>NC_133024.1:111295000-111606250 GCF_048771995.1 Taeniopygia guttata | reverse complement strand
ATCTGTCAAAACTTGAATACAAGCTTGCTGTCCCATTTTAGGAATAGAAGTAAAGTCAGAGTGTTCACCAAGTCACCATACTTCAGATTTTCCTCAGGGTCATATTCTCCCCTCTCTACCTTGGAGATCTTGCCAGCTTCCAAAAAACCTCATTACTTTTACTTGGCAACTGATATTTCTTTCATCACATTGATAGCTTTTCTTTCTTTTGAACAAAGAGGCTGGTGTGGTTTATATTACATAACTGCAAATAGTTAATTAGCATCTCATTAAGATCTAGCATGGTTTATGGCATTGCAGTGTACTTTGTTCACATGCCCGTTGATTTTGATAATTTTCTTGTAGCTACTAAACTATGTCTTAGTCACTGTCTAAGAAATGTAAAAAAATACCTTTCAATAACCTCCACCACATCAATACAGCTTTAGCAGCTCAGAGAAAATGAAAGGGAACATAATTCCAGTGCTACTGCTAATGCAAGTCTACAGGGCAACATTTCCAGAAGCACTTCAACACTTGAATTCAAGTTAATTTTTGTATAAATAAAGTTTTAAGTGGTCCCCAAAGAGAGAAGAAAATGAATAATTTGAATCCAGATCTTGTCAGATAAATCACTCATTTTGGAGACGGAACAGCAATCCAAGACATTTCTCCAGCAAGTTTAATCACATCTATGATCCTAAAATCATAGAATGGCATGGTTTGGAAGGGATCTTAAAGCTCATCCAGTTCCAAACCATACTTTCCACTCTCCCAGGCTGCTCCAAGCTCCATCCAAACTGACCTTAAACACTTCCAGGGATGGGGCAGCCACAGCTTCTCCGGGCAGCGTGTGCCAAGGGCCCAAAGCAAACTCTGAATGTCCTAACCAGGAAGTTTTATCCTCACAGCTGACCCTAAAATGGGATCTGACCAGCTGTCAGAGTCAGCAGAGGTTAGAGAGTCCTGCATAATTTCCCAGAGACTCAGAATAAAGGAAGTGGGGAGGCACCTCAGAGGTTCCTGCTCCAGCCTCCACCCCCACCAGTCAGGTCCAGCATCAAGATCAGATCAGGCTGCTCAGGATCTGGTCCAGGAGTGTCAAATCTTATCTTGCAGGGTAGTCAGGAGTGCTCAAACTAATCCATTACTCCCCTGTCCTGAAGTCTGCAGCCTCTAATGCCAGCTTTCAGCATAAATGCTGTAGTGGAACAGCTCCATTTTGGCACAGAAGGAAACAGCTTTTCCTGGATTTGAAGCCTGGGCTGCAGCATTGGCCCTCATTGACTAGTGTCACATCAGAAAAGAAAAAAAAAACATCTCAGAAGCACCTCAGAATTCCCCACACAGTAGTGATTGAAACACATTGGCAAAACTAAGCTCAGCTAAGGTCAAAAGCAAAGCTCCTGTTGACTGCAATTAATCACCAGAAGACCCTTTCATCTCAATTCTACTCCTACTGGCATAAAAGGCAAAATTCTTGCTGTCCTTGGTGACCCAGCATCAAACCTTCTAAAAGCCACTTGGGTGGAGGGGTGGGGGAGCTCTGTTCTTCCACATCTCTGTATGTATTTTAATTTCACATTGGAGCAGCCTTTTATGGCTGAAATAAAAATCCCTGGAAAATAAGTTTTTTCACAGAATTGCTGACAGACTGTTAAGTAGAGGGCCACAAACAGCACTGCTGTAATGATTAGTTGAACAGGCTGATTACTCTGGGCTCCTGTGCTCTCAGCAATGGCAAAAACTCATTTGATTTTCAATATGCCAACCCCTCTTGAATCAATATTTTGTATTATGTATTCCATTTGAAGTACTTGCATAAAGACTATGGCAGCATTTTACCTTAATATTTTATTTTCAGAGCTCATGTAGCATAATTAGGCACATTTTATGTAGGTTTGGCATGCAGTTTAACAATAGGTAGAATTTACCTGTTGGCTTTGCAGTGAGACTTGCAGTTTGTGCATGTTGGCGTGTGTGAGGATGCACATCTCTAATTGCAGTTCCTGATCTCAGCTTGCTGACCTGTGATTTTGTGTGCCTTTTCCTCCTGGATGCCTATCCAGAGACACTTTTAAGAGGAATAATTTTCAGTATGTATTGAGTGTTGCCCACAGGGGCCTGGAGGCACGGAGATATTCAAACTCAGCAGTCATTTTTTAAAGGTTAGGTCATAACACAGATCTCTTGTTGTGCATCTCCCTGTGTGGAGCAACCAGTTTGAGTGGAAGACAGTCAGAAAAAGCTGAAACCTGCCCAATCTCTTCAAATTTAAAGATGCACAGCACCATGGCCCATGAAAGCCTGGCTGATTAATGTCACTGAGGTAACACACAAAAATAACAATCACCATGGAAGTGGAGAGTCCTGGGGTACTGTTAAACACAAAGTAACCCTGCTTCCCTCTTAAATTACTTATTTCAGCACAGGTAAATGGGCCCTGAGCCAATATGTGAGAATTTGCCCCAAAAGGAGCCTTGCCACAGGAAAACAGGTCCCTGTTGCACCCTGTCACCTCAACTTTCCATTGCCTGGGGACAAATTATTTCCTGTTGGGCAACCTCATCCACAAGAGGAGGTTTGGTGAGCTGGGGATCTTCATTTTGGGGTCAGAGAGAAACTCAAAGGTCTGAGCAGACCTCGTGAGACCAGCAATGGAAAATTGTGGGAGCCAAGTGAAAAAGTGTGGCTCATGCAGAAGTAATTGCAGGGTCAGGACCTGTAGGAGTGAGGGTGGGTAGGATGGTTGGGATGGATGGAGATGGGAGATTTTTGAAGTTAGGTTTTGGAACTTGTGGTTTGTTGTAAAGGGTGTGGGTGTAGGGACCTTGTTTGAAGCTGCCAGTTGCAGCTCCAAGCAGACCTGAAAGGGAGAGTTTAAAAAGTAAGAGGGTAAGAGAGTAAGAGAGGGTAAGAGAGAGAAATTTTTGTTATAATATAATAATTTTTTGTGTTGAATATTTTAATTTTTATTAACTAATTTAGTATAAGATATAAATCTTATAGTATTTGTATACAGTTTATAAGAATTATTATATTACTATATTGTGTTATATTTTAAATTTTTAAAACTACTTTCTGGACTTTTTTGTTAAATTAGTAGGGTTTGTTCTGACTCTTGGACTTGTTTGCAAGCAGAGGGTATTGTTGAATCAAAAGGGGATTACCTTCAGCTGGCCATACTATAGTTTTCTAGTTGTTCAGTAGCTAGGGTTTGTTATCTCAAAGCTTGCTTTCATTTCAATCTCGCTTATAGTTTCTATATTCTCAAAATCTTTTGCCAGGAAATCATATTTATAAGGCTTTCCTACTTCATCTTCCCCAACAAGTACCTAACTAAAGCTACCTGTGAGTGAAATAAGGAGCTGCTGAGGGAGCAGAGCAGGTTTAGCCTGGAGAAAATGTGGCTCAGGGGAGACTTTACTGCTCTCTGCCTGAAACGAGATTGAAGCCAGGTTGGGGTGGGGCTCTGCTCCCAGGGAACAAGGGACAGGACAAGGGGAAGTGGCCTCAGGTTGCCCATGATGTTCAGGTTGGACATCAGGAGGAATTTCCCCATGGAAAGGATTGTTAAGCATTGGCAGGGGCTGCCCAGGGAGCTTTGGGGTCCCCATCCCTGGAGGTGTCCAAGGAAGGAGGTGGCACTGAGTGCTCTGGGCTGGGGATAAGGTGAGGATCAGGCACAGCTGGGACTCGATGATCCCAGGGGTCTCTTCCAATCTCAGTGATTCTGGGACCTGAAAGGCTCCCACAGACTCAGAAATTTATGTCTGGCACCACAGTCTGGCTGAGATTTACCCCAGTGTGACATATCTGAACATGTCCCACCTGTCCAGGCAGGAAGGCAGCCTTCCCATTTGTGGGTTTTTATTTTGTTTATTCTCCTTTCCAAATCACTGACAATGTTATTGGCACCATTTAAAGCAGTCAGGGCAGCTGAGTTCACTGCTGTCTTATGGATTTTGGTGAAAGCATTAAACTCCAGGACAGTGAATAGGTTTTTAAGGAGAAGCATTTCTGTGGGAGCCACACAGAGGCTCACTAACATATATGAATTTTTATTTTGAGGAAACAGCATTGAATTTATGAATATCACTCCAGAGTGCAGTATCTAAATACCTTATTTGCAATAAACTCTTTGGCTGAATAAAACCCTTGCTTCAGTGGGAGTTTTGCCACTGACTTCAATAGGGGAGGATTTTACTGGGTTTATCTCCTGGGAAGGAGAAAAAAAAGGAAAATCCAAGAACATAAGCCAGCTAAATAGTGAGTACCTAAAAACACTAAGTTAAAAAAAAAAAAAACCACTTGGCAAAAATCAAAGAAAATTTCTGCATTACCAAAGGGACTGAAAACTGTTAAAGCAAATTCTAGTGGCTGCTCATTTATACAAGGATCAGCTTACAGTTTTCTCAAGGCAGTGATTAAACAAACTGCAGTTTGCCTTAAGTTTACTTGGCTGCTGATAAACAAATGATGGTGTAAATGAGCATAGAAAAATGCAGAGCAGTGAAAACAATAACAAGGAATCCTTCTCACCAGCAAAGGAACAGATTCAGGATCACATTCAGGCACATGAGCAGAAATATTCTGACTTCATTGGCTTCACTATGTGATTAAAACACACTGAAGTGATGTTTCTGGACAGCAAAGATTTCTTAAATCAGGATGGAAATATGTCTTTCAAAAGCAACACCTGGTCTCTGGCTTCTCCCAGCTAAAACTCAGTTCTGGGGTTTTGAGGAAGTTCTTTCATTGCTTTGAGATTTGACTGGAAAGGAAGAAAAGTAGATCTGAAATTGGGCTGAGTAACAATCTGAGAGTGCTAAAGGGCCACTGAAATCTCTGATCTGCTATAAAATATGAAGTCACAATTCAAGCTGGAGCTTTCTGAATAGGGACAAATGGATTGAGAATTTGAAATGCAATGGACATATTTTTTAAGTTCTGTATATAGAAACAAACCAGTCTGTTACAGGAGTTCCCATTCCTGAGTCACAAAAAAACAGCATGGCAAGAACTTGGAAAAACTCCAAGGAAAACCATTATTACAGGTGCTTTTCAGGATTGTCCAGGAGAATCCGTAACAAGCAATAAGCAAAAAGATGTGGGATAACCTCTGACTTGTGATGTTACAGACTGAAGAAACCTACAGGGTCTGAGAGGGGCCTGCAGCCTACCTTTGGGAATTAATTCAGGACTTTACCCTGTTGCAATCATAGCAACCTCATGGTTTCTATGCTGCCAATTACCTGTTTTTTGTGGTTTGTCTTTCTCTTATCATCTTGTGTGAGCACCAAAATGTGTCTGTTGGAGCTGGCACCCCTTGAGATCCTGATGTATCCAATGTGTCAATGCCCAGACCATGCAGAACAACACCTGTCAGTGAGGTGACCACTGTCAGGGTCATCTCCATGCCCAAATCCCTGGTCCTTACACCCTCACTGCTCCCTGACATTCACATCTGTGAGTTTTCTCCACACTCCTTGTAGCAAGAAATCTTCTTGGTATGAAAAGAAACCTAAGATTCTTAGATGGCTTTCAGTAAAAAACATCAGTTCTCAAGGCTTTAGATAAAACCTTAAGAAATAGCAGCAACCTTGCAGAGATATCATTTGGTTCTATAGATTATGCAGTGGGTAATTCTCAGAAACGTTGGGACAGTAAATCAATAGTAAACTCTGAGAGATATATTCTCAGCTCATTATGTAGTGCTTTAGCTCCTATGTTTGTATTAATTTGAAGAACAGCTACCCAGGTCTAGTCCCAAGCACTGAGTTGAAGATAAGTTGACAAAATGTGCATTTTTCTCCTAGATGCAAATAAAGATTATCCAAAAGCCCATATAGATGTTCAAAATGAATGCAGAACAGTGAAGTCTTTTGTAATCTCTCCAGTTCTGTTCTCACATGATTGTCAGAGCTGAAACAGGAAAATAAGATGAACTGGTGTCAATTTATCAATATGGGACTGGCAATTAGAAACTCAACATGGCCTCACCGTGACATCCCCAGATTTGGGCACAGCAGGGAATAATCAAACTGCCTTGGCTCTGGGAATTGGATCAAAAAAGTCCCCATAGAGAAACTACACTGCAGGTTCAGGGCCATGACTCTCTGTGTCTCATTCCCAGAATTTAAAGGCACCAGCCTCAGCTCTGTCACTGTCCAGACACTGTGTGGAGAGAGTGTTGATGGAAAAGTCACATCCCTTCTTTTCCCATCCACAGGCCCAGCTCTCTCCCTGAAAAGTTTGAAAAATAAGAGGTTTGTATGATTCCCATCAGAGAAAGCACTGTTTAAAAGAGAGAAAAAAGCAGCAAGCAAGGAAAAACCTCCATCTCCTCCAAAACACCACCCACCACTCTTGTGGAGAGAAAAAAAAAAAAAAAAAGAATCCAAAATGAAAGGCAAACCATGACACAATGCAGCATTTCAGGAATATTCTGCACGCTGCCAGGGAAGACGTGTGAGTAGCTGAAATGGAAAGTTAAAAATAACAAGTTGCATGCTGAGGCCAGGGCTGCAGAGGATCAGACTATCCTTGCACTGTGTTATGAGCCACACTTGTCAAGGCTGAGGCAAAGGCTGGCTTGGGGGCTCACCACCCCACAGCTGAGCACGAGGGAGGGTTGGAAGGTGTTCAAGCTGTTCTGTCCTGTGTCATCCAGGGGGTGAGTACACTCAGAATCACAGAATGTTGGAAAACATCTCCAAGATCATGAGTCCAGGATGTGACCCATCCCCAGAGCGCTCAGTGACACCTCCAGGGGACACCTCCAGGGATGGGCACTCCAAACCCCCCTGGGCAGCCCCTGCCAAGGCTTGAGCACCCTTTCCATGGGGAAATTGCTGCTGCTGTCCCAGCTGAGCCTCTGCTGGCCCAGCCTGAGGCCGTTTCCCCTTGTCCTGTCCCTGTTCCCTGGAGCAGAGCCCGACCCCCTGGCTGTCCCCTCCTGGCAGGAGCTGTGCAGAGCCACAAGGTCCCCCCTGAGCCTCCTTTTCTCCAGGCTCAGCCCCTTCCCAGCTCCCTCAGGAATTCTCCAGCCCCTTCCCAGCTCCCTCAGCCCTTCCTCACAGGACTGATTCTCCAGACCCTTCCCCAGCTCTGTTGCCCTCTCTGGACACGTTCCAGGCCCTCAATGTCCTTCTCACCTCACCCATCCCAACCTCCAGCTCAGCCTCTGCAGGGAAATCTCCTCACCCACCATCCCAAAGGACCAACAAACAGCCAAAATCCCGTGTGCCTCTAACTCACCCAGAGTTAAATGTGCTTCTAAAGTTGCCTTGCTTTGGCACAGTTCTTTTGCTCACAAGGAATCCATAAACCCCCGGAGCAGAGCAGAGCCTCAGCGCCGGGCTGGAGTGAAGGATATTTGCTCACAAAATCACATTAACATCCATGGAACCAGAGAGCTTAATTCCCCACACATCACTTTGAAAATGCAGCCTCAGAGCAGCCTCCAGTGCAGGATGGGGGTGGGGAAGGGGAGGCTTAACCCGAGGAACAGCTTAAATTAAACTTCTCCTAAAGCTTTAACATGACTGCAGGCCTTCCCTATCTCCTGTGGCTCACAGCAACTCCAATGATCTCACGGGCAGAGCCCTTGTCCTCAAAGCAGGGAGAAATCCTCCCCTTGCCACACCATGAGGATGCAGAGAAGGTTCTTGGTGGGATGAGCTGCTGTGTGTTTACCCAGAGGGGCTAGCAGCCTTGAGCCTGCAGAAAACTTTCCAGTTTTTCTTTATGCATTTTTAATCAATTCTAAGCTACTTACAAATATGTGCAATTACTTTCTGCACTTCGCTTTGTAATAAGATTTAATGACTGTTCCGTAATCCTCTTGGTGAGCACTGATAATCAAACACTATGATTTAAATTTTAGATTTAACAGAGCAGTTTTCTACAAAATGAGGAGAAGTATATTTTTAATCTTTTCTATTTTACTGAAAGTTGGGAATTTTTCAGCTTTCTTATACACGGTCATAAAATAAAAGGCAGGATTGGGGTTTTAATGTCTTTTTCAAACGGGTGCCAGAACATGCTTTTTTTTTTTAATTTTCTTTTTCTATGAAAATGTTTTCTCTCTTACAAATTTATGGCCCTATTTTCAGCATTCTTGGGCACCTATTAAAGTGGATGAGTAGTAAAATTATGTATACCTAGCATACAGAGAGATCCCAGATGTGAAATAACTGTTTCTGTATATTGGCACACCCATGAAAAGATGGGCTTTTCTCATAAAACTCCTTGGAACTTTCTAAAGTGAATTTAGTGCTCATGAAAAGAACAGGCTGATGGGATGGCAGCAACTCAAGCTGTGAATCCACCCAGACAACAGAGCTTTCTCTTCTCATTAGGAAATGCAGGACCCCTGAAAAAAGGACAAAAAGCTCTAGGGTCACAGATTGAGCAGTGTCTGGAGTGTGGGGTCAGCAGAGACCTCAGGGAAGGAGATGTGATACTGAAAACAACCATCAAAGCCCTGGGGAATGATGGCAGCCTCTGGGGGGAATTTTAGCCAGCAGCTCCTGGCTCTGCCCCCACATTTTCACTCCACTGAGGCAACATGCAGGACTGAATGCAGCAGAGAATTGCATCTAGTTTCTTGCCCCAGACAAGCAGGTAAAGCAGCTCTTCTGAAATGCGTGTCAAATGAGCTTTACTCCATCAGCCAGCACATTTTCCATATCCATCTTCAGTGACAAGAGCTGTGATGGGGCCGCAGGAGGAGCCACAGCTGGGCAGGTGTTGGTTGTGTCTTGCAGAGCCCAAACATGATCACCTGGGCTGTGACAGGGCTTGGGAAGGTCAGCTCGGGGCTCTGCCTCATCCTTTCTGAAGGCTCAGTTTGACTCATTGTGCTGAGGTGAAGAACAAAGTTTTATCTTCAAAAATCCACTTCAAAATGAGTTATTTGTGGTTATTTTTGGGTTTTGTGGCAAAGAAAGCATATCCCAAACATGAGAAGGCATCACCACCAGCTCTCTAAACCATCGTTTTCCTTCTCTATGAAAGGAAATAATTATCTTGTCTAACAGGAATAATTCAATTTCATCATTACCTTGTGAACCACTACCAATGCACCAGAGCTGGATGAAATTTTATCCTGCAGGCAGTTTTCCAGGTTTACATGCAGGAATAACGAATCCCTCAGCTCTAGCATTGATAATCCCTTGCCATTACCCCCAGATGGAAAGGTAAAAACTGCTGACTGACTGGTGCCTGCAGTGACTCTTCATCTGAGCCAGGACAGGAGTGCAGGAGGATTCCAAGCAATGGAAAATCTTCAGTGGAAAACTTTATGAAGTTTTAGGAGAAAGCCTAGGGGGATTTAATTCTTGAGTGGTGGGTGAGTGAAACTTCTTAAAAGGTGATAGATGTGCATTGTTCACAGGTATTTCTGTGAATCCGAGAGTTTTGTGGGCAGTCTTTAAGAGGAAAAGGATCTGAGAAATTTATTTTTCTGCAGAATATGGGTCTGCTGAAAGAAACAATGCAGAGTTTCCTTAACTCCAGCCTTGCAACCAAAAACATGCAGAGAAAGCAAAGGTCTCAAACCTCCCAGTGACACAGGTTACTGCCAGTTCAGTTTTACTACCCTGTGTCCCAGACAGGTCTCACCATGTTCTTGAAAAAGCTGACAGTCATCCCAGGTTTTCTGCCAAATCAGGAACAAACACTGTCTTAACCCAAATCTGCTTTAAATAGAAATAAATAAATAAATAAATGCAACAAATCTGTGTTCACTCAGTGGCTTTCTTTAAGCACTTGTGGAGCTAAAGCCACTTGTAGTCTCAGCAACAAAGTTCCCCAGCTCTGCAGCCACCCAGGATCTTCACCATATCCCAGTGTCACCCATTTCCTCTCATATTTCCATTTCCACACCTCAACAAACTCCCTAATCTAGAAAACTAGAAATATGAACCCTAAAAACAAAACAAACAAACAGAAACAAACACACACTCACAAAAATTAAACCAAAAAAAACCCAATTAACCCCAGTATTATAGAGTGCCAGAAGGAAATTAAAAGTTCATTCCAGCTGCTTTTTCATGCCAATGCTGGATCAGCTCCATCTCTACAATTCTGATTGGCATCAGTTTGACCTTTTACATCTTGGTGTTTCTTCCCTGCAAAGGTGATGATTTCTCCTTTCCTCAGCCTTTCATTATTTAGCACAAAACACCTCAGGATCAGAGCTGGTCTCCCACTGCACGTTCACACAGTGAGCACTACCCTGGACCAGCCCTGATCTAAACCTCTGGGATTTGCAGGAATAATAATAACAGGGAATATTTTAACTAGAGCAGTTTGCACTGTTTCAATTACTCATGATGGTTATAAAATTAACATTTGCCAATACCAGCAAATGACAATGCTCCTTACTGTGAAAGGCTTTTACAACATTTCCTTGCAGGGCTGAATTTTGATTTCCACACCCACAGATCTGGGTCCAAGTTGAGGCTATTTAGGGTTATTCAGGCTTTTTAGCACCCTCAGAACCCTGATGTCTACCCCTGAAAGCAGCAGAATCTGGTCCATATTGGACAGTTATATACCCAACCTCCTGAAATGTGTTCTTGTAACAACAAAGGCTCTTAAATCAGTTATGCCCACATTTTTCTGCATTATTTCTGGCATTAGGGAAAAAAAAAAAAGTTTAAAAATGGTATAAACTGGGAAAATGTGAATGTGAACATGCAACCTCCTTCAGACGGGACACGCTCATTATCAAATGAAACACATTGTAGGGATAGCTGATTTCAATTTTTTCAGTGAGTAGAGCTGTTTGGAAAGCTACTTTATCTGTAATTTGGGGAAAAGAAGAGACACAGCAGGCTTCCAATATTTGAGTTAGCTTTGAATGACTTTGTTCAGTGTACCTCCCTTTCATTTAAAGGTAAATGCTAAGAAATGGGAACATAATATTACAAAATTCAGCAGACAGTTTGATTGCTTCTGCTGTTTTAATTTTGCTCACTAGGACTTTATTTGATTAGTTCTTAGGTACATTTGATAAACATACAAGTTAAAGCTATAAGAATAGGGTAACAAGGAAATTTTGGTGTTTGAAGGAAAAATCTGTATACTCAGTAAGAATGTTACTCTTGAGTATTAACCAGTGTGATTAACAGTGGTTTAAAATATGGAAATGGCTCCTTGGACATGGAGCAAACTAACTGATATTGTTCATTTCAATCAAGATTCCTTCCAGCCCAAACTATTTTATAATTTTATCTGTGTACACATACACAGATAAAATACACATACACAAAATGGGAACACAAAAGTGATTGATAAAGTAGGATAGACATTATAAGAATTTGATTTATTGCTTACATTCATGAATCCCTATATTACTCTGGAAAAAATGTCCTTAGTATAGATTCTGGTATATGATGTAAAATCTTTTCACTCCATGAATGAAAGTTATTTTTAAAAATTAAGAGTATTCATGAGAAAATTGAGACCCTTGGTGTATCTGTTGAGAAAGTTGAGATAAAAACTGAATTAAAGCCTGAGATATGTGGATGAGGGAGATGATGCTGGACTCTTTTTGTGTTTGCAAAAAAGGCAAATGGGATCCATAGCCACTGGATACATAATAGGAAAATAGTGGAATTGTGAACTATTAGGGGAAACAGAAATTTCCAGTGGATAGGCACAGCATCTCAAAATGAAGTTCTCTATAAAAACAATCACCAGCTTGAATTTTCTGTGTTCAATACACAGAGTGGCTGTTTTGCAGTCTACTGTGCAAAAAGTGAAAGCTGATGATCCGTACCATCCCTGAATTGCAAATAGGAGGGTTGTTAGAAAGACAGAAAATGCTGTCACTTAAAATAATATCTACAGTCTGAGTTGTTTCTTTTTTTTTTTCCAACGAAATTGTAAAGAATTCAAAATTATCCCCCAGAGGTACTAGGTAATGGACAGAAATGTTCATCAAAAAAAAAAAAAAAAAGTGGAAACTGCTCTGAGGTTTTTATTATTTCAAACTTTTGTATTTTATTGTAATCTTGAAAATACCAACTATTTCAATTAACTGTAGTGATTATACCATTGACTGAATGCATCCAGTCAAATATGCTTAAACTTAAAAGTAGCAGGAGGAGTTCTAGGAACTAAGTATGGAAAATCCAAGTATTTCAGAACAAGATATGAACTATGTCAAAATTAAGGAGCAACACAGATAAAATCCAGAATTAGCTGAAAAGAACTTGTCTAACATGTGAATAAAAGATGGAAAATTTGTTTCTTTGGATTTTAAGTATCCCATGCGCCATTAACTTCAAAGAGCAGACTGTGGCTGTTGTGAGCATAAAGCAATGAAAACATCACCTTCTCTAACATCAAAATGCAATTGTGGTGTTAATTAGGGCTCTTGAATACTATTTCACAAAACCCACTGTCCTCGAGCCACTGATTGGAGGAAGAAGAATCAATGCACCAGTTTCTCTACAATACTACCCTGGCAACCTCAGGAAAATTGTTGGTATCTGCATCTAGACAGGGAAATTATTTTGAAATTTGCAGTCAGCTTCTGAGACACCACAAAAGGACTCCATTAATCTTTTCTAAGCACTTCAGATTGATCTGGTAGAAATTTCAGTCAAGACAATCCATTGAAATAGCAAAGATGCTCCACAATGAGAGTCCTTGTGAGAGTCAGCAAGGGTTGAGGGTTGTGTTTCACTTGCAAATCACACCTGAAACAAAATATATGTATATGTTTCATTATATGCACAAATATCCTGTAAGTACTCAGTTCTAAGTTTCACTTGAGAAATCTCCACAGGTGCCATCTTCTCTTTTATAGCCTTTGCTTCCATAGAACTAAGGAACTAATCATGCCAGGCATAAATTTCTCTAGTATGTTATTTGCATAGTCCTTGTGGTACCTCCTAAATCAGACAAATCAATTTTCTTGTGGCCCAGATCACCTCATTTTGATGAAGAATCCCTTATTTTCACCTGCAGTTTCTCCTCAACAGAATTTACAGCATCGCGGCCTGATGCAGCAGCATTTCTGAAAGGGAAAACTGTGACTTTCTTTTCTCAGCTCACATTTCTTCCTATGGCAGCGTGAGGCCACTTCTCCAACGGGGCATCCAACATCCTGGGGTGCAGGGAAAGTGACTTGAAAGGCACCACACAAGTGCAGTGTTTCCAAAAAGACACCTACCTCTCTTCCCGCTGCAGAAAAGGTGCCAGCAGGGTTTTGCCAGGCTGTTTGTCACCACATGGAATTGCAGCCCTCTTGGAACTCCTGACATTATCACAAATGGATCAAGAGGCAGCACGGTTAAAAATAAAATACCTGTTTTCTTCTGTGTCAAACCATGACATTGCTGCCCAGAGTCTCTCATTCTTTGTGTAGAATTACTGTATACAAAGAAGAGAAACACATATATTACTTTAGCCTCACCTATTCTTTTAACAGTATCTTAAGTACTGGAGTTTCATACTCATCATCTTCGGCATTTATTCTTTCATTTCTATTCACTCAGAAGGCTGAGCCACAGTCAAAAACACCCACATTTCTCTGTTCTGGTGTTGCTCTTTTCATAAAAGCTTTATAAAGGTCTTTATAGAGGCCACTGTGCGGGATTTATATCTCAGAGTACAGTTTTATAGACATATAGGATTTTTATCCCAGAAAACAGAAAGTCAGAATGGATTTGTTCCATGAGAACTGTGTACCAGGAAAAGAGGATATGGAGGAAGCTGAGGATGGGAAGGGGCTTGGACAAACTTAAACTGAGAATTTTTAACTGAGAGGAAGACTCAGTCTGGAAGGAAGACTTCCTCTCAGTTTGAGAGGAAGACTTCAGAAATGGGCTGTTTGAGCACCACCTTGACTGGAGGATGGGTGGAAAAGTATATTTCCAATAGCAGAGGAAAACAAAGGTGTGGAGATCACTCACCCAGGCTAACCACAGAAAGAAAAGGAGGAACCAAGGGCAGGGAATTCGAAGGAATTATAGAGTACAATACAAGGAAAAAGTTACAGAGCCTGTGGCCAGTGAACCCCTTAAAACTTCAATGAAAGCAACCTGACTGATGTGTTTATTCATATAATGTGCTTTTTGTAATTTCAGCTTTCTCAGTGGAATCAGCAGGAATATGGAAACCAGCAGAAATGACAGACAGCTGACCCAGAAAAAAACACCCCACAACTATTTTCAGCTTTATTATACAACACACTGCCTCCAAAACAAAGGCTTCATTAAAAAGTTGCTCGTGATCTTTTCATAGAATCACAAGAAGAAGCACAACCCAAACATTTTTGGAAGAGATGCATAGACTGTGTTCAGCTGTCAAAAGTGCTTTAGGTTCTCTGAGTGCAGAGGGCATTTCAGTCCAATGTGGGAGGGACCACAGGCACCAGGCACTCCTCTCTCAGACGTGTCATTAGACATTTTACCAGGGCTTTAGTGAAGAATTCTGATCAATAGAGTGTATTACCCACAGCAAGATGGAGAAACCATCCCAGGAGCTATTGATAGCACAAACAACTCTGCCCATGCAGACAGGACACAGCTGGGTAATCCCTCTGCTCCCTCAGCCTGGACAGTGTGCAGGGCTAAAACATGGCAGAGCATGGCACTCAGGAGCCCTGTGCTCCCCAAAAACCAGAGGAGACATCAGCATGGAGTGCCAGACTCTTAGAAATACCTTCAGCAGTCTGGACCACAGGATAGTGCTTTTCTGAGGGATGCAGTAGATGTTGAACATTTCCTCTTCCCCTTTCCTGCCAAACCCATCCACAGCAGGGCTGTGTGGGCAGAGGAGAAATCACAGAATCACAGGATGGTTTATGTTGGAAGGAAGCTGAAAGTTCATCTTGTTCCTACTCCCTGCCATGGGCACAGACACCTTCCACTATCCCAGGTTGCTCAGAGTCCTGTCCAAACTGGCCTTGCACACTTCCAGGGATGGAGAAGTCACAGCCTCTCTGGGCAGCTGTTCCAGGGCTCCAGCATCCTCACAGTCAAGAATTTCTTCCCAATAGCTAATCTAAACCTGGCCTATTTCACATTTCACCCATTACCCCTTGTTCTGTCACTACAGTTCCTGAAAAAGGATTCCTGTCTGGCTTCCTTGTAGTCCTCTCATTTGAGAGGCTGGGAAAAACTTGTGGTCATGATGAACAGAAATCTTGTGGGGTTAAAGAAGAAGCACAGATCTCTGCAGTTTGGGATGGAGCAACCCTGTGTATCAGTACCAAGTGGCTCTGCAGCAGCTGAAATTTATTTGTCATTGTGGACACCAGTGTGGCCTCAGTCCAAATTAAACAAGCCATGTGCCTGGCTGCATTGGAGGAGCAAGGCCAAGGGATCACAGGAACTTATGAATCTCCTTTAGTTCAGGTCAGACCACAACTAAATTTACTGTGTTGAGCTTGGGGCACCCCAGTGAAAAAGGAGAAAAAGCAGGGGGCCCTGTGGAAAACAAAAGGATGGCCCAGGGCCTACATCAGCTAAGGGAGGCCTACATCAGCTGATGGAACTAAGCTTCTCTAAACTGATGATGGGAGGATCTGGGATCATGCAGTAGATCACAGAACCACAGAATTGAGCTGAAGGGATCCACAAGGATCGTGGGGTCCAGCTCCTGGCCCTGCACAGCACCATCCCCAAGAGTCACAACCTGTGCCTGAGAGCATTGTCAGACACGCCTTGAACTCTGTCAGCCAACAGCTACTTGATAAGCATTTTGAGAAAGATGACATAGCCAAAATATTCTCTCTGGGAGAGCAGGGCAACACTGGGACAGGTCACTCAGCAGGACTACAGATTCTTCATCAGGCCTTGGATGGGCAAAGCCACAGCTGCCCTGACTGATCATTCTATCTGCAGAGGCAGGAGCAGGACCAGGTGATCCCCAGAGGTCCTTTCCAGGAAACACTTTTACAGTTCTGTGGTTCAATTTCATCTTCTATGGGCCAAGCTAAAGGAAAAAATAATATCACATAGTGTGGTTATTCTCTGGACAAAGCAAGCCACATTTCAGAGTCATTGCTCTGTGTTTTGGCAACAACTGGAAGGAGTAAGATTCCATTAAGGAAAAAAAGGCTTTTTGGAGGAGAAACAGCATGAACAAGAGACTAGGACAGGTTCCTGTCACCAAGGACAGGAACTTGTCCTAGTCCTCCCCTGAGGAAGGACAAGTTCTAGAAGACAGATCTATGGGACACTTGTGAAAGATCTGCAGAGAGCAGAGGTCTCAAACTGAAAAGAAAGGCAAAGACTCTGGAAGTTTTGAATCTGGTGAAGCCAAAGGCCTTTATTCACTAGAAAAGCAATGAGGAAGAACCAGTTTATCAGATTAACAGAACCAATTCCACAAGCTGAAAGTCAATAAATGTAGGATTTGCTCTCAGGACTTCTGCAAGACTCCCAGTGATATGGTTCATTGCAGAAGATTGTAAATTATTGTCAAGAGGTTGGTCTCTGGAAATATGACTGCAGTAAAATCTCAGACACATGGCTTGGAAAACAAGGACCTGGAAGAGAACACAAACACACCTGACTGTCTTGTTCAGAGCTTTCTGTCTGCTAACAGTTGAATTAACTATAATAAATCTTGCTGGGAAATTGGTTTGGAATGGAATTTTGGGAAAAGAAAGTCTTTCCTTTCTAGTCTGGGCATGAATGTCATGTGGTAAAGATGTGCCTTTTTACTAGTTTGGCAGGCAGGAAGAAAAAATGAGACAGAATTTGTCTATGGCCATCACGAAAACTTTTTGCATTCCTTTGGTTGCCTTATATTTCCCTAGAGCTGCACTGGGTGCACCTGGACTCCTCTTCTGAAAGAAGAAAATGTTCAAAATGAGAGAACACTTCCCTTTTAAATCTACTGCTTTCTCTGTTCCCACCTTACTGAGGAGATGAAAAATATCACTCAAAAGCTGTGGATGTTGTAAAATGCAAAAAACATTGGAATATGCATCATGGTCTACATGCACAGGCAGAACCTTCTCTTCTGAGCCAGGCTATCCAGGATCATCCCATGGAAGTGCAAACAAACTGCAGGAAAAAGCCTAAAAGGAAAGCAGTGGGTTCCACATTCACTGCCTAGGTTTTGACTCTAAAACTGCAGAGAAGGACATGTCCCACATCATAGATTACAGGGAAGGAATGGAATGATTTGGAGCCCATCATTCTGTCAAGATGGTCGGGTGATGAACAAGGACAGGGAATCATATGTTGTTGGAGTAGTCATTCAAATCTCAGGGAAAACATGATACAAGTTGTGTCTCTCAGTGCTCACCAAACATAGCAGCCACTCACACATGTGTCATGGGGATTTGTTTGGCTTAAATGGGGCACTTTTCTCCAATTCTAGGTACCACCTCTATTTTGTAGACAAATGTGCTCTCCTCTTTCTCTGACTTCACCAGTCCCTCTTAAATTGCCTTCTCTGTTTTTCTTCCCAGAAAAGACTCATAGAAACAGGACTAGTGGCTTCTACCAGGGTGTGTGCAGACCCCAGGAGCAGAGAAACAAGCACTGGGGTCTGCAATTCAAAGTACACTCTGGCACAAAGTCTATCTTTCAAGGACCTTCTCAGAGAAAGCTGCTGTGTTTGTACTTTTCAGGGTTATCCAGCACAATAACCCTAAGCAACAAAACAAACAAGGCAAACCTCTCTTGGTTTGGAAAGACAGGTGTCTGTAAAGGAAAAAAAATGTAGACCCTCCCTCCGAATTGTTATAAATTTGAAATTAAGGGGGCCCTCAGGCAAAAATATGGGAGTAGGAATAACAGGTTTTATTAGGGAAGAAAATACAAAGATAAAATAAACAATGCAGTGAACCAAAACAACACTGACAGAGTCAGAATACAGCCTGGCACCCTGCTGGTCAGGGTGTTGGCTGCAGTCCAGTTGGGAATTATGGCTGCAGTCCTCCTGGAGTGTCAGGTGTGGTTCTGTTGGAGCAGTGATCCTGTAGAAAAGGGTGCAGTCTTCCTCTGAAGAGGCAGTGGAAGAGGCAGCTGCTCCTCTGGGAAATCCAGTGCAGACAAAGCTGTACTGGAGTTCCAGAAACTCAAGATTATACCCAGGTAGGAATGCTTGGCTCCTCCCTCTGGGTGGAGCATCTCCCAATGGGATGCTGCAACTTTTATCAGTCATGCAGTGACATTAAAAAGGCCATTAACAGCAGATGTCTCCCATGGGGGGAGGATTGGTTTGTGGAAGAGATAAGGAAAACTGCCTAATTAAGATAAGTGCCACACCTCTAACAAATGATAATTGAATACATCTTGCCTTGCAACCTAGGACACCTTCCTTGCCCTCAGTTTCCTCAATAATCTTGAGGATGGCTTGGGGTGCAGTTAGGTTCATCCAGGGCTGCTTCTCCCTTGCCTGACTTGCCCAGATCAGAGAGTCACTTCATCCTTCAACAAATTTTCTCTGACCTTGTGCTGTGTTTCTGCCATGGAAAGTCGCCCTGTCAGTCTCCTCAATTACACCTTTATTTCCCTGTTCTTGCTGAGGAAGTCCAGCCAAGACAGAGATGTCTGGAAAAGCATTTTCACTGAGGAAGGAGTTTTTCATGTGGAATGCAGCAATTTAGAATCATGTAAATGATGAAGTTGGAAAAGACCTCTAAGATCAAGTCCAGCACCACCTCCATGTTCACCAACAAACTATGTCCTCAAGTGCCACATCCACATGTTTGTTGAACACTTCCAGGGATGATGACTCCTATCACTTCCCTGGGAAGCCTGTTCCAAAGCTTACCCACCATGGAGAAATTCTTCATAATATCAAGTCTAAACCTCCCCTGGTTCCCTGTCATCCTGACACTTATTTCCTGACACCCACTTGGATACAACCTCGTTTCAAAATAGTCACAGAAAGCAATAATGTCTCCCCTGAGACTCCTTTTGTCCAGGAGGAGGACCACTCCCATTCCTCACAGCTGCTCTTGGTGTGCTCCAAACTCTTCCCCAGCTCCACTGCTCTTCTATGGACAGGTTCCAGCCCCTCAATGTCTTTCTTTAGGGAGAGGCCTAAAACTGAATACTGGGTTTAAATTGCAGCCTGACCAGTGCCAAATACAGGGGAAAATCTGTGGGAGTGGGAAAGATGCAAAACCAATCCTCACTCTGTAATTCAGAGAGGATAAACACATCATTTTTATGTCTAGTCACAATTGTTTCAAACTTTGAATATTTGAGTACCATCAGGGTAGGGCGGATGTTATTGCTTATGTCTGGATTTTCGCATCAATTCTTATATTTTAACCTTTAAGAATGGGGTTGGCTTTGATTCACTTTTGAGGAGGGAGAAAAATGCTGAGGTAATGGTGGATCTGTTTTTTCTGGCCATTTCACCCAGCACAGCTCCAGCCCCTTGAAAGCAGTCAGGGGGTTGATCTTGCAGTTCAAACTTGCAGGAACTTAACTGACGTGGCACAGCTTGAAGAAATGTTTTATGAGCTTATGCTGCTTCTTGCAGCACAGTGTTTGGCAGAGGTGATGGATGAATGTGATGACTGCCACTATTTCTCTTTGCTTGCATGTCATTAATGTATTTCTTCTTAAGGGTAATAAAATATGCAGCAAACTTTACTATGTAAAGCTTCAGCATCATAAAGGCCCATTCCATGAGAGTGGGTACTATAGGTGCCTGTAAATTTGGGTGGAAAAAGAAGCTGCAAGACAACATTATGCCAAGATTAAAAACACATACTGAGAATGCAAGGAGTGAAAGCTTCCTGAGAAGTGATGATGATCCTTTTTTGAACCTGCAAGAATTGATTAACACAGGAGCAAGATTTTGCTGCATTTGTTCAAGGTCACGTGCACACATGAGCCACCAGGACATCAGTACAACACTCTGCTTCTGGGTAAATGGCCCCAAAGCTTCTGCTCCTGCTGGGAGCTGTCTGCTCCGTGGTGATGCAAGTCCACTGCTGGAGTCAGTGTGCTCTCTGAATAGTTATTTGCCATTAATAATAACAGCTTGTTTTGATCTCTAACAGCAGCTTAATGAATAATAAGAATTCTGAGAAATATTGGCTGTGCTCCTTGTCTCCCACAACTCAAGTCGCCACGAAGAAAAAGGGAATTTACAACATGCAAAAGGTGGACATTTCATTTCAGTAGCTGAATAACTTAAAAATGATAAGGGAGAAAAACTAAGGGTTTTTTGTTGTTATTGCACTGAAACCTGTTGACAGAACTAGAGAGTTTTATTCAAGGACAGTCTGATAGTTAGAAGTCATTTGGAGAGGAAGGGAGTGGAAAGAAAGAGGAAGAAGTGGGAAGACTGCACTTCCTAAATAAAGACAGATGGTGCCTGTGGTTTCTCTCGTAGGTGTGTTCTTGCTTCCTTGGGTGCATTTGCAATTGAACACAGTTTGGTCACCATCTGACATGTTTATAAAAAACTGTTTCTTGGATTGGTGAGCCTGCTGATTTCTCTTGGTTTTCTTAAAAATTCCAGAACTACTGGGTAATAAAAGAATTGGAAAGACAAAATTCAGAATCGATGTGAAGAGTATGGCTTGTTCCTACAATTTCACTTTCTAAGACTCAATAAATGCCTCTCCAACAACCCCACAACCCCACCCTATTTTCTCCCATAAAGCACTGTACTATATCCCCCATTTGTAGCTCAATTTATTGTCTTGTTCCACACAGGAAAGCCCAAAACATGTAAAGGCTGCCTGGCACCACAGCTTATCCCATCTGTAGCAGCTGGGAAGCACAAAGAGTGGAGAAGTGAGTGTTAACAAGTAACTAGACAGAATGAGAGACACAGCTATGGTTATCTCTTGAAAGACAAGATGCATTGAGATGTGGGGTTTTTTTACAGCAGCAAAATGATCAAAACCACATGACAGCTTCTGCTTACAGGTATTCCTGTCATATCACCCTTCTCTTTGTACCAAGTGCCTTCATTCCCTGGAAATAGTTGTGTCTGATAAAGATTAAAAGAGAGGATTTAAGGCTCAGAGTGTGTGTGCTTACCCATCCTGTCCTGCTCCTGTCTGATCATCCAAAAAGTCCCAGCTGCAATTTTTGCAACACTTCCTTTGAGCTGCGTTGTGCTCCTGAGCCCTTAATTTCCTTGGGTTTAGTCCATCTGTGTAATATGGGATGACATTACACTTGTTTCTCCTCTTTAAACTTCCAGTTTTGATTCATAAGCTGTTTTATCAGGCTGACAGGTGATCTCAATTCCTTCAAAACAAACATCCAGCAAATTAATTTTCTCTCTTTCTCGACCCATTCCTGCAGAACACTGAAAAAACCCCCAAACCTATGGAAGATGATAAATCTTTGCAGGTTCATAGTTCTGCTCATAGCTCAAATGAGGTTAGAGCAGGTGGGGGCAGGGTCTTCTCCCAGGCAAGCAGTGGCAAGACAAGAAGACACAGCCTGGAGCTGTGCCAGGAGAGGTTCAGGTTGGACACCAGCAGGAATTTCTTAATGGAAAGGGTGGTCAGGTCTTGGCAGGGGCTGCCCAGGGGCGTTTGGAGTGCTCATCCCTGGAGGAGCCCAAGAAAGGCCTGGAGGTGGCACTGAGTGCTCCGGGCTGGGGACAAGGTGGGCATCAGTCAAAGGTTGAACTCAATGATCCTCAAAGTCTTTTCCACCTTAAAGGATTCTGGGATTCTGTGAAAGAATATCAAAAGTTCCTAGGACCGTGGATATACAAACCCTTTGTTTCTCACTAATGATGGATCCAGAAGATTCAGGTGTTTGTAATCACCTCTTAGCTCCTGTATCTGCTCTGGGAGCTGCTGTGCAAACCAAGACACAGTCAGCTCAAACCTGTGGGAATTACCTGGTCAGTGGGTACAGCCACCCTAAAATGGACCAACCACTTGGTCCAGAAAGGTTTATTCTTAATGCCACTTCTGCTGGAGAGCTTCAGGGCAAGAGAAGGTCAGGAGGTCATTCCCATCACTTGAATTTGTCTGTCAGCGGGGGCAGCTCCACCCACCCAGGATCTTAGAGAAGCTGATCTGTACATTTTCATATAGGGGTGTTAGAGAAAGGCTCAGATTGTCCAGCTTCCCCTCCACAGCCAGATTGCTGACCCAGACTGTGCATCCAACCACTCCCCTCCTGAAGACTTCTCTGTATTTCTGAATTTATCCCCAGACCTGGCCTAAAATGTATTTATTTAATTTATAGCACTATAATCAAGGCTTTCCTTTAATTGTGTATGCCCGGCAAATTAGACTAGAAATCTGACAAAAGACCACAAAAACAAACAAACAAACAAACAAACAAACAAACAAACAAACAAAAACCATCCAGAGAAGAATAATCAGATAATCATAGTGGAGGGATTTTTTTTTAAATAAACATGAAAAGAAATAAAATAATGCAGTGTGCACTGCACTAAATTTATTTCATCCCGTTTTATACCATCAGTATAAAAAAACTCTGCATGCTGCAGAGTTTTGTTCTGAAAGTGCAGAACAGTGCATTCAAAGTTGCAATTGAAAAGGAGAAAAACAGAGCTTTTAGCATCAAGGAATATCATCCTGGAGGCCCTTGGGAAAGCCCAGGAAAATTATTTGGGATTAATACATAACCATATTAACTGGATGTTTCTGCTAAATTGCTTAGCAGTGAAATCAGCTACATTTGCTTTTCCCAACTTCAGGTTCCAACTTGACCCAAAAGATTAATTTGGGCAATCCATGCATCTCAGAGCTGTTGCTGCTGCCTGACTGCTGCCTACAGGAGCTGTCACCACACTGGTCACACATGGCTTGAGCCATTTTTTTTAAAGCTCACCATACATATAGAGGGGGTAGAAGTGCTGGGCTTGATTCAGAGCTAGACAAAGGAGAGGGTAAAAATCACCTCTTGCTGGTGTTGGTGGTGGCTGTGTCTGCCAGCAGCAGGGAACATTCGATAGCTGCACAGGAGGCAGCTGTGATTTCCTGCCCTGCCACCATTTCAGCAGTGACTCACTGGGGATTGTGCTGCTGAATGCAGCCCCTGAATGATGAGCTCATTCCCTGTCCCTCTCCCAGAAAGGAGCATTGTCCAGTGTAAAATGCCCCCAGCTGCACAGCCAGTGAGGCAGCCAGCGCTGACATTTCCTCCTGGCCACGGTGCTGTCCCCCTGTTTGAAGCTCAGATCCTCCAGGCAGCTCATCCTGCTGATGAGCAGTGCCAAGTATTTTTTTATTCATGGCATTAAACACATCCTCACAAAGCTGGTGTCCATTGGAAGTTTCCTCACTGAATGGAGTAAGTAAAATGCATGGATTGACACGGATCAATGTGGGTTTATCACATCAAACACTGATTCAAAGACACAAAGCTTCGTGCAGGCACATCGTGCATTGGTAGGAGAGAGCTGCTTTGCTTTCCAGAGATCCTCAGTGGCCTGCTGGGAGAAACTAAATAACTAAATAACTCTTTGGAGCTCTCATGGACTGATACCCACTGAGAGCCACAGAATCACAGGATGGGTCAGGCTGGGGGGGACCACAGTGGGTCACCAGGTCCCACCTCTCTGCTCCAGCAGGGTCATCCCAGAGCACACAGCACAGGATTGTGTCCAGATGGTTCTGGAATATCTCCAGTGAGGGACACTCCACACCCTCTCTGGGCAGTCTGGCAGTGAATCTGGACAGGAAGCTGGAGGTGTAAAGGCATGGAAGAGCCTTAACCACAACAATCAGAACTGTGAGTTTTTCCCCTCTCTCCGAATCACAATGCTAATGCCATTCGTGTCTCACCAAATGTTCACTACAAAATGTTCATTGTCTTTTGAAGAACCCTGTTGTCTTTTTTGGAGAAAGAAAACTCAGATAACTCCTAAGCTCAGGTATTCCCTACAGCAGCACTTTGCTCACTCTGCTAAATCAAAGAGTATTCTAATGCAAAATAGCTCAGTGCTGCACATTAGCTTCACAAGAAACATCACATGAACTTGGAGCTCAGGCCAGTAATCATGAAGCTGGGATATAAAACATATTTTACAATATTGTTGAAACATAATAAATACCTCAGGCAAGTTTCTCAAAGCTGCCAATTGACTGAGAAATGCTGTCCCATCAGAGGCTGCTGAACACGTTACCCCTGCTGTCCTTACACTTAGGAACAGTAACTGCTTCCAAACTTGGAGCCACAGGAAATGCAGCTACATCCATCCCTATCCCACCTTGACAATTTTAATGATGTTTTCCAGGAAATTCTGGGAAATAGAAGGCAATGTCTGTCTCTCACACATGAGAGAGACAGAAAAAACCTCCAGCAGCAGCAGAGTGAGAAGATTAGTAAAGCTGTCTTAAAAGGAGAATTGTGACAAAATCTTAGCTGTGTTGCTGCTAGATCTGTTTCACATAGCTACATGTCCAGTTCAGCTGGAATAATCTTAAAAGAGAATTAGAATACATTACAGTTGCAGAAAATAATTCGTGAAGATGGCAGAAGATGAAAAAGCTGGCAGTGACAGGGGAGGCAGGCGTGTCCCTCCCTGTCCCCCTCTGCCATAGAGCAGCACAGCCCCTCTCAGCATCACTCAGCACCTGCAGCAATCTGACTCCTGATGTCAGGCTGGATTGCCTGGATGGCTGTCACTGGCCATGGTGGTGCTGCCTGTTGGCTGCTTTTGAAGTGGTGAATGGAGGAAGCCACCACTGACTGCCACAGGAGTTATCAATCCTGTCCCCAAATTGCTCAGCACAGCTCTCTTGCAAGCACAATGCCTGCAGTGGTGCAGATAGGGGAGAAGACTATAATCTGTTATCATGAATTTTAATGCAATGCTTTATATTTATACCCAAGCTATAGGCCATAAAACTGAAATGAATTTCTAATGCTGTAAGTATTATTTGCTGTTTTCCATTCTGGTTGCCATTTCACTCAGATTTTCTTTAATAATGCATTTTATAGGCCTGTACCTCTGCAGCTCTCCTCTGCCAGCTCAACTCTTCTGCTAGCAGTAGCAATGCTTCACAAAGCCCTGTAATTTGAAGTGACCTTGGGACTACCCTTTTCCCTGTTCTCCCCAGGCTGGTAAAAATCACAGCATTAAACTGAAAGTAGCCCCACATTTCCCAGCTTTTGTTAGCTTATCTCAGGTCCTCCCAACACGCATTTTTGATGTTAAATTTGTTTTGTGTTTGGCCACCCCTCTAAACTAAAAGGAGAGCAAAACACCTCTTCCCAAGCAGCAGCCAGGAGCATTACCAGGCACCTGCACACCAATGAGAAGAGTCTCAGCAGTGAAACTCCCAATCAGCACAACCATCCCCTCATCAGCACGGCCCTCACGTCCCTCCAGTCTCTGCCACGGAGGGGAGATGAGGCTGCTAAAGGTTGCAGAGACAGGCAAGTTTCCTGGAAGCACCCTGCTGCTGGCTCCTGCCTCGTGCCTGGCATGCTGATGATACCCCTGCCAAGTGTCATTTCCCTGCCTGCCTCCTCAGGCAGGTACCCTTCCAGCTCATGGCATGCAGCCTCTTGCATGGTAAGAGCAACAAACCCCCTCTACCAGCATCTTGTCCACATCCTGGGCTTCAGTTAAGCCCTGGAATTGTTCTTCCTGTAGATGCATCCTTCCCTCTGGGGCAGTGCTCTCTCCTCATCCTCCCCTCCATCTTCTCCCTCTTCACTCTACAGCAGCAGAGTAGTTTGTCAGGATGGAAACTTCTCCCAGCCCCAGATGCCTCACCCTGTCGGAACTCATAATGTCCCTCAGACATTTTTGGATGTTCCGGGCCCAGCTCAGAAGCATTTGAGACCCTGGCAGGCAGCTGGAAACAGCTGTGATTTTGGGTTTGAACCATGGAATGATTTACCAACCTTGCAGGAAGAACAAGAAGTCACAAAAGTTTAGATGTTATAGTAAAAGTAGTCACAAAGTAAAGGGAAGAATTTTTGAGTGCTGTACAGGGGGGTTTTGGGTTTATACATGGGGGTCAGAGGTTTTAAGCTGGAGGGATTTGGGCCTACCCTGTCCTCCCTCTTTCTTCTTCCTTACCTCCATGTTCTTGGTGATGTTGGCACTCACAGATTGGTTTAGAGTAAAAAAGCACCATTTAATATAGATAATAGGCATTGGGGAAAAACTGTAACCATGTAACACGTAATGTACTATATAAAAGATAGAAAAGCACCATTTAATATAGGTAATAGGCATTGGGGAAAAACTGTACCCATGTAACACAAAATGTACCATATAAAAGACAGCAGCAGCCCTGGGCGGGGAGAGAAGAAGCAGTCGGGAGTCAGAGAGGATGTCAGGGTGTGTGTGTGCCTCTGCCTGAGCTGCTGAGCAAACCACAGCAGCCAGAGAAGAAAATCTTTTAGATAACTTGCAATAAACTGCCTTGAGACCGGACAACAGAAGATTGCTGAGCTTTTTTTTGAAAGCACAGGTTGGAGGAGAGATTTTTCCACCACACGAAGCCACCCCTAACCTAGGGTGAGCTCCGGCATCACCCCACTGACACCCTCAAGTGTGAGGCCATGCTCGTGTCACACCCTTGTAAAGGAGTGGGAAACTCCAGGTGTGCCTTGGAGCTGCTTTTCCACCTCAGTTAATACTTTTTAACATGTTCCCTTTGTGGTTAGGTGCTGACTTCGCTTTTCCAAGCAACACATGGACAAATGTTTGTTCAGGTTTGTATCACACACACCGGGAAACCAACCTTTATTTTTCTTCAAGAGAAATACACCTCATTTGGCTTGGTGTATCATAAAGGAATGGAGAAAAAGACACCAGAATAAGGGACTGAAATATGTTTTGATGGGCTATAAATCCCTGTCAATCAAAGCCAGTTTGGATGGGACATTAAGCAGCCTGGTCTAATGGAAGGTTCCCTGCCTTCCATTGGAATGAGATGATGTTTAAGGTCCCTTCCAAACCAAACCATTCTGTGATTCTCTGATTCTGTGGATTTAAGGAAGGCCCCTGTTTGCTTAGTGGTGACTCAGCAAGCAGCCTCTCTTTCCTGGCTTGACCTCACACCATGCTAAACACAAACAAGCAGTTTTAAAGCTAGACATTGAGCAAATATGAAGAGAACTTTATGAAACATCCCTCAGGCTGGTCTCAGAGCTTTGAAAGCATCAGTTTTAAGGCATAATGTACTGTTCGCTGTCACAGTAAAACAAATACCACAGATTAAAGCATAATGTGTTTGTAAATCTATAAAACATGGAAATAACGCACATGGAAAATGAAAATCTTCCTAACCATCTGGAGCATGAGTATTTGCCATGAATATCGGATCCAACAGCACTGTAGCTAGTTAGAATTTTGTCACTGGTTCCAGTAAGGCCAGGATAGCCACAAGTGGTTGGAAAAGGAAAGCAGTGCTCTAGGTAAGTAGAACTCATTTCCAGCAATTACAAAGTTAGGGGTGTGCAGCTGCCTGCATGATTTTATTTCTTGTCATGCTAAACAGTAGGAAAACGAGAATTTAACGGTTTTTCTTTCCCTTGGTTTTCCTCTTGAATTACCTTGGATAATTCTAAAACTTCTACTAGAGAATTATAACTGTGTGTTAGCTAAGATACATGTCTAAGCGAGCCAGATCATGAGTTGAAATTTTGGAACTCACCACTTAAAAATATTATTTTGTATCCTATCATGCAAAAATCTGAATTTCATGCAAAACACCCAGTAAAATCCCTTCCTCATGCAACAGGTAGTCAGCACAAGCTGGTGCAATTTTCCCTCCTCCTGGTCTGCCAGCAGGATTCACCATCATTTAACAAAGATTGTGAGAGTTATCAGGGTATTATGAATGCTCAAATCTCATAGACTGCAAATTTTTTTTCTGGGAGGCAGGTGGCTTTTCTCCAGAGTTCCTCCTAATCCTTTCAAAGATTGTCAAAACATTTCAAAGGTTTCCTTCTCCTCATTCTCTTAACTATTGGACCAGTAGTTGGTCTCCTAAGGCTATGTGGAAGGCAAATAATTAGTATGAGGGCATAATTAGTATGAGGGAATAAAGCAATTGAAAAATCTAATCCTGCCCATTCCTGTACCTTGCAGGAGAATTTCTTAGCAGGTGGGAAGGAGGCAGCACAGAATCTGAGTATGTCCTCAGGACATCCTGGTTTTGACACTCACTGCAAGATTCAGCATCAAGAGGGAGTTAATTTAATCACTGCCCCCACAGATGCCCCTTCTATAGCCTGCCTCACATCTTCCAGCTGCTGGCTGGTGTTTTGGATGCTCTGGAGAGTCTCAAATGGCATTTCCTGCCTGTGGTGAGGTGACACCATCCCTGATTCACTGCATGACCAGACATGTCCACAAAGAGGGTGCAGGAAGTACTTTTCTTCAGCCCCTTTTGCAACTGCTCAGCCAGAAGGAAATCAACACCACAAAATCCTAGAATTGTAAAACAGTTTGGGTTGGAAGGGACCTTAAAGATTATCCAGTTCCAGCCTCCTGCCATGGACAGGGACATCTTCCACTAGACCAGGTTACTCAAAGCCTTATCCAGCCTGGCTTTGAGCGCTTCCAGGATTGGGGAATCCATAACTTATCTGGGAAACCTGTGACAGTGTTTGACCATGCTCATAGCGAAAAATAAGAGGCACAGAATTACTTTAAAGAGTGTCTACTGGCCAGACACCAAAAAAACTCACAGCACTAAATTAAACATCACCTTGGAGCTTCCACTCTGAAATCATTTCATTAAAAGCAGCCCAATTGTTTACAATTTAGGAATATTACAGTGCTGCAAAGACAAGTGAGTGCTCAAATATAACCAGAGAGTCTGTGCACCACGAGCTCTTTTCAATATATGCTGTAAGTGGAAGATGGCCCAGTGGCTCCAAAAATACACTGCGGCACGGAGGGAACAGAGGGTGGCACATTCAGGGAACGTTCCCCGGTGGAGCTCGATATCCAGGGAGGCTGAAAGGGCACGGGAGAAGAGTCTGGAGGAGGGAGGCAGATGCAGCAGGGAGAAGGGGAGAGGAGGGATGCGGGAGCGTGCAGCGAGCGCGAAGGTGATGCAGAAGATGCTGCCCGTGAAACGAGCCGCGGCTCCTGCTGCAGCCCAGCAGCTCCGCACAATTCCAGATTCTCCCAGGCAATCCCGCAGCCTGCAGTGCTCAGGTGATGAGAAAGCCTCGCCCTGCAAGGGGGGCTGAGCCAAGGGAGGCACAGAGGCAGAGGCAGGTGGGGTTCAGCGGGACCAGGAGCTCAGAAGGGCAGGAAAGCATTGCTGAATGCAGAAATGCGGTGTTTAGGGAGGAGGGAGGATTTGGCATGGGAGGAAGGGAAGGAAAGCTCCGTGGAATCCAAGCACAGGGTCAGCAGTGAGGCGCACGGAAAGAGAGGAAGGGTCAGGTATCAGAGGTGGGGGTAAGGAGAGAGGAACAGCGTGAATTCTTGTACAGAGTTGTAATAATCAAAACATTGGCAGGGACTTAACTAGGCAGCCCTGCTGGGTGCCCAGATAATACAGCTGATTTTAATTGCTGATGTGGGCATTTTGTGTCGTTTGCCTGGTGCACAGCCCCTTTACGACCGTGGAGTTTGACCACAAATCAACAGTCAGTCATAAAGCATCATGCAAACCACCTCCTCCCCAAACAGGCTGTGTTATTTTTATTGATATTCAATATTCAGATTTTAATGGAGATAGATGGATAGGCATAAGGACAGGAGCAAGACAGGGCACGGAGAAACGGATTTGAAATAAGCAGATTGACAAAACGTAAAGGCAGGAGGCAAGAAACAGATGAATGCTCAGGGAGGTGCCTGCCACCAAGGTAGGCAGATATCATCTGCAGGCAGACTGCTTGGGAAAGGCCAACAGATGACAAAACTCTCAGGGAACAGAGAAATATGAGTATGATATGGGAAAAGAAGGACTAAAGAGAGCGAAACCAAAAATAATCTCATACACAAATCCCATTGTTCCACCTTCCCCCTTCCTCTACCCCAGCACTCTGCTCCTTGCCACCCCTCCCCGTTTCCAAGGAGCGTGGTGTAAAAGGTTTGATTTCGAGTCCAGCAGGCTGCATACTGTCAGATGTGGCATTGTTAGCTGGAGGTCTAGGAGGATGCCTATTGCTTCTCTCCCACCTGCTGTTCATTTCATAAACTGCAATCAGCACACAGCCAGTCCACACCTCTCTTGTTTATTAGCTGGGGCAGCAGGAGATGTCATTAGACCTTTAAAGCACTGGATCAAATGCCACTCATCCCAAATCAGTGTCAGTGCCAGTGGGTGAGCCAGGAGCCTGTGCACACCCACCCCCCATTTGCCCACAGACCTCACAGACTGGTTTAATTCTCAACCTCTGAATTGCATTGCTTGGGAATCTTTCACACTGTCTTGAATTTCTATTCCCATGCTCGCCCTGATTCACTTGTTATTAGCCTATGCTCGTCCAGGAAGCTGTTAGAGACACCAAAAGTAGCATCCATTTGTCAGGGGCAGGAACAAGTGACCCTTGCATGGTCAGATATTTATTGTATTTATAGTATGACACAGCAAATAGATATCAGCTGCAGAGCTCAGCCCTGGGAGGAGCTGGAGCTGCTGCAGAGAGCCCAGAGGAGGCTCCAGGATGAGCAGAGGGATGGAGCAGCTCTGCTGGGAGGAAAGGCTGGCACAGCTGGGATTGTTCCCCTGCACAGGAGAAGCTTTGGGCTGAGCTCAGGGTGGCCTTGCAGGGCCTGAAGGAGCCCCAGGAAACCTGGAGAGAGACAATTTCCAGGGCAGGGAGGGACAGGACATACGGAATGGCTCCACACTGAAAGAGAGTAGATTTACATGAGCTACCAGGAAAAAAAAAAAATCTTCCCTATGAGGTTGGTGAGGCCCTGAAGCTGTGGATGCTTCATCCCTGAAAATGTTCAAAGCCAGATTGGATGAGGCTCTGAACAACCTGGTCTAGTGGAAATCTCCCTTCCTATGGCAGGGACTTGGAACTGAATGATCTTTAAGATCCCTTCCAACAAAAACCATTCTGTGATTCCATGATTATATTATTTATTTCCCCTTTTCCTGTCACTCCAGGCCCTTGTAAGGAGCCTCTCTCCATCTTTTTTGTGGGCTCCTATTGATATATCAGCTCCTGTTTGGAAAAGGAGTATTACTGACTAGAAATTCCAGACAAACAGGAGAATTCCTTGTTACTTCCCTGTGTATGATTCCAGTCAAGGGACAAAGACTGTGTCTCAAACCTTCACAGAGAAGCAGGCCAAAAGAATATTTTGCCCATTTTAGAAGTGGGATCATTTGCCAATTGAATATTTCACTCCCTGCAGATGTGAAATTATGACTTCAGCTGTAAGGTGGCAGATTCAGGTCTCCACCAATGACTCATCCTGTCTTTCTGCATGAGTGTATGAAGTTTATGTCCCTGTCAGTGACATCTCTAAGTGACCACACTCCCCAAAGTCACTCATAAAATCTAAGATATATATCCTTCAAACATTTCTAGCTGGCAAACACAATATGACCCCACAGCAATGTCTGTCTTCCAGACTTTTTTTTTTGTGGATAATAGATAGAAGAAAAAGCAGTCACTGCTTCCTGACATTCACGGGGCTTATGCGGTTGAGACCTGAATTGGGAATCTAATGACAACTGGTACAAAGGACTCACTAAGGTCTCATGTTATTTGATTTCAATTTTCCAGGATTCTTTTTTAAAGGACTGCATTCAAAATGTTGCATTGCTCAACCAAACACTTTTTTCAAAAAGTCAAACAAAAGGGAACTATGTGAAGCTATAAATCTAGTTCTTTATTCATGCACAGCCTCCATTATGCAGTCACATCTGTGAGCTCTCTGAGCAGCGCAGGGCTAAGCACACACTCCTGGGAAAGCAAGGTTGCAAGAGCTGCCTTTAGTCGGAGCTTTCTAGCCTTGGTTTTCACTGTGGGCAGGTTGGGAGGTTGCTGGCAAGGTCCATGCCTGTCCCTGTTCCCACGTTATCCTGCACTGTCCCACCCACTGCAAAGTGAGTGCACCTCTCTGCTGTGGGGAAAACAAGAAGTACACACTGCATCTCTCGTGGATAAAATGAAATGCCTCACCAGAAGCTGGGTCAAACCACTCATTTCTGCTACAGACCATGAACAGACTACAACTGATCATACCCCTGCCTTCAGGAGAAAGAGCTGCTGCAGAATCACTTTCCTTCAAAATGTTCCCAGCTTCCACCTGTCAGAATCTGAGCTATTGATGATTCTGAGATTGTAGAAAGTCTCTGTCTTTCAGCCCCGCTGCCAAAGAAGAAGTCATAATTCATCTGTGCTATTTTCAAGGTTGTTTATTCTGTTTATCTCTAACATGTTCTGCTGCCCTGCCGCAGCTCTGTCCTGCAGGGCAGCGTGTGGGGCTCTGCCCTCAGTGGGATGTTACAAACATTAAATACCACAAACTACCTGTGCTGGATTTACAATAACGTGCCAATATCTGTCACCTACGTTGAACAGTGTGTCCCCAGCCTAAACCAACAGAAAAATGCCAACACTACAGTGAAACATGGAGGGCATGAAGAAGGAGAAAAAGGACAAGACACACCCAATTCCTCCATCTTGTCCCCTTTGGACCCCTAATCTAGAATCCTAAAATTTTACTTTTGCACCCGTGCCACACTTAATTATTACTGATATCAAACACTCAGAGCTTGTAATTCATCCTGTAAGATTGAAAACTCTTTTCCATGGACAGAGATCACAGACAGTGTCTCTGGGGGCTCTGTCCAGGGGGGTTCCTGACCCCTGCCAGGGTCCCAGACCTTCCAGGGCAGCCAGAGGGAAGCTCTGGATTCCCACACCACCAAGTCTGAGCATTCACAGGTCTTTGTGAGCCTGAAAATCAAACCTGTGTTGCTTCTGAAAAGGATCAGATTTGGCCTTATTCTCCTTTGTGGGTAAATAGGACAATAACATGTATCCAATCTGTAAAGGCAGACCCAGAAAATGACCATATTTACATCAGAAATTATACTTTCATTTTCTCTTACTGAAAGGGCCTTCCAGGAGATGAGGAAAAGGTTATTTAGAGGATCTTGCTTTCTGTTGGCAAAGCATTGCAGAAAAAAACTCAGAGATGGAGATAACAGCTGAGTGAAGCACCTGAAGAGTCTGTCTGAAGTGTTAAAAACTAATTTGGAGCACCCAGGAGTTTGCAACCTGCTCACCCTGTGGCAGCTTGCACTCTCCAAGAGCTTGTGCACAAAATTTACCACCCTGAGCCAAACCTGCACTGAAGGTCACCTCTGAGGGACAGAAAAGCTGCCACCCATGAAGGTTTGGAGCAACTCTCCTCAGGAAAATTAATGTAGTGAGAAGGGGTGAAGCTTCCCTACTCACAGGGCTGGGCACTCTGCTCTCCAGCTGAGCTGGGAAGCTGTGAGTGAGGAATGCTCCTGGAAAGTTGGAAACCTGGTCTGCAGCAAATGCCCTGCAAATCCAGTACCCAGACAGGATTTCCCTGCTGAGCCCATGCAGGGAGTCCACAGGGATGACCGGTAAGGATCTGAGGTGAGAAGACAAAAGCACTGAGGACAAACCAAGTTAAAGTCAAAAAGCTGGCTGCTTAACTCTTTTCATTAAAAAAAAAAAAAAAAAATTAAAAAGAGAAAGCTAAACAGAGCCACATCTGCCTGAGTAGGGGAAGTCCAGAAAGGAAAAGAAAAGATCCTCAGTTTGAGATTTTCTCCCATTTTACTTCTGCTCTGAGTCTGATGACCCAGCCTCTTGGCTGCCAAAGCTGAAAATAATGTGGGAATGGAGACTTTGTAGAATGTTGCTCTCCAAAACAAAAATCTTTCTCTTCATCTTCATTCATCGTGGCTGAAGAGACAGCTTTCATTATTTAAAAGAAAACTGTTTCCAGGAAATAGTGTCAGTTCCCTTGCAAAGGCCAGTCCTCCATCACTGTGGGGGGCCCTGTGTCCCCACCAGGAACGGGGTGATCAAACCCAAAGTGCTCCCTTTTAAAGCTCCATTTTCCAGAGGGATGTTCCAGACAGCTCCACAAAGGCACCCAGAGCCCAGCACGGTGCTGGGCACACACCCCGGCTCTGCAGAGCCCACAAGGAGCAGGGACAGCTCCTCACTGCAGGGATGAAGCAGCTGTGGGTCCCTCAGCCAGCCCTCTGCTGCCTCAGCTTCTCTGAACCCCTGCCTGAACCTCCTTCCCAGGATCCACACACCTCCAGGAGTGGGTTTGTAAGAGCCAGACACAGAAATTACTCATGAGCTGCACCCTCGAGAGTTAGGAGCAGATCCAAGATGATCTGTGGCAGGACCCAGACATCAGAGGGTGAAAGTGTGACAGTTTTGGAGCCAAGCAGATGAAGACAAGCAGCAATCAGTCCCAGCTGTATTGCTGCCATGTTCCAAGCTGGATAACAAGCCTGTTCCTTGCTGTTCCTTGCTTGAGCATGTCCAGAGGAGGCAACGAGGCTGGAGAGGGCTGAGAACACAAACCCTGTGAGGAAGCACAGAGGGAGCTGCGGGTGCCCAGCCTGGAGAAAAGGAGGCTCAGGGGTGACCTTGTCACTCCCCACAGCTCCTGAAAGGTGCCTGTGCCCAGCTGGGGCTGGGCTCTTTCTCTAGGCAGCACTGACAGAACCAGAGCTCACAGCCTCGAGCTGAGCCAAGGGAAATACAGGTTGGATAGCAGGGAAAAGTTTTTACAGAAATGGTGATAAAGTTCTGGAATGGCTGCCCAGGGAGGTGGTGGAGTCACCATCCCTGGGTGTGTTTAACAAAGCCTGGATGTGGCACTGGGTGCCAGGGCTGAGTTGAGGTGTTGGGGCTGGGTTGGACTCGATGATCCTGAAGGTCTCCTCCAACCCAGTCATTCTGTGATTCTGTGAAATGGTTCTCACTGCCTTCAGGAGGAGGGTCTGACAGTGAGCAGGGTGATGCCATCCATAGCTCCCTGGCGTTTTAATATTACATGTGCATGGCTGGAACTAGTAAGTCTTCCTCTGACACTCGCCCCAAGGTGCAGACAGCTCCGAGGAGCAGCCTGAGCACACAAAATAAGGCAGCAGATATATGTTGTCATTACCTTTAGGACTGAGTTACTACTGCTGTTTGCTGTTTGCTATTTGCATAACAAGGGCCAAAAGCCCCAGCCATCTACATCTGACTTGACTGACTAATCTATGCCTGTAATATTGCATGGTATTCATGAAATAAATAAATTACTTATGGTTACACTCCACAGCAATACAGGAGTTATTTTTCCTGAGCACATTCATAAGAGTTGCTATTCAGTTGAGGTTCTCTGCAGCAAGCATTTTTGCAAACTCATGGTGCCTTCCAGGAAAAATCCCAGAGCAATTTTCTATTTTTGAGAGCTAGAGAAGTTTGCAGAGGGTGAGATGCTGAGGGCTGCTAGTCCAGAATCCAGAAGTGCCATCAGCAGAAAGGAGATTGGAATTTGAGAATGACAGATATTTTCATATTTTTCTCTACTGGCAGATCTAGATTCCACTCTGAATAGAGGGGATGGGGAAAAAGGGGTGTGTCTAGATCAGAGCCAAAGATCCTCAAGGTGGGAGAAAGAGCTAGAAAACTTCCCAGGTGGGTTTGTACTGCAAAGGAGGTGAGGGTCTGACCTGCTCCTCTTTGAAAACACTGAGAAGACAGAGTGAACCATTGTTGCCCACAGAAAGGAATTGTTTAACTGTGCAGATAACTCAACTTGTTTCGAAATTATGCAGTTCTTGTTTCCCCCACACCCACCAGAAAAGGGATTTCTCCCTAGAGATCACTTCCTCTGGCATTTTCCTAAGGCAGGTGACTGAGGGGTGCCCATGTAATTTGTTGTGGTGTAGAGGTGCAACCCTGTAATTAGGATTTGGCTGAAACACAGAATTTAAATGTTCTGAAGTAACCCACATAGAAATGTCCAGGGATGTGAGCTGGGGGGATTAAAGTTCCAGTAATAATCTTTCAGGGACTTTATCAAAGCTGTAATAATAATAAAGAAAATTCATGGCTGATGGTTAATATTCTACTATGCAGTCTAATGCTAAGCACTAAGAGGAAAAACATCAGAGGTATATTGGATTTATTCCTTGCAGGATGTTTAGAGAGAGAAAGTAGTGGTTTCGGCTTGCAAAGCTTTCACAAAGTTTGGAGAGAACATATGTGGATAGTTATATGTATGGATGAGTGTGTCCTTTGGACTGGGGAGAAAAATGAGCAATGGAAATCCAATAGGAAACCCTTATTTTTCTGGTCTGTATCTTTGTACCAACAAAACCATGCCCAATTCGAGAGAACCACGGTGTCACTATTGGACATGAAATGAGTACAAAATGAGTACACATAAACTTGGTAAGTTCAAAAGAGAAAAAGATCCAGTTTTATTCAAACATTTGGTATTTACAGAATTCCAAAGGTGACCATAGATTGGAGGATGGAATTACCACCTCTCCAACCACACTGGTCCAAAGATCAATCAATCCTTTCTCTCCACCCACAGAGAAATATGTAAACTATTCTATTTATACATGAAATTGTGTGGGAACTCTGACTCTCAGATGTGTAAACATTATCAGAAGGCTAAATAACTTCTATGAGAACTTTAAAACTTTCAAAAGAACTATAAAAGAAAACTCTTTTAAAAATCAGGGCAACACCATGAGATCTTTCTCCAGGGGGTGCCTCTATCATGAAAGTATCTAATTATTACACTTTTCTCTCACTCTCTCACTGCCCTCACTGGAGTCAATAGCAACTTTTTCATCGGGAATTTTTTCAGCCTTCATTAGGCTATTGCAGGAGATGCTTGTGCACATGAATATTTTTTTTAAAGCTAGCTTCCTGTGAAGGTTTATTTTTCCTAGAGAGCCACATCCGTGTGGCTTTCTGCTATCAAAACCCTGAGACAACTATTGTTGATGCTACACAAAATTCAGGTGAGATGTTCTGGACACCAGCTTTGCTTCCACAACTCTTGCAATAATAGTGAAAAAAAAAAAAAAAATACTAGAATGGGAACTTTTCTGCAGTCTTCCACAACAACTTGGTTCTCCAGTCTTATTCCCAGTTGTCAACCTGGCTCATAGAGAGGATCCTTGATATTTCTGCCTTGATGTATCTACCAACAGTAGTGCTGATTACACTGTTAATATTTAAATTTATAATAATAGAAAGGTGGGCAAGATTTAAGGGGGTAGTATAATTGTAATTTATATTTCCATATTGACAGCAAGACTCAGCATAAACATGCTCTAAGAGACCCTAAAGACATAAAAGTCCAAATTCAGCCAGAGCTACTTCTACTTTTCTAACATGCAGTTCCTAATGGAAATTCTAATTCACTGTATGATCAATTCCTATTAAAAACAGGCTAGCCAAAACCAGGAAAAATATCTTAATTTTAGACACTAGGCAAACACAATAACTCTCACTTTCCTCTCATGCCTCTAGACTGTGCGTCTCCAAACAATACCCACCCTTAGAACTGAAAACAGCAGAAATATTCTTGAATCGTCAGAACGTGGTTCTAAAGAAGTCCTTTCCACATTAGAAATTTTGGTACATTCCACTTACAGTCATGAGACAAGTTAATTAGACAGCTACAAGAAGCTACATAGTATTTTCAAAGTAACTCCACTGGAAATGGTGGTAATTGCACAGACATTGAAGTAAAAAGGCCCTAAATAGAAAAACACAGCTGAAATGTCTATGTGCATGTAGATACTTTAACCCCAGCTTATTTTTATTCTCTCCAGTTCAAAATTCTGAGTCTCCACCTATCCTGTGTGCATGTTTCTTGGCAATTCATGGCTGATTTTGAAGAATTGTATCATTTTGTGAGACTGTCTGAAAGGTGTTGGATGCCTCTGGGCTTTGCTGGGCTGGAGCTACAGCCTGTGACAGATTACATGGCTGAGCCCTTGGCCATTTCACCTCCATTCCATAATACCTCTCCATTAAACCTCATTTCTGCTGCAGGACAGAAGCAAAAGGAAAAAAAAATGTATTGAAGAGACAGCTCATGTGCAAGGTGCTTTCTTGCTCACAGTGCCAAGCTTAGCTCACAGTTTTCTTGGGACCAAAAGCTGAAGTTTCCAGCCCTGTCTTCATGTATGACAATTTAATGTCTATTAACTTTGCCAGAGTAAACTCCAGTGCAAATGACATGAGAAGGAAGCTCTAGAGCTTTATTTGTTTCTAATGAATAATGTGTATATGCTTGAATATAAATGAAAGCACACACAGAAATACCAAGAAGCCCTTTTTTGAACACAAAAACTACCCCTTGCTGGAGAAAGCTGATCACTGACACCCAGAGCACAGACATACCACCTCTCCCACCCAGGATTGAAAGGGCTTCCTCAAGGAACAGCAGCAGGACAGTGGAGACAGTGACTGTCACTTGGCCCAGCACCATCCTCCACAGGAAAGCCAAAATGTCCAGTGCAAAGACTTGGACTGTCCCCTCTTGATGGTCTCCTTTTCTACAGTGCCTGAGGAAAAACACTTCCTGAATCCCCCTTGAGAAAAATGGGTTGTGAAAAGTGGATGGAGACTGCTACAGTTGTTTGATAAAATGGAAAAGCTTGGAAAAGCTTCAGGAAGGAGTGGCACTCAGTGTCCCAGATATGTCCTGCAAGGAGGGGACATTTTGACTCCTCACATGCATCAGGGCACAAGCTGGAGGAAAAAAAAAACCAAAACTCTTCAAAGTCTCAAACATGTATTCATGTATTTCTCCCCCACCCCCCATAGAGATTTCATTGTGTGACTCATGAAACATGTCATTTTAAATCCTTAGAGGATAAGTTGTCAGAATACATTGTGCTTTAAAGCCTTTCTTTGGTCTCTCATTTAAATCTTTGAAAGACTTTGTAAATTATTTTTTCTTTGCCTTCACTTTGGTTTTAGTATTGTAGACATGAATGTGCCTTCTCTCTTGCGACTTAAGCACTTAAAATATTCTGGATAAGTGAAATGTGAGGCATGAATTGTGAAAATGACAATCCTTATGGCCCTCTATGTGCACAGCAGCTCCAAGGCTCCAGAGCCTTCAGACTCCACCTCCTCCTTTGGTGGTTACAGCTTAACACCACACTGGCAATAAAAGGTAAATGAGTTCCTGCAGCAGAGTAAGTACCAAGAATATGAAGCTTTTGTGAACGTGGATGCTGCTCTTACCATTATGGGCAATTAGAGGGCTTCGAAAGTGTGTTGCCTGACTTTCTGTTGCTTGGTAACTGTGCACCTAATTCTTTCTCTAAGAGGTCACAGAAATGTCAGAAAATCTATTTTGTTAGGGCAGGGGAGGGTGGTGGAGAGACAAATGCCCCCATCAGAACAGCAGCCTATGGATTAATTAAAAGAACTTCATGTTTCCCATTAGCAGATAGGAAATATACTATTATTATGATTATTTTCCTAGCACTGCAAAACTGCAATTTCTGAGCATTGCCAACTATGTAACATGCTTACTGTGCCAAAAAGCTCGGGAATTGCAAACACTCTGATGAAATTTGGCATGATACAGGTCAATATAACTCCTGGATACACTGACAAATAGCCATTATTGGCCTGATGCAGAGGCTGGTAGAGTCAATGGAAAAACACACTGAAACAGCGACAGCACTGTGAAAATGATAAGGAATTTCTGAGACTGGAAGCTTTGCAAACATTTCCTGGCACAGGAAAAGAATTATGAACTTGGAAGGAAGCTAATGAGACAGAAGATAAAATTTTCTTCTCTGAAGAGATACAAGCTGCAGGTTCTGCAGCCCCTGAAATACTAAATGACTGTCACCAAGAGTGAACAAATTAAGTGGTGTCTGTAAGGGAAGATCTTGGCTATTTTTACCTGAATTTTAAGGAACAGGACTTCGGAAGTACATCTCATCCTCAGCAAGTGTCCAGATCTTTCCTCTTTGAGACAGGTTTAGTAATACACATTCCATGTTATACACTATTCCCACAAATGAATACTGTCAAAAAATAAAAACCTACTTCCCTTCAACTTGAGCAGTGTGCTCAAGTTTGCAAAATGCAGTTTAGATTAAATGAATGCCCCTGAGATTGAGTGAATGTATTTCAAGAAGGGCACAATATGCAGGTGTCCACCACTGACCATCAATCATTTTTGTGCAGAGCTGAAGCTTTCCTGCAGTTGTCACTCTATAATCGCTCGGCAAGAATTTGCAGTCATTTTCTAAAAGAATGTTTAGGAGGAAAGAAGAGCAGACAGCACATGCTGCACTTTAAAAACTGGGCTCATTTAATCATAAAAACAAAGGATATTTTCATGTTGAAAGAGGTGTTTTGTGAAATAACACAACTACACAACCCTTGGGCCCCTCCATAGGGCAATCTTGCTGTGGGCAATGGGGAAAACAAAAACTCAGGGTTCCAGCCTACCTTTGGCCACAGATTTTCTGCACAATATTAGATAAATTGAACTCAGGCCACCACCTAGTGAGGGCAGATGTATCAATGGAAAACTAGAACTTGATTTTTCCTTCTGATCTTCCACTGGGAGGATTTCTTCAGCTTAGAATGATCAAAAGGATTGTGAGTACCAACATATCCATTACTGGCAGTAAATGATTCTGTAATATAAATCACTACCACTGAAGCAAAAAATCACAGATCAGTAAAACAAGGAGGTCTTTAAAGTAAGGGGAAGAAGAAAGCTCCAATTTCTGTCACCAAATTTTCATCATAAACTTTGAGATAAATGCATGAAATCACATTGCTGGGATGCTCTCATTTGTTTATATACCGACAGAGTAAATGTGACTGAAGAACTCATACAAATAAAGATTTCATGCATGTCCAAAACAAAGCAGTAGCATAGCTACTCTAAGAAACATATATTGGCAAAATCCAGCAAATCTTTGTGAAGATGCTTGTACAATTTTTCTAGTCCAAAGGCTGGCATGGATTTTGATGCACTTTAATGCATAATTAAATTCTACTGTGTTAAGTATGTTTCTCCTGACATGTTTGTCTGAAGATGCCATAGAAGATAGAAAAATGTATTATGCAACCCCTTAAAAAATGTAAGCTTACAGCAAAAACTCCTGAAATATTTTTGAGGCAATCATAGTTGTGTGAAATTCAGGTGGGTTGAAGATCCTTGGGAAAAACACACTCTAGAAAAAACAAAGAAGTCAAAAAGTGAATAACTAGAAAACCAAGTAAACAGTAATGGTGCAATAAAAGAATATTTTTTTCAGTATTGACTGAAAAAATGACTGAGAATGAGCCATGCCAGCTACATCCAGAACCATGCAGGTCATGAATTTGCTGACTCTTAAACCTCCCCATGTTTTCCTGTGGATGGTTTAAACGCTCTGCAAAGTTTATAAATGTAATGAAATGGCCACTGGCATTTCGGCAGCACAAAAACTGCAGACAAACACACACAGCCACACACCCACACATTTTCTGTAAATAATCTGTCATCTTCAAGTTCAATGTCTGCATTTTGCTGCTCCACACACTGTGTTGCTGGAACCAGAGAAGTGATTCAGGCAAGAAATGCTCCACAGGCTTAAACTCACCTGGCCAGGGCCAACGGCTCAAGTTCATGATGTCCAAGGGTCTGGTGTTTATCTTGGGTGTAGAAAACAAAGAATTTAGCTCATGAGGAACAGCTTCCCTGATGTGTCCCTCACTAAAGTGGTGTGACACATACCAGAACTCCCTGTACGCTGTTATTTTTTCCATTTCAGCCCCTTGAAGTTGCTCTAATGTCATGATACAGGCTGGGGGTGGAATGGCTGGAAAGTGGCTTCATGGAAAAGGCCCTGGGGGAGCTGTGACAGGGGCTGGACACGAGCCCAGGGGGACAAGAGGCCGCTGGCAGCTGGGCTGGATGAGGAATTGTGTGTCCAGCAGGAGCAGGGCAGGGATTGTCCCTCTGGGCTGGCTCTGAGAGGCCCCTCGAGGGCTGTGCCCAGTTCTGGTCCTGCAGGAGAGACCTGGAGGGGCTGGAGCGTGTCCAGGGCAGGGAACGGAGCTGGGAAGGGGCTGGAGAATTCCTAAGGGAGCTGGGAAGGGGCTGAGCCTGGAGAAAAGGAGGCTCAGGGGGGACCTTGTGGCTCTGCACAGCTCCTGCCAGGAGGGGACAGCCGGGGGGTCGGGCTCTGCTCCAGGGAACAGGGACAGGAGGAGAGGGAACGGCCTCAGGCTGGGCCAGGGCAGGCTCAGCTTGGACAGCAGCAGGAATTTCCCCATGGAAAGGGTGCTCAGGCCTTGGTGGGGCTGCCCAGGGAGCTTTGGAGTGCTCATCCCTGGAGGTGTCCAAGGAACGCCTGGAGGTGGCACTCAGTGCTCCGGGCTGGGGACAAGGTGGGGATGGATCACAGGTTGGAGTCAATCATCTTGGAGGGTTTTTCCAACCTCAGGGATTCTGTGATTCCATGATTCTCTAAGTGGATTGTTCCAGGGCCAGAAGCTCAAGGAGGTGTTTGTGCAGGCCCTCGGTGCTGAGGCAAACATGATGACCATGCTGGAGAAGGAAGGAATGAACACAAACCTCAGGCACAGAGAGAGTGAGCACATGGGTGGGCAGGGACCATTGCAGGTCACACCAAAGCCTAAGGGACTCTTTCCTATTGCTTCCAGCAAGCCTTGAGTTCATGCCCAGGTCTCTTCTATCTTCATTTGCTTTTTCCAGGATTAAAGATGCACTAAGAGACGGGGTAAAATGCAGTTAAACTGGAAAGGGAAGAATTAGTTGTGACTGTCTTCCTATACCCAACATTGTGCGCTCCCCCCATCCATTACACTGTTATTAATTTCACATCTAAATAAATTCTGAGGATCTTTATGGTATATCTGTTTTTATATTTTAAAGTAAACAAGTAAATAGTGCTTCTTTAATTGTCCATATGCAGCTAAAAGAACATGGTGTTTGAGAAAAACCCTGTAAGTCGGGCAGACCACCTTAACATGTCATTATATTAAGGGCTGAACCTAATACATCTGACATTTTGAAATTCAGTGTCTCATAAATATCTCTCAATAAATCCTTTCAAGTGCCAAAGCTCATCCCTAACAAAATCACAATTCTCTTGAGGTGACAGGCAAGTTAAATTTCTTTTGGGAAAAAAAAAATCAGTTTTATCCTATAGAAAATCAGAGAAAATTATTTTTTTCACTAGATTAGCTGTTAGAAAAAAATAAAATCAACAAACAAGTAAAAAAAAACCCTAAAACCCGAACCTTCAGGAGTTTTAATAAAGACTAGAAGGATGTACTTGGAAAAGCACACAAGCCAACAGCACAAATATGAAAACTGTATTAGTTTAGAATGGATATTTATACTGGGCACATCTCACTGGATATTGCTATTCCAACCAGCAGCAAAATCGTTTTCCCCTCTCAAGTACAAAATGAGTGGTACACTTTTCACTGAAATACAGCAACTGTTTTGTCAATCTCTTACAACTTTGCATTCACATTTTTCAAAGACTTGCAGAGGACAGAAAGTTCTTCCAGTCAATGAAAAGGCACAACTTCCTCCCTCAGCATCATGCACACCCCCACAGCATCTCACAAATGACAGCCAACCCACAGCAGGTCCATGTAGGCAGCACACTGCGAGGGGCTCCTTCAACGTGTCCCTACATCTCCTGAAAGGATGCAAACCCACAGCCTCCCTCCCTCCTTCCTCTGCTGTGACCCATCCCTCTCCCACTCTTTCTGCAACATTATCTCGTGCTCCAGAAGGAATCATGGAATGGTTTGGATTGGAAGGAGCCCTTAAGGTGATCTGGTTCAAACCCCCCTGATGTGACCAGGGAACCTTCCACTAGGCCAGTTTGCTCAAAGCCCCATCCAGCCAGCACTTGAGCACCCAGTTTTTCCTTCCTGCCCCTTCTTAAATGTCCCTGTCTGGAATCAATTCTTAGGTAAAACATTTGCCTAAATAACTTTTGCAAAGGATGTTGGTCACGTTGCTTTGCAGTAAGACAAAACACACTGTGCCATGTTTTGACCCTGCAATCTCTGGTTACTGCCCTTTGCCTGATGCTCTGCCTTCTAGCTCTCCTGGGAAAGCATTTTGAGTAGTCCCACTACTACTACAAGTAATCCCACTTGTAGATACAAGAGCTACAAGATTCTTGTAGATCTTGAGAATCTACAAGATTGTAGATAATCAATCTTGCATTGATTCTCAATCAATATTGATAGATAATCTCAAAATTGTAGATTCTCAGTCTTGAATTGATTCTCAATCAATACAAGATTGAGAATCTACAATCTTGTAGATCCTCAAGATCAGTCTACAGCTTGATCTTGAGAAAGGAGGAAAACACATCACGCTCTCCTCCTGGTCTGATGTCCGGCACACTCCATGGCATGGGCAGGAATCTCGAGGGAGGATTGTGTTATCCATCTCAAAGGCTCTCCTAGTGCCCATTCTCTCCAAATGGCTGGTAAAAATCACTCTATGTAGAGATATTATTAGAGGCCAAAGGAATATCACAAGGCACAATATTTTAACTGTGGAAAACCAGGAATGGAGTCCTTCAAAACACATCCTAAAACCAGGTCTGAGTGAACACACTCCCAGGTCCAAACAGAAGGACTCTGGAAATCTCAGACAGAGACCAAATGAAGGCTGATCTGTTGAGTAAGGATAAGGGGAGAAGAAGATACACCAAGAGCTGCCATGAGATTTCTCCAGTGTGTTATTCTTTTTAAGTAGAAACATGTGGTGGAAGATTAGGCAGCATCTTTTTAATCTCCGATTGTCCAGCTCCCCCTGCTGTAATTACAAATTGGACACAAATGGCAACAGATGTTCAACGTCTAAGCTAAGAATTATATACTTACTCAATATCCCAATGATTCAAAACACTGACTGGGAGGCTGGAATTTAAATTTGCATGGAGTGGCAAACGAAAGAGTTCCTAGAACACCATGAGGCACAGAGAATATTAATGCAAACTTGAGGGTGAGCCCTTAATGGAAGGAGATAAACTGACTGAATACCAGCTAGAGTGGTTTTAATTACAGCAATTTCTCCGTAAATTATTTTAACCCAGCCTCATCCCTGTATAGCTGAGCCTCCATTGTTATTTTTCACATAATCAAATCTCTACAGCCCTATATGTGCAGCTAGATAGAAGGTTCTTCCTAATCATTTCATCAGCTATCAAGTGGCCAGACTAATTTCCCCATATAAAACTTCATAAGAACAGGTCTATCAGCCTGTATTTTATCTTGTTTATTTTCCAAGATACACACTTGTCCATTATCCAACCACATGAAAGCTTTTTGCCTGATTTGCTGAGAATATTAAGCAAGTGTCCATTACTTCCTTTCACCAGACTTGCCTTCCCTTCCAATATCACAGTGCTTGGAAAGAAGATGCTTTAAATTGGAGAGATGCCTTACCCAGTACAGACATGAATCATCTTCCCTGAAATTTTAAGGTATCAAAATAAGAGAGAGGATGCAGTTCTAGGACGACTTGGGCATGTGATTGCATCTCACTCCAACCAGTTTCTCATTTCCTGAATCAACAGACTTGCTCCATTTTCTCTCAAACATCCAACTCCTTCCACCCATATTTTGGGTACCAGTTTTAAGCCCATAATCTGATTCCTCCCACTGCAATGGCTCAGGCAGGAGTGCAGATTTGAATGTTCTGAGCACTCCAAGGTGCAGATGCACACCAAGAACACGTGTCTGAGTGTGACATAAATCCCTTTACTCATATGCACATCACAACTCAGGGCAGACACTTGTTTACCATAACATTTTCTGATAGAAAACTGAAAACACACTTAAGTCCATTAGTTTAATTGATCATTATGAAAATGTTGACTTTTAAAAGTGTGCTTTATTACATATGATTTCATTTTTCTTGCAAGATCACAGGCTGGGATGCAAACCAATGTGCTGTTTGCTGCCAGATGGCGTGTTGGAAGGGTACAAACTTATTTCACACAGAGTGCTATGTGGCATGAGAATGCTGTTCTTACACTTCTAAATAGTCATGTGTCTTTGAATGGCTTAGATCCCCAGTATTCTTTCAGTAAGCTCATAAGCTCTTCCCATTTTAGCTAAAGCCTTGTGAATTTAATGGATAAATACCAGAGAACCACTGGTGAAATCTTCATGGATAACTAATCTGCTCCCTGTCCCTTAAATTTTCTAGATGCAGAGCTCCAAAGAGTCAGCAGGGCAGATCCAGGCACTGGATGATGGGCTGATGTGCACAGAACCAGAAAAAAAACCACCACTGCCAGGTATTAAAGCAGCTGAGAAAGTGATAAGTTGACCATAATTTATAATTCTGATAAAGGAAATAACCTCCATGTCCCTTCAGCCTGCACTGGGTCCTCCTCAGAGACAGGAGACAGCCCAGAGTGTGTGTTCTACCAGCCTGTAATCCTGTTTTTTAACTGGAAAGTGCTTGTGGTATCCTTAACAGCATCAGGGTCTCCAGAAAGACCACCTATGTATTTTACCTCAACTATCAGAATGAAGATAAAAGTCTTCAAAACCCTTTGGGAAGAACATTCCGTGTGGAAATGTCTCCATCCAAAGCCATTTTACGGCCAGGCTAAATAGGTTTAATTTGCCCCAGCAAATCCTGTGCAGCAATCCCTCATGGCTACCCTGCACATTTCCAATTTTGACATATTTGCTTAGGAAAAGGAGCTGGGAGAACCTCTCTCCCTCTTTCCCTCGGCAAAGCAAGGAGCACAGTCTGCACCCGCTGCTAAAAATTGTATCGGTATCAATCTCCTCAGCATCACAAACACACCCACATGCGTCTGAATCCTGAAACGCTTATTTGGCAAAGAATGTGCCAAAAGATTTACTTACTCTTTAGAACTGTTTAATGATGTTGTGGGGATCAAAGGAGCAAGCATTTTCATGACAAAAGGAATTTGTACTCCAGGCTCCACAGCACAGACAGTGATTAGTGAGTCATACATTAGAAGTGTCTCGATTTTCTCTTCTAAAGAGCTGTTGTAGCATTTACCTAAACATTACGGTGCTGAATCAGTACTTTTCCAAGTCTTCCCACATTGCCTGACCCGCTCACCTTTACCTGGTAATATCCCGGTGATGGATCCTCACCTGAAAAATATGTTCAGCTTCCTTACTTGCCTGTTAGCAGACATTAAAGATGCATCCAGGATTTCCTGGGGGCTTGGAAAGCAACCACTGCATCTGAAGGAGATTTTAAAGTATCAGTTCTAAATGTATTTTTATTCACAAAAAAAAAAAAAAAAAAAAAAAAAAAAAAAAAATTCAGAAAGTGTCTCATAGTGGAGCTCAGCTACCCCAAACAAACATTTTAATTCTATTACTTTTTAAGATAATAATACCTACCCAGAGCTGAAACACCACTCTCATTGTGACACAACCCCCATCCTTCTCCCGAGGTTTTCCTGTTTAAGCCCTGCTTCTGTCTTCTTCCAGAGAGAGGATCTTGAGAAAGGAGGAAAATGGGAGAAAGGAGGGAAATGGGAGCAACAAGCTCCCATCTTGTTGCCCTCCTTCCTAAAAAACGCTGTTTCCCTCTCCTCAGCAATTGCAGATGATGATGATTATGATGATAATACTTTCTCCACCCTCACTGCTCTCCCTGCCCCTTTTCCTGGACAATGTCCCTGCAGTGTCACTCCCTCCACAGCTTTGTCACCTTCGTGGCACCCAAATGATTCACCCCATGGTGGTACAGGTTTGCACTTGGAAATTGAGAGTGCAAGGGCAGAAAAAAGGATTTTCTTTTTGAAATTAGCCAGAATAAATGGTTGTTTTGTGGATTTTCTGGATGCAATTTGACACCCAGAAACTTCCAGGCAAGTTGGATTTCTATTCATCCCATGTTCTCTCTCCTCGCTCAACAAGGAAAATTTTTGGTGCTGAAAATTTGCAGAAAAGACTTGCCTGTAATTTCAGTTCTAGAAAAAACCTACAGCTCCTTGGAGGAAATTAAAAACAGCAGGAAAACAAGTTGTTTCCTCACAAAAATCATTTTACAAAGAAAACAAAATACTGTCTAACCTGGGATCACTTCTTATTTTTGATCTGCCAAGACTTCTATTCCTCTTTTCACAGCTCTACCACCAAAGATTCATTCTTTCACTAGCAATTCTCTCCAAGTGGTTCATTAACAATCTCCCTACATTTTTGTTGGTTTTCCTCTGTGTGTCCCAATGGGGGGGACATTCAGGCATCATATGTGACACTATAGTGGCCCCAGTGGGTGACATGTCCTCTTCTGCTTCGTGTGGCTTAATTCCCTCATGCATGACAACCCCTGACACGAGTGAAAAAGCAGCTGAATAAAAGACTTCTTTGCTTTCTTTGGTGCTTGCCATTCTTATAACTCCTGCTCTGTGAAATGTGGAAGTTCAATTCACCCCAAGGCGTGGTCCCAGCCCTGCCACAGTCCTCACTTCTCTGTCCTGCCACTGAGCCCAGATGGCTTCAGCACAGGCGTCACTGCTCACCTGCCACCAGCTGCAGGGAGAGCTCTGTGCGCACTTCTGCTGCCAGAGATTATTTTAAGAACAGACCCTCTATGATCAGGAAATCTGGAAAACACTTAGAAGTCCAAGATTGCAGGAAAAATCCCCACTATTCAAAAGAAACCCTCACTGGAGTGAGAGCATTTTGCATGATTCATGGGCAGCACGGTACCTGAAATATTTCTGTGGTGCCTTTCCCTCGAAGAGCAGTGTTGGGATTACAAGAGAAAATGCCAAAGTACTCACAGAATTTCTGCACAGCTCCTTGAATAGATGCTGCTAAATGTATCTGAAGGAAAAAAAAAAAAATCAGAAAGCTGTGCTGAACTCCTGTGTCAAATATGGCCAAAAACTTGACATTTTCCCTTGTCTGGTTGCTTAGTGCTAAGAGAGGAGGAAACATAGTCCGTTATTCTGCCATATTAATAAGTTTGTATCCTGACAAAGTATATCTCAAAGATGTTAACTCAAGTACCCTAGCCAAATAAGCTTTTCTCCAAAATCAGGAATATTCAGATGAAATTCCAGACTTGGGCAGAGCACAAGGCTGCAATACCAGGATTCAGCTTAGCTTGGAAGCCTGGCATAGGAAGCAGATTGCTCTGCTGGAGCTGATGTTTGGCTTTTTGAGCAAACAGGTCAGTCCCTCTGTGTAAAGCTGCAAGGCAAGGATGGCTTGCAGAATAAATCACACAGGACTCCATTTTCTTCATGGTGGAAGAAGTCCCTTCTTTAGTCACAAAACTCCTTTTTTAATCCAGTTTTACAGACCTCATGTAGGACTCTAATTGGTTAGTAGTTTTTTGCCAGTTACCTTTATTTGTTACTAAGAAGTTGTTTTTCTGTATTGATTGGTCAAACTCTCAGTGTATACATGCAGGGAAGTTGTTTGTGAAAGATAATTTTCATTTTTCTCTCTAATGGTGTAAAAACAGTTTATACAGGTGCAAGTTGTTTTTTACCCAGGAATAAATTGTTTTACTAACAAATTTCTCGCAACAGGATTGGTTTCACATGGGAACTTGCAAAATGCTAGCTGTGACAAGGCCAGCTACTGATTCCAGGAGAGCAGGCTTGATTTTATGAAGCCTTTCTTTATGATTTTTCTACCTTACTGCAACAGGATCCCACATGCCTTTAGCTGAAAAACAGAGAGATTCTTCTGAGATGGCTTCAAGGAGTGTGACAAAACCAGCTTGCTGTCGATGTTCCCTAATTCCAAACAAGAATTTCAGAGCCAGTCACTAAAATTCATGTTCTTGGCTTCATGTCTAAGCTCCTAAGTAGAAAAGCTCCTAGAGGCATGGAGCACCTGCAAATCTGATTTATGCTCACAGAATTCTGTACCTTTGAAACTTCAAGTCATTTGATATCACCAGCTTTTGACAGACTGAAGCATTTAATGCTCCAAATGCTGTATTTTTTAATTATCTTGGCTAATATTTGAGAGCTGCACCCTCCCCTCTGCTGAGGCAAATTGCACAGACCGCACGTGGCTCATCACCTCCGAGTTGTCAACATCCCTTTGTGGAGGTGTTGACGTTGGAGCAGATGGCATTCCCGGGGTGATCTCGCTAATAATCAGAAATTCTGCCCCCTGCCTCCTTCTTTCATTGCTGTTTAGCAATGCCTCTGCACCACAGCTCACGCCTGATTGATTACCTGCTCCTGCCTCTGCTTCCTTTCCAGAGCTGCTGCCTTGGGAATGTGCTGCTCCATCCTCCTGCCTTTGTCCCTGGATGTGTGCCCTGGCATGTCACATTTGTAAAATCCATGTTGCTCAGATGAATGCTGCTCCTCAAGAGGCAAGGCTGTATCATAACCAGCTCTTTTTTCTGTTTATTCGTGGCTGTGTCCTCACCTGGGATTTATTGTTATTAGCTCTGAAGATACTTAGCAGATGGAACCAAGAGCAGATTCCTGAAGAAACCTGATGTTAAGATGTATTCACTCCCATATTCCAAGAACAAGGACAACTTTAACCCACCTTTGTCGGTTTGCTGCCTTTGTACTGATATTTCTTTTATCAAAGGGGCCCACAGGACCTTTCAAATACCTCCCAGAAATCAGAGTAAATCACATCAACAGTGACTTCTTGCTTTATTAAAAATGATGAAGTTGGTGAATACTTATTCTGCCTGGAGGAAATGTTAGATGAGACAGCATTACACAACCACATTTTAATTTTTGCCTTAGTCAAGGTGAGGCAAAAGGTTTTCTGGAAATCTTCCTGGAATTCATATCAAATGAATGAGCCAGTTTAAAGTTTCTGGGGTTAAACCTATTAAAGTTTCTAAAAATTAGCATATCATTAGCTTCTTCCAGTACTTTGCAACTTTCTTGCTAAAAGTCTACAGTGAATGTTATCAAAAGTCTCAGGCAGTTCTTGTTTTGCCAACAAATTAAAAAAGACTCACATGGATTTTGAGCTGTTTCCTTCTCTTATCATTAATTTGTCTGTTTTGATTTTTTTCCATGTGAACAAATAACGAAAAGCTGTCCTCCTTAAATCCCTTTTCCATGCCAATCTTTTTTTCCTTCTCTGGCTTCTCCTCCAGTCTGTACTCTTTCCACTCTGAGTTTTATTTAACCAGATGTCTTAGGGTTGGGTTTAGGTCTTTATCCCTCTGATAATTCCTTTGCCAGAAAGAACCTGATGGGATCCAAAGCCCTCCTGTTTCAGCCTCTGGGTTCTGACACTGGCCAGCATCAACTGCTCCAGAGGCAAATATTGGCCATTTTCCTGGCCAAGTAATCTCTTTCTGATTTCTGATTCTTAAAGGTAATTTTAAACTCCATCCTTTCTCCTTTCTTCTTTGCCAGAATCATATTTTTAAAGCAACACAACTAGAGGCAAGATAATGAGAGTAAAATCCAATCACCTGTTTTTCATGGGGATCAACTGTGAATCTTCTGAGCCAAGACTTTGGCAGAGAAATTGGCAGTTTCCATAATGGAACAGTGAATCAAAACACACAGTGAGGGATTATTATTGAGCTCCCATCCAATAAACTGGAAATGTATTTTTGAACTATTGCTTTTAGTACATATTACTCCACATTCACTACAGTTAAGCAGACAGCATTCCTTGGTTACAAGAGACAATTCATTATTGCTGTGTGAACTTCCAGTGGTTACTGCAGTCCTTGACCTGTGCAACTCTTAAACTTTCTCAGTGTTTTATATTAAATGAATACAATCAAAATGAGTAAGATGTCTTGTGTAGATAATGCAATATGCAGAATGAGTATCACACATTAATGATAATAACATACCATGTTCCTGAAAGCAATCCTATAGATTTGTGTTCTCTGAGAGAAGGAAGACTGCACATACCAAACACTGGACATCTCTAATTAATCCTGACCTAAGATGTGGCACCAAATTAATTGTTCTAAAGACTAGGAAAAAAAATAGCATATTGTGAGAATGCACAAAAAAAATTCAAATGGATTTCTGAGTGTCTTTCTTCATGCAGGAAGGGAACACACCACCTCAGAGCTTGAGAAACAACGAAGACCTGGAAGAAGAAAAGGTCACAGAGCTGAAATGGGGCCACTGAGAGAGAGGAGGGTTAGAGGGGATATAAGGAAACAGTTCTTGACTGTGAGGGTTGTGAGGCACAGGGTGCCCAGAGAAGCTGTGGCTGCCCCATCCCTGGCAGTGTCCAAGGCCAGGTTGGATGGGCTCTACTTAACCTGGTCTAGTGGAAGGTGTCCCTGCCCATGGCATGACTGGATGATCTTTCATCTCCATTCCAACCCAAATCACTCTAGGATTCTGTGATTCCATAACACTACCTTCATGCACTTCTTTTTCCAAAACAATTTCCAGCCTCAAAGTTTGCAGGGAAGAGCCAAACAAATGTGCTGTGAATAACTCTGAAGCTAGAAGGCAAATGTGAAAGATTTCTAACTTATTTTCCAAAGTCTTACGCATTACTCTTCGATGCCTATTTTAGCCTGACTCATCTTGACTAAAAGCTTGGCAATAGCAAAGGTTGACAGTAATTCTAAACAGCATTTGGGTGAGAAATTAGAAGGCTGGCAGAGATAACAGGGTTTGCTGATAAAAAAAAATCTCCCATTTTATCTGCAAAGTCATGCACCTGGTGAAATCCCAGGCATGCTGGATGGTAGGCATGAACTGGAGGAGCACAAGGTGTGGCATTCACATTCTCTGGACAGAGAGACACAATTCTGTCCCTCGGGAGAAGCACAGAGAGAAGAAGAGAAAACAATCTTTATCTCTGCTGCTTTGTTTTGCCCATGTGGAATGTGGTGTGGAGATTGTTTACCTGCAGGGATGGCTGGGCTGGATTCTGGTGAAGGTTGTTTGGGGTCAATGGATCCAGCTGTGGCTCGGGCTCTCAGCACAGAGTCACGAGTTTGTTAGTTGTTAGATAGGTAAGTAAGAAGTTAGTATTTAGAATAATATAGTATTTCTTTAAATATTATATTAATGTAATATAGTATAGTTTTAATAAAGCTATCCTTCAATCTTCTGATCCGATCAGACATCATCATTTCTTCCCCATCAGGGTCGCCTTTTTTTGCTATCACAGAGCAGGGAGGAGAAGCTGCTGGAGTGAGTCCATGGATCAGGCATTCCTCTGCCATGGCAGCTCACCTGCCACATCCCTGGGGACTACAGCAGGAAAATACAGTTCAGCACACAGGGAATGGCTGGAATTATTGTTTATCCCCTGCTCTGGTCCCTTTTCAGGAAAGCTGCTAGGTGCCTGCCCGATTGTTTGCAGGACCAGAAGCAAAAGTGAATTTTTCAGTGGTCTGTATACAACATGTCCGGGGAGCAATTTTAAAGAAAAAAAAAAAAAAAAAAAACTTAGAATTATATTTTCCTCTTGGTTATTACAGTCTATACTAAAGCATTTCTTTTCTACCATTTATGCTTGACTAACTATTTATCTGTGATTTGAATGTCTTTTCAGGTTTTGTACTTTTTTTTAAGGACTCTTCATGTGCTTGTTACAGCAGAAAAAAAAAGGATACTGGCACTGGAAGTCCTCTGAGCTCCAAGGTGACCTTTTGTTTGCTGATGAAGTAACCTCCAGGTGAGAGAAACAACAGGAGAAACCATTCCTATAATAACCTGTCTCTTTAAAGAAAAACATAAACAGCTGCAATTTCTCAGACAAATGCATGTTTAATGTGTCCCTGACATCTCCCTGATATATCCCCAGGAATTCACTTCCCTTTTCTGACACAGTTTATGTGCCCAAGTAGCAAGTCAGGAAAAAGCCTTGGCATGGCCCAAATTGAGGCTCATCCAGGGCTGGCTCCCAGAGTCAGAGCAACCCTGATGCTATGGTGAAAATCAGCCAGTGACCAGAGAGTGACCCCAGAATATGCAGCAGAAATCAAACCATGCCAACAAAACCACTCCAGTGGCAAAAAATTTATGAGGAAAAAAGAAATACAGTACTGAAAGTCTGTTGAACAGGGAGATCAATTTGCTTCCTTTTTTTTTTTTTTTTTTTTTTTTTTTTCCCTGCCTGGTGGATTTGCTTTAGTTTTGCATTTGTAATTACTTAAATGCAGTGTTCTTCACAACAGACATAACTCACAGGCCTTTAATGCTGTGCCTTTCAAAACAAACATGAGTCACAGCCCCTAGGTAAACTTCCTGGGCTGGCACTGAATATCATTATTGTGTGATAGAGTGCAGCAAGCTGTTTGCCAGATTACTCAGTCTCCTAAAGCTAGCAAAATGCATTGCCATTTATTTATTATGCTCATGATAATTACAATTATCATCACTGCAGTGCCAATCTGTTTGCTGCAGAATGAAGGCCTCTTCATGATGTCTCCAAGGATTCCGTGTCAGGCCTGAGTAGTTAACCAAATTATGGGGCCTTGCAGGATTATTTTTTTTCTGCAAAATGAGGGCTTTAAGAGGTAAAAGCAGCACTCTCCTGCTTGTTTAACAACAGTGTTCAAGAAACCTCTGCTACCCCCTCCTTCTGTACAAAGGACTGTTCTGATCCTTGCTTTGGGCATTGTCTGCCAAGAAGATATCCAAGCACGGGTTCCAGCTCAATAGCAAGTATGCTGAACATTAAAATGAATATATATTTCCAGTGCCCCACAAACATGGCTTTTCCTGCATCTATTAGCATCCACAGAAATTGCATAATGTCTGAGTATGGGTACAAAGCAAACATGAATCTGCCTTTATTTCTAGCCCATTCCTGGGAACGTCTTGGCACCCAGAAGGAGGAGTCAGAACATGCTGAGACATTAGGCCAGAGAGAGTAGCAAAACCCAGATTGTGAGCAGAGGGGGTGGAAACACAGAGTGTGGGCAGGTGAGAAATGTGAGATCATTTATCCAACCCTGCAGCAGTCTAAAAGAATACTCAGCTTCATATGGTGCTTTAAATCTTCAGAAACCCCGACGAGCATTAGTCAAACTAATGAAATTACTCATCTAAGGTCGTATTCTTTTTATTTCCATTTTAAAAGGGGTTTTGTTGGAGGATTTTGATGACTTGCATTGATTTAAAGCCCTGCCAATGAGTTCTCTTAAGTTGCCTGTGTTTCCCTTCACATACCTGCTGGCAGAGGAGCTGCAGGCTGTCTGAACACTGGTTCCTTGAGGGCTCCTGACGAGATCAGGCTCTGTGTTTCCTGGTAACACATGTTCCAATGTTAGGTGACATTCCTCAGACGAGACAGGATCAGATCTCTGGGATTCACTGCAGCTAATTGGGTTTGGAGAGCTGTCTTGTCACCACACCCTCACTTCACTGACGTGGAAATACATTCAGCACAAATGCACTAATCTCTTCCATTTTCATACACAATGAGATGCTGAATTACAGCACTTAATAAAACCACTCTGCTCACCCCCCTGGGAGTTGCAGACGATCACAATTAGTGTAAAACCACAGTGATCATCTCACCACACTGAGCCCTGGAAGTTCAAACGTGGATCTAAAGCCAAAACACAGACTGAAGGCAGCTCTTGGGTTGATTCAGTGTTGTTAATAATCATAGATTCATAGAATATGCTGAGTTGGAAGGGACCCACAAGGATCATCACAGTTCTGGCCTGCACAGCATCATCCCCAAAATCCAACCCTGTGCTGAGAGTGTTGTCCAAACTCTTCATGAGCTCTGTCATGCTTGGTGCTGTGACCATTCCCTGGGGAGCTGTTCCAGTGCCCAAACACCCTCTGGGGGCAGAATCTTTTCCTAATATCCAACCTAAACCTGCCCTGACACAGCTCCAGCCATTCCCTCGGTCCTGTCCCTGGTGACAGAGGGAAGAGATCAGTGATCAGTGCCTGTTAATTATGAGCCACTAAGACATGTGGAACAAATAGAACATTTGGCACCTCTTTGGACACAGAGCACTAGCAGAGGTCTATCTCTGCAGAGCAGCAGAATAAACCATAGGTTACCCAACTTCTAATTACACCCAGGAACTTCTGGACAGGCATTTGTTCTGATTTTGCAGTGAGAGGGAATGTGAGGGGAGAAAAGCGAGTCCTGGATGTTCACCTTGTCAAAGCTCCCAAAATGATGAATGATAAAGATTCACAGGGAGTGACCCTTATTGCACAGCAGCAATTTAGGCAAAAATTATCAGGAGCTGAAACTGTTTATCCTTCATTCTCTTACCATGCATAATGGACCAATTAAGATATATCATAAGCTGCTCATTGATGTCAGACAGAAGTCAGAGGAACCCAATAGATGGGAACTAAATCAGATTGCCAAGGACAAGTATAAAAGGAAAACATAAGCACATAAGGATAAAGGAGAAAGCCATAATTAGGAGACATAGGGGGTAACAAGAAACATTCCATAAATACACTAATAGAGAGTGAGAAAAGCTTTGTTCACTATAAACAAGGAGAGTGTTACTCTGCTATTTAACAGAAAGAGAGACTGTCACAAGACAGTCAAGAAGACCACAATGGTAAAAGCCCCTTTTGCATCAAATCTTCCCTAGAAAAATGGGAACAAGCATTTTTACTTAAGTCAGTCTAGTTTTTAACTATGAAAGGATGAAGATCTTGAATTTGGGAGAGGCAGATGAGAAATATGGTGAGAGACTATGTATTAGAGCCTGTAGTGACAGGACAAGGGGGAACAGCTTCAAGCAGAAAGGGAGTAGGATTAGGTTGAATATGAGGAAAAAGTTCTATACTGTGAGAGTGGTGAGGCCCTGGCACAGGTGCCCACAGCAGCTGTGGCTGCCCCTGGATCCCTGGCAGTGCCCAAGGCCAGGTTGGACACTGGGGCTTGGAGCAACCTGGGACAGTGGGAGGTGTCCCTGCCATGGCAGGGGTGGCACTGGATGGGCTTTGAGGTCACTTCCAACCCAAACTATTCTGTGATTCTGTGTCATCTCTTTTAACTTTGATAAGAATTTTTATTTCATCTGATATAACATTTACACAAGCAAGTTGCAAAACTCAGTCTAGGAGGAGCTGTCTATGTGGACATAACCTACATTCAGTCCAGTTCTGTGTTTTCATTAATAGTTACAACCATGGAATAAAGCTGGACGAAACTAGAGACACATGGGAATAGAACGTAAAATTATGTGTGCAAACTAGCAAAAGAGGGGAGGGTGAATGAAGTTCAATAAATGCAATTGCCGTATCCCACACTCAACAGACAGTGCAAATAGTGGATGTGGAGGTTAGGTAACAGCTCTGCAAAGATGGGTGTAGGTGTTACAGTCAATGACAAACCCAGCATGAGTCAGCAGTGTCACATCGCTGGGAGAATGGTAAGTGTCACACTGAGATTCAGAAACAAAAATAAGGTTTCTGACACTTGAATCAATCCTTCTGTTCTACCCAGCACTGACAAGAACACAGCTGGGCTGGGCACTGCACTCCAGGAAAGTGTGGACTAGAAGAAAATAGTCCAAAAGGGAGGAGGCATTGAAAGGACTGGGATATGCAGCTGAAAGCAGAGAAAAATGTACCAGGTAGAAAGCTGTCATATAGAGGGAGAGAATAACCTCTTCTTTGTGGAAACAGTAGCTAGGAGAGAAGGTTTAAATCACAGCAAGAAAGATTAAAACATTAGGAAAAACATTTCACTGGAAAGGCTGGTGAAGAACAGCAGAATTCCTGCTGCAGCCATCTCTCCATCACTGGAGGACTAAGAGCATGTTAGAGAAATGTGTCAGAAATCATCAGGGTCTTCTTCAGGGGAGCGGACCTGCTGAGCTCTGGAGTTCCACCTGTGTCCTACACTTTACATTAATGTCATTTATAACTGCAAATGAACCCTAATCTTAATGAGTGACCTTGCTCCAGACATGCTGCCTATTGCCCATCACTCCACACCTCAACTTCAATGTTTTTCTGAACACAAAAAAAATTTTGCAATCCAGCTCCTTCTTCTAAATAAGCAACATTGTTGATTTTTAATTTAGGGAGTTTTTTAAATGACTTCTCCTTTCATTGTTGGCAAAGTTCTATCTTGTGTTTAAACCAGTCTTGTTTCAGGAAATGTAGACATGTCTCTCTTAATAAATAATCCTGTTTAAAAGGCAATCTAAACAGATGCAATATTTTACTTGCACTTCCTAGCTCTTCTCAGAACTGGTACTTTCTGTTCTTTTCAGAGACACAACAAAGTTTAAAATTTACTACTAAGTAACATTATTAACATAAGGAAAAAAAAAAAAAAAAAACAAACAAATGCTGTTATGCTTCATTCCAAACTAGGGTTTATCTGTAAGCAACTCATACCAATGAAACCAGAAAACCAAGTTACTTTACATCACGTGCAAGTTCTCTCACAATGCTGACCCTCCCATTCCTGTGGGGAAAGTATGGACTGAATTCCTGTTATCAATACCTGCTCAGTGCCTTTCATCAGGCACCCTCAGAACTGATCAAAAACTGATGCTATTCTCATTTTACCAATGGGAAAACACCAGCAGCCCTGCCTTCACCAAAGACTGAAGCCATTTCTCAAGGCCAAAAAGGAAAGCAGTGCCCAGGTCAGGAATTTTGCCCTTGAGCCCAAACATTTTGTCTGGGTTTGGCTCTAACCCTGCTGGTTTGAGCTGCCAGGTTTTTCTGCATGAGGAGATGCCAAGTGCCCAATTTTAGACCAAGTTCCCTTTTGTCCATAACTATGGAAACACAATAACCACCCTCACAGCTGTTTTTTTCCAGAATAAACTGTACAGTGTTAACCACTGATGCTTTATTGTCATTGATTTAGTAGCTGTCACAGAGTTACAGGAGGAGACAGATTGCTGTTATTTTAGCCTATAAAAGGTCTTATGCCTCTGTCAGCAAACACTTTATTCCTTAAAATAAATAAGTAATCTGAAAGAAAATAAACAAGCTGGAGGAATCTTTTAGACAAAAGAAAAAAAAAAAAAGAAAAAACCCTACACTTTTTTTCTTTCTTATTTTATACCTTTTTTTTTACATTTTATGTTTTAACTGCAGCATTGGCTATTTCTTTCTGGATAACAGAGCTGTGTTTCAGTGCTTTAGAGGAACCTGGAGAGCAAGTGAGTTCATTCTTCACACCCCACTGGGAATACTTGTACTGGGCATCACTGGCAGGATTTGGGTAGCAGAGGACTGCAGGAGTGACCTGTGTGGGAGGAGGCCAAGAACTGCCCTGGGCTGATCACAGCCACATCCAGACAGCTCTGGAACATAAAAACAACCTAAATCTCAACATTTCAACCAGCCAGAGCAGCACTTGGCTCCTCTGCTCAGATACATTTAAGAAATGGGAGCAAGCACTGAGAGCAGGAGGAAAAACGGATAAAAGCACCTTTTTTGGATGCCAAGGAAAGCTGAGAAGAGAAAGGAAAAAGAGAGATTTGGAGGAATGGAAGGGGCACGTGGAAGATGCTCTTGAGAACAGGGCTGGAGGCAGAGTCCTGGAAGGACAGAAGTGCCAAAAGAAGTTTTCCTCTGCCCAAAGGAGTCAGTGGGGACTCACAGTGGCACACAGGGACAAGGGATGTGGGGAGAGGGAAGAAGGAGGAGTGCTGGACTGAAGCTTATCCTGAGAAAGAGAAGGAAAAGTGTTTCCCTAAGTGCTTAATCATTTCTCTCTCCATATTTTCTCAATGTCTGAATCAGCAATTAGTGGCTTATGTTAAATGACAATAAGTGAAATTCCTTGTGTAAAGACATTTTGCCTGTGATACTTCATGTTTCCTCATTATTCTGAAAAAAATCCAGATAATTTCATCTAAACAAACCTGCCTTCTGTTTCCTACTCCCTAACCCAGGTTTTTAATTCAGCCCTGCTACACCATAGGTCAGTTTTAGGCTGTGAATCTAAACTGGCCACTGATGTCAGAAGGACATTTGAGAAAAAGTTCAGAGCAACAGCATGAAATGCCACTGTGCTGCAACTTGGTTTTTCCAGCTGTGCTTAAAATGACAACAGGCATTTACCTTCCTGCTCCTGCACCTCCAGAGAATAAAAAGACCTCAGGAGCAGCAGAGTCTGCACAGGAATGTCTGCACAGCACAAGAGGAGCAGGAAAGTATTATCAGTGCTTTCATGAGGCACCAGCAGCATTTAGCAAAAATCTAAGGACTTGGCCAGCTCACTTCAATTATCTAATTTGTGGGGCTATGTTTCATATATGTTTTAGATTGATTTAATTTGTGTTAATTAACATAACTTTATGTATTACGAGAGACAGCAGATACCCATAAAGATTTTTATATTGAGCTGTATGGCAGCCAGCAATGCACCAGCCAAAAAAAATATATAATGAGGCACATAAAAAAAGCCTGCTTCACAATACTCCTTGGTAATTTTGGAAAATGAACGTCAGAGTTTGCACAATACAAGAGATGCCATCCTGCTCTTGCCTTCTCCAGTCTGACTATGGAAGATGGATCAGGCTCTGCTTGGGATTGGGGAAGATGCAGAGTCTGAGGCTGATGTGGAGGGAGCCAGCCCACACCTCTGGATTTTCTCCTTCCCCACAAAGCAGAGCAGATGGAAGTGTTTCCTTTAGTGTCCAAATGAAAGATACACTTGGAACTCTTCCCTAGGATCAGGGGATAGGCAGTTGTCCAGTTTCTTTTATATTTTTATTTTGGTGTGTGTGGGTTTGTTTTTGGTTTTGGGTTTTTGTTTTTGTTTTTGTTTTTGTGAAGTCTGAAAAGTTTTGCATTATTTGCTGTTTGCCAGTTTTTCAAGATGGACCTTCCTGGTCCTCTCCAACCCCACCTTGCAACAACAAAGGCAAATGGAGCTTTGTGGGAAGGAGGTGAAGAATCTCCACCTCTAACCATGACCTGTCACAAGGAGGAGCTGTGTGAGGCTGCAGAGCAGCAGCCACATTCTCCTACAAAGCATGAAAAACAAATGGCAAGGAGGGCAATAAAGTTCTCTTGTGTCCCACAGTAAATGTCCACCCACCAGCCCCAGGCACAGCCAACAGGAATCTTGTCCCATGCAGAAAAAAACCCCAGTATTTTACTAAAAATATTATTTTTAGCATCGCTTTCCTTGAATTGCACTGCTGTCACCCACACGGGCAGGGACTCAGTTTGCCAAGGACAGGACAAGGTGGCTGAAAACCAAACAGAAAAGTCAAAGAAAGAAACAAAGAACTGATTCCTCAAGATGACTTCCCTCTTCCTTCTCCCAGCAGCACAGTTCCCATGTGGAACTTATGCATTTCACAGAGTTGTATCTTCATTTTCAGATTCAGGCCCACCTCAGAGATGAGGCAGGACAACGAGAAGTTGGAAAAACTGTGAAATGTGAGCATTGCAAGGACAAAAGGTTCCATTTAACTGTCATTACAGCTCCAGAGACATAAATTCATGGGGGTGCTGGAGAGATGAAGCAGCAAGTTGCTGGGGTTTTTTCCCTCTCACATTTTGGCCACAGGGATGTAGAATGAAAAACAGTAAAACCAGAAATCCTAGGATGCTCATAAAGAAATGCAATCTCCTGCCTGCCACGCACCCTAATTCCTGAACATCCCAACACTCCAGACTCTGCCCTGAGTTCATAATCAGAGACTCGACCTTGGCAGGATTTTGGAGCCCTGAATGAGTGCCAGCACCACCAGAGTCAAAACTGTTCCTTATAGGCTCCATTATCCTGGACCTGAAGAGATGAATGTGCTTTCCAAGACTGCCACGAGTATTAAATCCTGGCAGAAAAGCTTTGCAGAGCTGGAATTTGGGTTTTTTTGCCTTGTGCTGGAGCCTCTTTTTATCTATATCATAGTGACACCCGGTGGCCATGAGCATGAATGGACCTCTGTGAGAGAGCTTGGCTGCTCCTGCTTTATTGCATACAGAAATTCATCCCGAAGTGCCAACATGTGTGCAGAAAGTGGAAATTATTTATAATTTGACTCTTCTTAACAATAAAAAAAAAGTTAGATGTATCTTCTTTAGAGAAGTCTATAGAGGATTTTTATTTTTTTTTAATGATAAAATAGGCACAGCTAAAAATTAAATGCACACAGGATGTGTGGCTATTAGTCAAACAGAATTTTTTATGATGTTTACTATTTATTTTTATGAGGAACCAGTGCACAAGCACAAATATTTTTCCACATAGAGGCTGGGGCTCCCATCTTTGCAGAATCAAACTGGAAATAATCTTAACAAAAGGGACTATCCCTACCTTGCCAGCTTCGTCCTAGGTGCAACCAGAACTAAATTGCTTTTCTTTCATAAACTATGCAAAATATAACCACAAAAAAAAAATAAAAGTACAATATTTTATTTACTGTGGAGCTGGTGAGGACCTGGCACAGGGTGCCCAGAGCAGCTGGGGCTGCCCCTGGATCCCTGGCAGTGCCCAAGGCCAGGTTGGACACTGGGGCTGGAGCAGCCTGGGACAGTGGAAGGTGTCCCTGCCACGGCACGGGTGGCACTGGATGATCTTTGAAGTCCCTTACAACCCAAACCATTCTGGGATTCTGTTTATCATCTAAAAGATAAATCATTTGAGTGACAAGGACAAGATTATAGGATGAGTATCTGAGCTCTTTATCAGTGGTTATCTCATTTACATGATTTGGGACGATGTTGTTCCATTAGAAAGATCATTAGTGGTTAGAAAAACCAGAACTTGGAGAAGTCAACATTCCAGGGAGAAGGAAAGTGCCTGAATTTACAGAGCAAACTCCTGTGTAACTGTAATTAAATCGAGATCAGAGCTATAATCTCCTCCGTGCCCATCATCGCAGTGTTGGGGACTGAAAGCTCTTGTGTTTTGGGTGTTTGATTCCCATTTTCAGGCTGACAGACACTTCACCTCAGACCATAACAAGAATGTCATGTTCCTCCCTTGACCTGACATCAGGCCATGCTCCTGCTGCTCTGGAGGTTTTATCAGTGAGAAATTTACTGGTCCAGCCTTGTCCTCTGTTACCATCACACTTGTCACAATCTTCTGTATCAACACATCGACATCTCGTTGGGCTTCCAGAAAATCTTGCTTCACATATCCCAGCATGTAACAAAACTCTGGGAAATATTCCATTTCCAGGTATGAAATATTGCCTCATGCACACCAAACCAAGCACCATCAGAGGAAATTTTATTATTTGAATGAGAGGCTGGGGTGGGAGACCCAACATGCAAGGAGGCTCAATCTCAGCATGCAAGGAGCCTCCATCTCCCACTCCATTTTTCACTGAGAAGGCTTTAAAATGCAAAGCTTCTGGTAGTCTTCAACAAAATCCTCAAAAAAATCTTCAACAAAATCTTCAACAAAATCTTGCTTCACAAATCCCAGCATGAAACAATGACGTTTCCAGGTATGAAATTTTGCCTCATGCACACAACATTGTGCTCACCAAACAAAGCACTGTCAGAGGAAATTTCAATATTTGAATGAGAGGCTGGGGTGGGAGACCCAACACATCAGCATGCAAGGAGCCTCCATCTCCCACTCCATTTTTCTCTGAGAAGGCTTTAAAATGCAAAGTTCCTGGTAACCTTCCTCATTAGTCATTTCCCTGACTACAACAGCTATCTTTCACATCTGATCTACTCAGTAATACAAATATCTGTAGAATATGCATGACTGGTAACCCCTTGAAGCTTCATCAGCATACTTGGCACAAGCATGGGGAAATTGTCACACTGAAGGACTCTCATAGATCACAGAGTTGCCCCAGCCTAAGTTTAAGCCCAGTTCTCATCAGGCTTTCAGCTGCCTTAGCCCTGCAATTTATGACTTTCCTCTCAAAGTATGGCCCCTTGCTTTGAACATGTTGTGATCTATGGAAGTAGTTAATTATTTATTAATTTCTTTCTCTGGTCAAGAACATTGGTTGCGTGTATTTTGTAAAACAGAGTTCCAGGCTGTTCTTTTAAAAATGTTACTGACACCGTTCAAGTCCAAAATAAAAGATGACACTAGCTCCAATTTAATTTATTTTTTAGTGGTAATGACTCTATGAGGAAATGTTGTGTCTTTATGTGCTGGCCCTACCTAGAACTCTAAATATCAGCCTTTGAGCTTTCAGAGAGACTTGGTGACATCTGGCCTGGCACAGCAGAGAATTTTAAAAGGTGAGAAAACATAGGATCAGCAGAGTCCTGAACTGTCATCACCCCAGTGAAAACCCCACTGGACGAGGTGCTGACCACCCTCTGCACAGCCCCACGGGGATTAGAGGTCACACCAAACCTCTGCTCTCATAATTTCACTTTTCCAGCAGCTGAAGCAACACAAAGTCCAGACTTTATTTGTCCAGTCCTGGGAACCCACCTGGACTTTCCACCTCATAACTTCTTTTACTTCCATGAGAATGCAGCCAGCTCTGTATTTTAAATACCCTAGATATATTTTAGCTTCAATCTAGCAATTGCAGCCTAACTCCCAAAAAAGAAAGATTTTTTCTCATTTTCCTGTTTTGTATTCCAATACAAACAAACACTGCCAAACTTTTCCCCCTGTGTGCAGATATGAGAGTCTGCTGAGCTTTTAGATATCCCCAAGTCCTTTCTGATAAGTAAACTCAGAGTTTAGGCCAGCACATACAAAATTTAATGTTATTTATAAAGTCATTTTGGTGTGCTACTGTGGAAATTGTTGAGATGTAAAAGACTGGAGTTGAATATATGCTCTGTCCTCTACATGTGGACTTTAAGAGTTCAGTAGTTTCCAGACAAGAACTCTTGGATGTTTCCCCACAGTATTAGTCTCAAAAAAATTGTTCAGACTTGTTTTAAATTACTTAATACTGCCACATCCCTTGAAGTCTTGCAGTGAAAGACTTCCTTGTTATCTGCCCTTGAACTTCCTCTTCATTTCATACTGTAATATCAAACTACACAATAATTCTCTTTCCTAATATTTATGCTGTTTAAAAAAAATCATGCTAAAATGGTTGTAGACAAGGCAGATAACATAACACAAAGCAATGCATCTCTGATAAGAGGAGACAAATTGTAACATGGAATTTCAGTTCCCATGACTTTAGAGATGAGATAAAATCCACAAGAGAAAAAATCAAGGCTGAATAAAGAAACCATGCAAGGCTGACTGTGCAGAGATGAGATTCCAGACATTTATAGTCTTTGGAATTCTGCCCTGCAGCCCAGATAGGAAACAGATATTAACAGATCATGCCTTCCTTCCTCTGCTTTTTCCCTGGGGACATCACCTAAAGCCACAGAAAATTCAGGTTAGATATGAGTTCTGCTCCACCCCACTCCTCAGGGCGTGGCCAACTTCACAGTGAGATCAGGTTGATCCAGCCCCCATCCAAAAAGGTTTTGGAAGCTGTCTATGTTTGAAAAGCCAGGTGTCTGCTAAGGAAGGCAGGAGCCTCCCTTGAAATGGAAAATATAAACCCCCTCCCTCCAAATTATTATCATTTTGAAATTAAGGGGCTCTCAGGCAAAGATATGGGAAGAGGAATAACAGTTCTTTAGTAGGGAAGAAAATTAAAATAAAATTAAAAATGCAGTAATACAAAAAAAAAACACTGCCAGAGTCAGACCATGCCCTGGCAGGCTGTGGGTCAGGGAGGTGGCAGCAGTCCCACCCCAGTGTGGCTCAGCCCTCCTGCAGTGCCAGCTGTGCTTCTGCTGGAGCAGGATCCTGCACAAGGGGGGAGTTTTCCTCTGCAGCTCCAGGGCTGGGGGAGATGGGCCTGGGCTCCTCTGGGAATGCAGTGGGGAAGAAAGCTGCTCCCCTGGGAATGCAGTGGGAAGAAAGCTGCTCCTCTGGGAATGCAGTGGGAAGAAAGCTGCTCCTCTGGGAATGCAGTGGGAAGAAAGCTGCTCCTCTGGGAATGCAGTGGGGAAGAAAGCTGCTCCTCTGGGAATGCAGTGGGGAAGAAAGCTGCTCCTCTGGGAATGCAGTGGGGAAGAAAGCTGCTCCTCTGGGAATGCAGTGGGCAAAGGCTGCTGTGCTGTTCCCAGGTCAGATTGTATCCAGGTAGGAATGTTTGGCTCCTCCCCTGGGCAGAGCATCTCCCCATGGGGTGATGGAATTTTCTCAGCCATGCAGGGACACTCTCTGGCCATGGACAGAAGATAATTAATAATTAATAATTAATGGCCCATGAACAGAAGAGATCTCCTGGAGGGAGGATTGGCTGTGGGAGAGGTAAAGAAAAAACTGCCCAGTGAGCAGCAGAGAACTGCCCCACCTCTGACAGATGGTGATAGAATAATCACATTGCCTTGCAATCTAGGACGGAAGCCCCCCAGGATGCAGCCATCACAGCCATCTCCAGGCACCTCTTCCACTACTGAACCCCTCTCTTGTGTGGGATACCGCAATTCCAGTACATCCTTCACCAATGACTAATGAGGTGATAAATCTGCAGATAATTTATAAATCAAACAGCTACACAATGCTGCCAGAATGACATTTGTATTCCAAAATACCTGGTTTGGTAAGTGGCCAACTTCAAGACTTTCTATTCTCTGCCTCTCCAAGGTGGGCTGGTGCAATGTTGGAAAGGATGGATAAATATAACTGCCTGGCAAAAGATTCACAATAGTACAGCCAGGATGAAAACAATCCCCCCTACTGGCTGGACAATGTCCTTACCTACAGAGGGGTCCAAAAGTCAAATGGACTGTTCCATCTCAACCCCCAGAATGTATGGTTCATCCCACACCTTTAACCCTACCCTGAAACATCAGGTGTCTGTGACCCCATTGTCCCAAGTCTTGTTCCAGCCCACCTTGAACCCCCCTGATAAGGGGTGTTCGAGGGGCCAGACGCCCTCTTGGAACTCCCCTCTCTTGGAACTCCCCTCTCTTGGAATCCCCGCTCTTGGAACTCCTCTCTCTCGGAATCCCCGCTCTCTTGGAACTTCCACCCTCTCCTAGAGCATCCTCTCTACCCCTTGTCTCTCCACTCCCCCATCCCCTCAGGCCTTGCCACGTGCTGCGTCTGGCAGCTCCAAGCAAGACCTTTCACCATCCCTAATAAACTTTATATTCTAAAAACGGCCTTCAGAGATCCCTCGTCTCCATTCATCAAAGCCATCCTGGAGCACAGCATTCCCTACAGTGGAACTTGGGAAATTCCATGTAAACAAACCAAAAATCAGCCCAATACTCCTCCTCTGACATCTTTTGGAGTCCCTCCACAATCAACAGATGAAAATATATCCACACTCCCCACAATCCCATGACCATTCACCCAGTCAGATTGTTTCCTTTGTGAAGAGAGCATAAGGAGAAAATTTTGTCTCTTACGAAGTGCAGCAGTGAGATTTGATGCCTTGGTTCCCCTTCCTGGCTCCCTGCAGTTCCAGGCAGCTCCCTGGATTACAACCCCTCGATGGCATAAAATATTTTAAGCAAAACAGAAACTCAGAACACTTTGCCACCCCAAATGTTCAGTGCATATATCACCAGAATAATAAATAGTAAACAGGGAGATAGCATTGACACTTGGCCTGAGGCTGGCACTGCCAAGCCATGTTTAAGAATGTCTCTTTGAATTCTGAAGCACTCTTATGCTCTTTTCTGTTCATGTACCACTGCTTTGAAGTTCATAAACATTCCAGTGAATAGCTTTTTGATTCATGTGAATGCTTGGAAAATACCTATTCCCTGCAAAATGCCTGCACATAATTGAGTTTTTCAATGCAGCAGCACAAATATTTGCTGTTTGGTATTCCACTGCCTAAAAATCTCTTCTCCAGTCCGTGAACAACTATGCAACCAGCACTATATCAGAGAGGGCAAAAAGTCAAACTAGATAGCTTGCACATGTAAATTGACAATTGTTTATCTATATTATCCACTGAATAGATTTGCAGAGTCCAGATACAGTTAATAAACAGTTCATGAATAGCAAAAAGTATTTTCAGAGTACTCAGTATTTTCACTTTTTGGACTATTATTCCTTATTACTTTTTGCTTAAAGCTATGAAAACTACCAGATATTTAACTGCAAGGTTTTTTAATGTGCTTGGGTGACAAAGAATAGTGAGAGCCTGCTGTATTTTCACCTTCAGATGAGATAGTTTGGCACTACAAATCATCACAATGTTGTCTTCAAGCAAATACCCCAGCACATTAATTGCCTCACAGAGGATTTGCTGGACATTTATTAAGTCAGGTAAGTTTTAATTATTAAAGAGTTGGAAGTGTTTTGCAGCCTTCACACACTTAGACAGACTTATAGGCAAAAAGAGAAGAGTTATGGTTCAGGGTGCAACATTTGTGACAATACTAAACTTCAGGTATTCCCAAGAAGAAAATGAAACCCAGAACATGCTCAACATAAGTTTAGTTCTGTGACTGAAAGCATTCCCTAAGAGGTGAATTCTGCATGTTAAACATCAGCCCTGCTTCCAGCTGTATTTTTAGCATGGACACCTGATTTTTTGATGTTGTGGAAGGGAAGAAATAGCACAAGGCAACATGAGGCTTTACACGAGGCTCCTTTTCCACCAGGAAAAGCTAACACAATGGACTTTTTCTGGCATTTCTCCCCCTCCCTGCTGAGGGAGGGTCCAGTGAGATGATGCTGGCACGTGGCACACAACAGGGAGTGGCGTGGCTTGTAGATCCAGGTAATTGGAGCTTCCCCAAGACTGCCCCAGCTCCAGCCAGGCGTTGGGTGGAAGTTTGCCAGGCTCTGAGCTCAGAAGGTTTCATGGTCCAGTGCACCTCCCCAGCCACCCTCAGCTCCTACAAGGAAAGGAGCCCTTCATCTCTGCTGCCTGCAGCAGGTCGCTGCTGCACAAAGCACTTGTGGTTTGACTTGTTTGTTATCAATTCACTGCCTTTCTCCTGCTTTGAAGTGGGAAAGTGTTTCAGGAGAAGAAAAAAAATAAAAAAAAAAAAACCAAAATAAAAAAAGAGGCTTGTTTCATAATCTTTCAATCTGAACTCTTTAGCAAGTTATACAAACACTGTGTTTAAGGTTCCTGTGCAGAAGTGTGGCTTTGCCCTGCAGTTCTGGTCCACCTTCATCAAATTCCTCTGATCTCTCAGATAATTTGATTTTCTCTCATTTCAAATAATAGCAGAGAGGGACTCTTTATCAGTAACTGCAGTGATAGGACGTGCAGTAATGGGTTCATATTGAAAGAAGGGACATTTAGCTTAGATATTAGGAAGGAATTCTTCCCTGTGAAGGTGGGCAGGCCCTGGCACAGGTTGCCCAGAGAAGCTGTGGTTGCCCCTGGATCCCTGGAAGTGTTCAAGGCCAGGTTGGATGGGGCTTGGAGCAACCTGGGACAGTGGAACTACACAATCTTTGAGGCCCCTTCCAACCCAAACCATTGTAGGATTATTTTATTCTAAGAGTGGCATGGCCAACTCCTGTTTGGATCACTGCCTATCAGTAGAAGTAAAACAAAAGAGAATGTCAGTCTCACATATTTCTGTTGCCTTTGTCCTCATACAAACACCCCAAACAGAGAAAATATTCTGAGAACAAAGACCAGCCTGCCTCCCACCCCATTACTTTTGTGCAGCCCCCTCCAAAGCACTCCAGGGATTTCATCACATTGCACCTTAACAAATTACATGTACCAGCTGAGCCATGGCCATTACAACAGCATTCCTGTGTTCTGAAGCCACACAAATCCTCAGGGAAAGGATTTAACACTGGCACACATTCCTCTACATTAGATGGAGTTGTAGAGCACAATTGTTTCATCAGAGTCAAGGCTGCCTGAGTTGTTCTCAGTGACATTTTCAGACAGAGCACGCTGCACCTCAGCGAAGGCAGTTTTGAGTACTACAAACAGGGCCAATTTGCTGCAATGCAAAGGTATTATTTTCTCAATCACCACGGGCAGTTTGCACTAAAAACCCTCTGAGCACAGTGCCTGCACAGACAGCACGAACCTCAGCAAAAGGCACACAGATGGGCAGTGCAGAAAGTGGCAGCATGCTCAATGCTCATTTTTTTCCCCTTAGTATTCAAATTTCAAGTCTTGCTCAATTCCTTTGTGTTTTACCATGGAGATGGAGTCTGGGAAGGATGACAGCAAACAGTGGGAGAGCAACTTGTTGCAAATTATACAGAAAAACTCACTCAGACCCGCAGGAGTGCTGGAAGTGCTTGGCTGATGTGATAGCAAGACCCCTGTCTGCCATCTATGCAAATCCCTGACAATCAGGGAAAATTACCTGAGTACCAGGAAAAGGGAGCAATTCACATGCTGAATGTCAGAGCTTGAATTCAAGGGGATCCTGTAGAACAGGAGGATTGGACCAACAAAAACCCTTCTGGAATGCAACAAGGAGAAGTCCAAAGTTTTGGAGCAGAAAGGAAACAACTCCATGCATCAGGACACACCAGGGAACAACTGAAAAGGGCTCAGAAGGATTTTTGGGGATGGTGGCACCAGGCTGAATAAGAGCCAGCGTGTAACTCAGCAAACTCCTCACATCTGGAGGACCAGGACAACATATCCGAGGAAAGGACTCTTCCCCTCTGGTCAGAATGGGTGAGACCACACCTGGAACAGGCTGGGGACAGCTGTGGGAGCCCAGTCCAGCAGGGATGTGGCAGAAGAGGGACAGGCAGAGGGTTACCAGATAGCTCAGCGTGCACAAACACAGGACCTGTGAGGAGAAGCTAAGAGGAGCTGGGCTTTGGGATCACTGCAAGTAGAAATGTGATCTCTGTACCCTCCAGAAGCCTCTTCCATCCAGATCTTTCCATGATTCTATGATATTAAAATGATTGTGTCTCTATGTCTCACGTCTACAAGGTCCTCAAGATCACAGTTGTGACCTAAAATCCACATAAGGATTTCATGGCTTTGGAATGTTTCTGTGTGAGAACACAACAAAGAAAATAAGAATCAACTGCTGACGTTGCAGTGCCACATGGTGACTTTTGCCTAGAGAGGAGTGCAGACACTTTAACACAAACATTCCCATGCTACTGCAGGTAGATGGGAAGTGCATGAAAATCTCTTTTTCCCACCCCTAAACTCAAATCAGCCCACATAGACTACTGCCAATTTCTATAATTTATTGACAAAATAAAGCCCAGGTGTGAGTTTGCATGAATGCTTTTCCATGGTACAGAAGAAATTATACCTCAGAGAGTTTTTTTCCTGGAGAACAATTCCTTCCAGAGCTATTTTTGGACAATACAACACCCTTCAGTGCAGGCAACAGAAAAAGGTCCACATGTTGAGTCCAGCATGAGGACCTGATTGATTCAGACCAGTTTCCTTAATCTGTATCCATCTTCAATTTGCAGATCTGCCTTTACTTTTCCAGGAGACCACTGAGCAGATGTTCCCCAGACCAACAAATCTGCCTTGTTCAGCACAGCAGCACCTACACATCCTGGCTGAGGCCCAAAATCTGTGCTGTGCAGTCTGGCATTCCAGAGAATTCCCCTAAGAACCGTTCCTGCAGCTCAGCACAGCCTTGGGGTGCCAAGGAGGCAGCAGTAAATTCACTGTCAGAGCCCTTGAGCCAGAGTTTTTTACACATCTCCCAGCCTCACACCTCTGAAACAGAGGTGTAAGCCCACTCCAGGCTTAGGTAGAGCTAAGAGCATTTTAAGACACCATAATCCTCCCAGGCATGGCCCCTCATGGAACAGTTTCTCATGACTGTCTCTCAGTTTCCTCAGTCTGTACATGATGGAGCTTTTCCCAGTATTGTATCATATAAATGGAGCTTCCATGATTTTCCCATGGAAATACTCCTTTTCCCCACTGTCTCTCTTCTTACAAAGGCCTGCTGAAGGAATTGATCTTTCCACATCTCCCCACTTCTGGCAGGAGTGAGAGGTATTTGTATTCTGATTGTGATGGCAAATGACAAATCACCTGTCCCACAAATCAGGAAGATGGATTTAAAAACCACAGTATGATCTTTTTGTTGTTTTGAAATCTTAGAAGACTTCATACACGTTCTGGTTTATGAATCTTTCAGACACAGTCACATCAAATGTTCTTTCCCCTAGAGATGTAAAGGATAGATAATGTTTTTGGTTTTTTTTCCAGTGATAGAGGAGAATTGCACCAAAAGTATCTATCTTCAGGAGCTGAGCATTGTCTCAAATACAGACAGACTTGAGATGGAATCAGCACCCTAAGCAACACATTGAATCACCAAGCCAGAAGTATTTTTCTCTGGCTTTCAAAGTTGGATGCTGCCTCCAGGCTTACAGCCACCCATCCAGCACAGTTTTGTAGGCTTTTTCTTCCTTGTGTCTCATTCAGCACTTCAGGAATCTGTGACCAACTGTGTTTGGCATTTGGGATGAAAACATTGGATAAAAAAAGGCCAAGAAACTGTCTGCAGCCCAAGATGTTCCATTTATCTGGGCCTTGAGCCCTCTCCAAAGTTTTCCTTTCCCTTCCACAGTTGGATTGCCCAATGCAGTAATTTTTTCAGGCTCTGAAGAAGTTGTTTGTGAGTTCTTATATCTTTGATTCCTTTGAAAAAAAAAAATCCCTCTTATATTTTTGTCTTTCTGGAAAATATAGTCTTAAAACTATGCTAGTTTTGAGCAAAAACAGAATAACAATGAAGAGGAAATAAAAGGTCCATACCCTTTGTAAGGGTTTCTAGTATGACACTTGGAGGAGGATTATATAAATAAACAAATAACAACAAAAACATAAAAACATCAGGCAAGCTCAATATCCTCCAGAGCAATATAGCCTAGTAAAGGAAACAAGTGCTGCTGTTCTATAAGAGACAATATGCTTGGGATTAAGCAGGAAAACCCAGAAAGTCCTTTTAAGAAGGGATTTAAACTTCAGAAATAAACAAGAAGTAAAAGGAGTTAATAAAAAAATATATAGTACAAAATTATAAATGCTTGATGTAGAAAGAGTAAGGAATGACAAAAGTATGCTAAAATGAAAAAAAAGTGAATTGGCAAGTAATGAAGGAGATGGGAAAAATAAACAGAACAGCCATACTGAGCATAAGGTGAAAATATCAGACTACAAAAGGTACTCTCCAGAAAAGATGGGAATCATGAGGAACAGAACAAAGTGAAAAAATCAGTCTAGTTTGTATCAGCTTTAGGAGAGTGCAGGGTAGGGAAATGAAGAAATAATCATAGATAATATGGCTGATGTTGAGGCACAAAAGAAAGACACATGGAAGGGCTTATCCACTTAACCAAAATTAAGAATTTTGATGAACTGTGCCTAAAAATACACATGCCATGTTTTGATAGTGTGGGCGAGACAGGTCCAAAGCTGAGCACCGCTGTTTTTTAAAAAGGTATTTTCTTGGCAATAACAAAAAAAAAAACAAAAACAAAAAAAAAAAAAAACCACAGACATTGCTAGTGAGGGGAGAAAGATGAATGGTGAGAATCAGAGGGGAAGAATAGAATTTCTGGGTTTTGTTATCTTTAAAGCAGTTGTATCTCTCCAAGAGGGAGATAAGGGAGGCAGAAACAGAATTATTGATGAGTACGTGTGCAGACAAGAAAGAAGGAACATACCTGGGTGCTATGAGAATACCAATATCACTGGCCAGGAGCAAAAGAGCTGCTGATAGTGTAAATATAGAGATAACACACAGGCCAAAACAATACCCTGGGCAGAGTGCTGAGAGCAGCACCTCAAAACTGCTAAGAATTTGAGCAGTCAGGCTGGAAATGAGGCGAGGCACCAAGAAAAAGAAGAAGGAGCAAACTGTTGGGTCAAACACAGCACTTGGATGTGATTCCTGGGCAAAGCAAGGATGTCTAGTAGCAGGATGACACAAGAGATCAAGAGCACTGAAGGGCAATATGCTACAAAGCAGCTCACCCCTTGATGCTTGAGGATTATCATTAAGGGTACATTTCTTTCCTGCAGCATTTCTTTCTATCTCAGTGCACACCTAACTTGGTAAATTCCACTGGCTTGTGTCTGGGGTTCTCTTCCCAGAAGGGGAAAAGCAGAAACAGAGGAGGGTGAAGGAACAAAGTCTGCCGTGCAGAGAAGCTTAACACCAGCATTTTTCTGTGTCACAGCAGCTACAGCAGCGCTGCCCACCCAGGAAAATGAATATTTTGACCTTACAGACTTCAGCTACAGCAGCACCAGGGAAGGCTCTGAAAACAGTGGAATGGAAGTGCTCAGTGACCACAGCCAAAACAAATTACAGGGCAAGGATGAGAATAAGATGTAAAGGCTGCAGCAGGACAGGAAGATGCCTCAGATGTCATTGCTTTAAGGGAAATGTGGGTGCCAGCTCTTATGGTAGGGAACCATTTTAAGCTTACAAGGAAATGCATAGAGAAAGAGAATTCACAGAATCACTGAGGTTGGAAAAGACCTTCAGGATCATCAAGTTCAAGTTTGACTGATGCCAACCTTGTCCCCAGCCCAGAGCACTGAGTGACATCTCCAGTCTTTGCTTGGACACCTGCAGGGATGGGGACCCCAAACCTCCCTGGGCAGCCCCTGCCAAGGCCTGAGCACCCTTTCCATGGGGAAATTCCTGCTGCTGTCCCAGCTGAGCCTCTGCTGGCCCAGCCTGAGGCCATTTCCCCTTGTCCTGTCCCTGTTCCCTGGAGCAGAGCCCGACCCCCCGGCTGTCCCCTCCTGGCAGGAGCTGTGCAGAGCCACAAGGTTCCCCCTGAGCCTCCTTTTCTCCAGGCTCAGCCCCTTCCCAGCTCCCTCAGGAATTCTCCAGCCCCTTCCCAGCTCTGTTCCCTGCCCTGGACACGCTCCAGCCCCTCCAGGTCTCTCCTGCAGGACCAGAACTGGGCACAGCCCTCGAGGTGTGGCCTCAGCAGTGCCCTTAATATGTCCACCCACACTGACCTAGGAAAAACCATCCTGAAGGTCAGGTTCACAGTCCATCCACCCAACAACCCTAAAAACCCAATCCAGGGCATGGCCAGAAGGTGCCTCTTGTCTGCACAGAAAACTATTTGGGGGTTCAGGCCCCCTGGAGCAGCCTGTTTTAAATAGGACTTTATATTTGGAACTGCGAGGGACTACTGAGTAATTGCACTGGGGTTTTCTCACAACAGGAATAGCAAAGAGAGATATTATGATATTCCAGGAACAAGAAGTCAGTGACATTTTAGGAGAAGCAGAGTGTTGGAGGTGGTATCTCTCTCTAATTATAAAGACCTGCTCTAGGGTATTTCATCTCTCTGGGGTCAGTGCAAGGCCTGCAGGACCACCTGTGTCACAGAACCATCTTTCAGAGAGCCTTTCAGTGCTCACAGCACCACACAGACCTGGCAGCACTGACACCATTGGGGCAGCTAAGGAAGGAAAGTTCTCCATCCATTCTTCCTCTGGAGAGGAAGCACTGCAAAATTTTCCAGCACAAACTGGGAATCAGAGGGTGCAGAGAAGTGACCAAGGGCCCTACAGCACCACACAAATATGAAGAGTAATTTGCACCTCCCCAGAACTGTGGTGAGCCTGACATGTGCAAATCACATCTCACCACAGCAATGATGAGAGCATTCATCTCTCTATGGCCACAAAAATAGCTTTAAACTGAAATACAGCAGATTTAGATTGGGTATTGGGAAGAAATTCCTCCCTGTGAGGGTGGTGAGGCCCTGGCACATACAAGTTGTGGCTGCCCCATCCCTGGAAGTGTCCAAGGACAAGCTGGATGGGTCTTGGAGCAACCTGGAATAGTGGAAGGTGTCCCTGCTTAACATAAAGGTTCTGCAAAGTACCAGTTTGGTCTATTTTTTCTGGCATTTATCCTGCAATTCTTTTAGAAGAATAATGCAAGATGAAAGGTAACTTTTATACAGTTTTCCTAAAGCCCCTTTACTCTTTATGTGGAGCTTTTAACTGGGAAGACAAAGCGGGTATGGAGGGAGAAGATGTGTCAGACTGCCTCACATCCACATGCATCTACAGCAAAGGGAGAACATTTATCAAAACAGGTAATGGGATTCTTCAGGAAGCAAAAATAACCCTTCTTGCCATGCTTTCCTCTTGGAAAAAAAAAAAAAAAAAAAATTGGTGCTGTAAGTTTAAAACTCTGCCTTTGGCTTGCGTGAGCTGCATTTCCTCAGCAGATTATCCCTGATCTCACTGCCCTTGGCAGCATTAGAGGGGGTCACATTTTTACACGGCTGAACTACTTGAACAATTTCTTCAAAGTATGAAATAAAAACATTCTTTCCTTCAAAGCAGCCGTGAACGCTTTCTTCTTTATTCTGTTTGTTCAGTTTCTCTTTTTAAGTCAATAAACACTTTATACCTTGCATTCATTGTGAGAAAAACAAATTCTACTCCATTACTCGTAGCTACATTCTGTTTACAGCATCAGCTGCTGAAAATGAAGCATTTCACATGTGCCTTCTATGATTTAAGTGCAGCCCCTAAATGATTTTCTCCCCGGCAAAAGTCCTAATTGCATTTGGCAGGAATGGAGTGGGGAGTGACATTTCTGATTATCTTCTGCCAAGTCTCAAAGAGCTGCTTTGTCCTCTTTCTCAGCTCCCAGGAGAGAACCAGTGCAGTAAACACCATCTCCTTAGGTACTACATGTAGCAGCAGCAGACATATTTGCAAAGGTCACCCAGCAGAAGGCATTCCTGCCAATTCCCCTTTAAATCCAAACGCTTATTATGAACTATTTAAAGCTGAGCCTGCTTATACAAGGTGGGGTGAGCCCAAACTATGTGTTCGAGCTCTCTTTGGTTATAAAGGAGTAAGATTTGCCAAAGTGTTAATAGAGTACAGGAGATGGATAAGGGTATTGCTAGTGTGAGGTAACCAAAAAATTATTCAGTCCTTTCACACAAACATTATATTCAGCCTACAGGAGGACCCTGGAAAATGAAGCAGAAATTCCTGAATGCTTTTCCTCTTTGAAAAATGTATTCTCTCATACAACTCTAATAAAGGAGATTACCTCCAACACTGAGTCAGATTCTATTTTTTCTTTTTTTTTTTTCTTTCATTTCCTAAATAGACTAATAGGATTACCAGTACTAAATCCTGAAAATCATATTCAAAAAGCAACACCACCTAAACCTTTGTCATAGAGACCAGAGTAGGAGGTGAAACCCTGAAGGTTTGTTTTTTTTTTGTGGTACTCCAGAAACTGTTAAAATGCAGTCAATAAACTCATCCAGTATAGAAAAGGATGGAAAAGGAAAGAACGAAAAGGCCTCTGAGAATCCAGAAGGTCTCGTTGCTCTCAAAATAAGACAGAATAGATTCCTCTATGGAAAATCTTAATTAGTTACCAAACCACTTCATCCGAGGCGTGTTGGATTCCTGCACTCCCATCCTGATTTGGTGAGAAGTGCTCAAAGCTCCTGTGCTCTGTGCCACTGTTCCTGTCACCCTTTTCCTCCTCCAAGTCATGTCACTGAGCAGGTCCCTGTCTCTCTGTGCTGTCACAGCTCTTCTGTCCACCCCTGAGACAGCTGCAAGTTGTCCCCTTCCCTGCAGTCTCCCAAGAGTCCCTTGTCACTTCTGTGCTTTCTGTTCAGCACTGCAGTGCCCAAGAGCACAAACTCCAAGGAAAGTCTGACCCAGCCCCACAGCAGGACCAAGGATGGTGCAGAGCAACCAAGAGATGAAATGTGGTGTAAAAGGGGCCCTGGGAAGGAAGGAGCTGCCAGATGGGCTGCCACTGAGCACATGTAAACTGATTTTTGTAGGAAAATAACCATGCTCACATTTGGTTTTATTATATATACTTCATAGGCTAATTGCCTTTGAGTCTGTTTTTTTTGTATTCTAGCACCTGGACATCCCAGATTTGCTTCTCACACATGAACACCCCAAATGGACTGATTTTTTTTTTTTTTTTTTTTTCCAGCTACAGCACAATATGCTTTTCTCCAGAGCATTCCTCAGAACAGCCAGGAGCAAACTTGCAGAAAATAGGATGAGTTTCTGGCAGACCTGCAGCCCAAAAGACTTCAGCCTCCGAGTTCAACAGCTACAAGCTTCTCTAATTCAATGTTCTGTGCATTATCAATCAGAAATCATGCAAACAACTCCAAGAAATATATTTCTGATACCCATCATAAGAAATATTTAAGAAGGAAAGACAAATTGAAGTAAAATTATCAGATCTTGCCTTTACAAGCAGCAAATCAATCTGGTTTATTTCAGTGGGTCCTACCAATACAAACGAGGGAAGAATCACCCGAAGTTTTTCAAGCTTGATTTTCAACCTTCTGCCTCCTTTTGGCTGGCTGCCTGGCAGAGGCTGCAGCTCTGAAACAGCCTCCCTGATGTATTGTTTCCTGAAAACAAAGAATTCCAAGAGGCAAGCATAATTATTCTCATTGTTGGCTTCTGGAAACAAATGGCAGGAGACGTAAATTATGAGAAGACCTCTGTGTCTGATGAGGAATAATGAACTGCTGGAAAGACAGAACGATTGAAGTGAAAAGGCATGTAACATTTTACACATTAATAACTTAATCAACTTTCCAAGGTGACAATTTTTTACTAATTTTTTTCCAAAAGAGATCAGAGTGTTTTGCCTTAGGACATTTTTTTTTTTTCTGGACCATTTCATTACTGTCATTACCAGGTAAATGCAGGACAACAGCCCTTCTACTTATTGACTTTCTTAACCTTAAAGCACCTAAACCATTTTTCAGCTCTATCCTGCAGAAAGTCCAACATTCACAGCTGAAAACAGTTCATTATCACTTTTTTTTTTTTTTTTTAAGTATGTGTGAGTTTTAAGTAGCATTTTGGGTTTATCATTAGCACAAACTCTCAAAAGTCTAAATATACCCTGGTACATCCTGAACTAGAAGTTCATTCTGTAAAACGCAATTCCATTCCACTTTTCTTTGAAATCTCAGAGATCTCCAGAGGCCCAGGAGGATGACAACAAGACCTCATTTTGCAAAGCTGATGGATGCAAACCTCTCTTTGGTACATCAGGTTTTCCCCATGGCTTAGAAGCCAAGAATGTTCCCGTGCCTGTGGACTGCTTTGCTGGTGACATTTTCATTTGTCATGCACATGTTTGTCTTCACATGCATGAACTGAGAAACTTCAACCTTTCTAAGAATTTTGGAAAAACAGAGCTCAATTTTTTGGAGTTTTTTTAATGGTTTTTGTTGGGTTTTTTTTTTGATTCAAAAGAAATGGGATACAGAATAAATTATTTTGATCAAGGTCACTGGAAAGAGTGTAACATTTTTTTCCAATATTTCTCTATTACTATTTTTTGATTAAAAAAAAAAAAAGGCAACAACCCCCGCACCCCCCAAAAAAAAACAAAACCAAAAAAAAACAAAACAAAAGAATACAATCATAAACAAAGTATAATTTCAAGACCACAAAGCCAAAAATGAAAAATCAAGAACTTATTGTCAGGTTGCAAATAATATTTTATCAAAAAAAAAAAAAAAAAGAAAAAAAAAAGAAAAAAACCCCAACATAAACAGGGTGTTAAAAAATCTTTAATTAATCCCACCAATTACATGTACCCAGGTTGTCCCTCTTAATTCTCCTTCACCCCAGAATCACTCAGGAACCTGGTTTGTGCTCAGCCTTCAGCACTTCAGATTGAATTTCCTACAGCAGCATGTCTAAACTAGAACCCAGAAATGTACTGGCCCAGGAGGAGAGGAAAGGAAGGAATTTCTATGCCCAGCAGGCAGTCACTGGGTTGAGGACCCCAAGTTAAAGAAACTGCAGATTTTCATGGATTATGACAAAATTGACCAGTCTGCAGAGGCTCTGCCAGGGTCAGCATCAGGGTCATAAAGAAAGCAGATTATAAAGACAGGTTGCAGGAACTAATTTTGCCATGTGTGAGCTCCTTTATTTCTTGAACTTTCCAGTTCAACAACTGGAATTCCTTGAGGGTTCTCTATCCCAAGTCCTCCACTTCCAAGTAAATACTGTGGAGTCCAAGCACTTCTGAAAAGTCTTAACCAAGATGAGTGATTTCCTGAACACCCAGCAACAAACTATTCTTACAGTTCTTACTATTAACAATAAATGAATATCCACCACTTCTGGGCAAGTGGGTTGCAGCCCCACATTTATATCTGAGCAATCTCAGCAGTGCCAGCTCTCACTATGTTGTTTTTAAAGCACTGTTATAGTTCACTGCATGTTTAATTTTTCATAGTTTATGAATTTATAACCATTGCTGTTTGTGGTGTAGGAAGGTCTGGAATCAGAAGGTCGATAGTGGATCATTTGAAGGTCTAACCCACAAATTATTTCTTCCCTGGTGCCAGCTGCAGAACAGAGTTGAGGAAGCCTGCAGAACTTTCTGAGGAGAAATAACACTTTTGTGAGAGTGGTCAATGCATTTACCACAAGCTCTGCAGGTTACCTCAGATGTGGGGCAGGAGCTCAAATGGCAGCTCCCTGGGCAGGAATGAGTTACACCAGACCAGAAATACCTAAAGAGAAGGTGACAAATAGTCAAAGTAAACATAATACTGAATATATCGATGGTGCTGCAGCACCAGGGTGTTCATGAGCCTTCCCTTAAGCTCAGCTCTGTGCTGCCCTTTGTGGTCTGAGCCGGACTAACTTGGAGCCACTTGGGTCTGCAGCTGTTTCTGCCTCTCCTTCCTTGGTTCCTCCTCCTTTCCACAGAGGGGGGCTCATGGCTTCTGCACAGCCCTTCTGCTCTAGCCCAACAAGCACCAAACAAGGTGCATTTTGCATCTCTGCCCTTTGACTGGTCACACACCACTTTGTTAGAGAAAAAGGGATCATAAAATCATGGAATGGTTTGGATTGGATGGAAATTTAATGCTCATCCAGTTCCATCCTCCCTGCCATGGGCAGGGACGCCTTCCACTGTCCCAGGGTGCTCCAATCCCCAGTGCCAGTGGCCTTGGACACTTCCAGGGATCCAGGAGCAGCCACAGCTCCTCCAGGCAACCTTTTCCAGTGCCTTACTACCCTCACAGGGAAGCATTTCTTCCTAGCATCCAATTTAAACCTGCTCTCTGTCAGTTTGAAACCATTGCCCTTTTTCCTGTCACTGCATGCCCTTGTAAAAAGTCTCTCCCCATTTTTCTTGGAAGGCCAAAATTAGGTCACCCTGAAGCTTCTTTTCTCCAGGCTGAGCAATCCCAATTCCCTCAGCCTTCCCTCACAGGACAGCAGCTCTATCCCTCACACGTTCAACTGCAGCCAAAGGGAGGTACCATCATTCAGAAAACTCACTGCACAGACAGTGCAGTGACCAAAGAAGACATATCCACCCACAGATCCTCTACCCAAAATAAAGAGATGGATGCTGATAAGTATTTGCACCCACATCCCCAAGCACAGAGCCTTCAAGATTCATTTTGCATGAGCTCCATACCCAGTGATGGAGCTCCACGCTCCATCCTTTAAAACATCCCAGCAGTGTCCATGCCCCACCTTTGGCACAGGAGACGTTTCAGAACCCCAGGAATGGCACTGGAACAGCTCTCCTGGGTGGCACATTTCTCATCCCATGGGCCAGCTGTTTGAGTGGTGGCCTTTGAGGACAAACAGAGCCAAACCTTGGCAGACACAAAGCAGAGCCAGACTTTGTGGCCTCTGCTGCCCCATGCTTGTTTACTATTGCAGAATTTTTGAGAGAGAGAGGGCATGATTTATGTCTGGAGTGGGAATTGAGCTACCCCTCAGACTAGGCCTTGGTGGGGCCTAGGAGCCTTTGACGCAGTAAGAATTTAGTTGTGGCTCAGTTAGAAATTATATTAAGGTATCTACAAAGTAATGAGCTATCTGAGTGTGAATTAGAGCTGCAGTGTGAAAAGCCTGACCACCTTAAGGCAAAGGTAAACAATGTTAGTTTGCCAATGAGAATGCCTTTGTAAACTGTGAACTATATGGAAGTGTATATAAACTGCCATCTTCTCACTAATAAATGGAGAACATAGCATTAACCATATTGGTTCGACGTGTGTTTGTCCTGTCCAGCTTTCCTGTCTTACGAGGTCCCTGGGTTCAGTTTACACCCCTCTTGTACAAGCAATCCTTCACTGGATAGGCCCAAAATATGAAAAAGCTGATTGCAAGACAACCACAGACAGAGAAGACATTTTCCCAGTCACATCCAGGAAGAACAAAACCTCTCCTCTCCTTGGGCTACCGAATTCTGCGAATTAACCCTTTGCACACTGCAGGTCCTGCTGGGTTTCCTTCAGGAGCACTGTGGGATTACAGTAAAGAACAATCACTCTTCTCAAAACCAAAGTATTGATTATGCTAAGAGCAAGTACACAGAAAGCAGACACAGCAGTTTTAGGACAGAAGTCTTTGTGGCCATCTGCCCTTATCATTGTGTAACGCTAGCACAGGTCAGCCTGACTCCTTCAGAAGCTCAGCAGAGGAACACTTCGATCTGAGCAGTCCCCTAATAGCTTCCTCCTTGGGAGGGAGAGGATCTCTTTTTAGCCACACACAGTTCCTTCTGCTCAGATCAGCTCCAGCACTTCCTCTGCATCCTCAGATGCCTTCTCTGTTCCTGCTGGTTTTCTCAACAGGCCTGATTTAACATCTCCACAGAGCAACTGTCCCCTCTGACTGAGTTCACACACCCTGTCCACAGCACAGAGCAGCTGCATTTTTATGATGCTCTCTGCTCTGTAAATACTGGTGGAAGGTTGTGTTATAGAGACAAAACTTAATTCACTGTCAAGTGGCTCAAGGTTTAAAGCACCACGGTGCCATCAAATTGAATTAACTCAGAGTTGGATTAAAGTCAAGATTTACCTGAAAAATTATATTTGGACAGTTGGCTTTAAGGAAAAAAAAAGGCCTATTCACAGAGACTGATACTTAAAATTACTTTTATTATTATTTACTCGAACACACATTTAGAATCACAAAAATAGAGAAAAACAAGATTCACCAAACATTGTAGACTACAAAGTGTACAGACAGTTAAACTTGAGTCTATTTCTGGCATTTCATTTATTTTCTGTATGTGATACATAAAAAACCCAAACATGCATGTTGACTGTGGCATTCATTGCATACAGATGACTTCCCCTCTGAGGAACATCTTGCATGTAGTCACATTTGGCTCTCTGGGAGGACTTTTTTTATATCTCCTTTTCCAAGCAGCTGTTCACATTGCACTTTTAAAGGCCCATTCGTGCCCGTGTTCAGAAATGTACTGGAACTTCTCACCTCTATGTGGCACAGCCTAATACTTAAATAAATAAAGGAGCAGGGGAGGCAAGGCAGAAACCCCACGGCAGGCTGCACACCAGCCCTGCTGGGATGATGCCATGGGAGGGCAGGAAGGTTTCACACACAGCATCTCACACACAGCAGCTGCCTGGTGAGCATTTACTGCGAGACTGATCCAGGGCTGAGGGAAACAGGACGAGAAGAACTTTTACCAAACAGCATGAAAAAAAAAAAAAAAAAGGACAAGTTTTCTCTCCAACACTTAAAGGCTATGCTATATCTTCTCTGCTCTGAAAACTATGCACTCCTTTGGCTGGAATTGCTTTAGCCAGGAGTGTGGTAATGTATCTTAGCAACAGCAGCAAGGGGGAAGACTTACTGTACTGTAAAAGAATTAAAACAAAATGCACATAGCTGCTGACTGTTCTAAATACATCCTTACCACTCTGAGGGGGTGTTCAATTATACTCCTGATTACTTTTCCCATTCCCTTTCCCAAAGGGGTGGGGGCATTTCTCTAGTTTTCAGCTCACCCATGAAGAGCCCCAAGCATTTTAATTCCCCTTTGGTTTCAGCTGTGACTAGACAGGCCCTACAATGCAACCTGTCACTATCCCAGGCACGTTAGGAAAAGCCATTAGTGTAGCACCCCGGAGATAACCTCTTTGTGTGAGCCTGGCTGCCACTCCCTCAGGTGTTCAGCTGCCATCAGCCCACAGCAGCATTTTCCCTCTGTCTGGAGCAGGTGAGACTAGACAGACCAGGCCTGCAATATTTCACCTTCCTACTTGTCAGGCAAATAGAAAGCTTTGTGCAGCAGGGGAACTTTGCACAATTTCACCTCTTACCAAGGTGTGTGGTTTTCCACAAGCATAACAACCTCCTGAGAGGAAGCTTCATTTATAACCTCTCCTCCAGCCCCCAGCCAGGCCATGGTTCTTGCAGGCTTCCCCTGCAGCATTTTCCTTCTTGCAGAGAGCTCCACCTGCTAGGACAGGTCTGCATCCCCCTCCTGCCATAGATGCAGGAGGAAAAACATCCAGCTGCACCAGAAGCATTGAACTGATCCAAGGGAGGCCCTACAAAGTGAGCACAAGGACTCCAAATTTGAGGTGACAGAGCCAGAGTAACGAAAACATCCGTAAAAAAATGTGAAAATGGCTCTTTTCCTTCAGCAAGAGAAGGTGGGCTCCCACTTTCTTTTTAAGGATTACCCTCTTCAAGCAATTCTGACAAATGCCTATGGTTAACAGCCTTACCCAAGTATTCTTCCCCCAGACAGCCTTCCCAGGAATGAACACTGCCTACCTTGTAATAAAACTTCATTTAATATGTGTGAAACACCTGGAAATCTCGTGGGCGATTACTCCAGCTCAAGGAAGGGAAGGGGGGAGCTCTTTCAGTTTACTCTGGCAGAGAAGGGATCTCAGTCCACACAGTTCTGCACAGATTTACACACAGGGAGAGACCAGGCGGTTGCCTAAGACAGCAAACTGATCAGGGGACACGGAGAGTACACATGACTTCAGCTGGCTGTTTTTCAACTTTATCTACAACCGAGGACTGGGGGAAGAGCCAGAAACAACCACAGAGTGACTCTGCTTAGACTTGCCCAGTGTTATATTTCAAGGTTTTTGGACTATCCGCTCCATCGAACGATCCATCAGCCACTGTCATTACTCCAGTGATGTCGAGACTAATTCCACCCTAAGTGTTCCCATCTTTCAAAAGGCCGCACTTGACTGCTGTTATATTAATTCCGTGCATGATGAAGACATTTAAAGCCTCGCATGCTCTCTCAAGCAGACGCCTTGCGTGCCTCGCTCTTGCCGGTGCAGCAGCTGAATTTCCACACGCACACGCACACGCCCGCTGCTCACACCAGCCGCCACCGTGCGAACCGGCACACGGGGACACGCTCCCGCATCCCCGAGTGACCCCGCATCCCCACCTCCAGCTCCTCCTGCCCCACCACAGCCCGACCCCAGCCTCGGCTCCCGCGGGGTCGCGATGGGAGCTGCTCCCCACGGAGCCTCCGGAGCGCGGAGCCCCGGCCACCCTCGCACCGCGCCGGGAGGGATGCGGAGCCGCGGTCCCCGCTCCGCCGCTCTCCCTTTAGGGCTTTCGGAAACTTTTCTCCCCACCGTGCCGGGGGCTGCGGCCAGGGCCGAGCCGAGCCGGGAAGTTTGTCCCGTGGGCGCTGGGTCGGAGCAACTTTCCCCGCACGGCCCCTGGAGCTCCGAGCGCTCCGGCTGCCCGGGGGCCGTGCGGGAGAAACGCGAGGAGGAGCTCGCTTCGGGGGAGGGGGAGATGGAGCCGGGGCGTGGGTAAGCCGCTCCCTTCTTCTTCCTCCTCCTCCTCCTCCTCCTCCTCCTCCTCCTCCCCCCGTCGGCTGCTCCAGTCTGGCAGCCAGGCGGCCGCTGCCTCCGGCCGGAGCCGCCGCACTCGGGAAGCGACTCCCGGCCCCGGGATGGGGACGCTGCTGGCGGCTCCGGGATTGCTGCTGCTGCTCCTCCTGGCCGGCACCGCGGGGCTCTGCCGGGCGCTCTTCTCCCTCCCGCTCCGCGTGTCCCACCCCGCCGCCCCCGCCGGGTCGCCGCCCGCCCCGGTGGTGCTGCGGCCGGCCAGCGGCAGCCGCCAGCAGGATGCCCCCGGGGCTGCGGACGGCTTGGCCTTGGCCTCGGATCCCGGCGGCACCCTCAACTTTTTAGCCATGGTGGAGAACCTCCAGGGAGACTCCGGCCGCGGTTACTACCTGGAGATGCTGATCGGGACCCCTCCGCAGGCGGTAGGAGCGGGCCGGGGGCTGGGGGCGCTGGGAGGGATGGAGAGGAGGGGGTCAAACTTCTCCTGGGTGGGAGCGACTCGGCCGCCCCGCAACTCGCGGCTCCAACGCAACTTTGTCCCGGTGCTCGGCGCTGGCGCCTCCTCCCTTCCCCTTTCTCGCCCTCCCTTCCCGGGAGACGGGGCCGGTGCCCGGCGCGGGGGAGCGGCGGCAGCAGCAGCGACTTTCCTCGGACCCGCAGGGAGGAGAGAAAGGAGAGAAGCATCCCCGGCTGCCCCGTCCTGCCCCTGCTCGGGAATTCTGCGGATCTGATCCCCAGGATTTCTTTTAGGCTGTGTCACGGCGTCTGGATCCGAAGCGAGTTGCTCTGCCAGTCGAACTGACCGTGTTTTAGAGACAGCGGGTGCTTTTTTTGTTATTCTTTGCTTTTTTAAGCTGCTCTGCATCGTGATTGGGTGCTTTGGTAGATCTTCCCAGTGCTCCCGGGAGAATCACTCGGCATCTTCCTGCTAAACTAAGTGATGGCTGGGCACAACCAGCCCCTTCTGTCGGGAATCCATGTGTTACTGATCAACGGGGCAAAGAACGTGTGTGCGTTCTGAATATTGTTTTCAGATAAAGCGTGTTGCCTTGAATCTTCCCTCTCTGCCTCCACCAGTGTGGCTGAAGTTTGTTTCGAGTTGGGTTTTTTTTTTGTTTGGTTTTTTTTTTTTGTTTTGTTTTTTTTTTTTTTTTTTCCATGTAGTTGCTCTTTCATCCGTGTCATGAGATCCCAGGAGGAGCGGGGCTGGGCTGCTGGTGGGATGACTAGTCAGCTGAGCGGGGATTAATTTCCTGAGAGCCCTCGGGGCTTTCCTTCAGAACTTTGTGTTTGCTTCAGGAGTTTAGGTCCTGAGGTTCCCAGTGTAGACAGAAAAAAAAAAAAAAAATCTTTATTCCTCTGCTTAACTCCCCTACGTAATAAAAAGTCAATGAATGCCAGAATGTGCAGCCAATGGGGAGCGTTCGGCCGTCATTGCATTTTTGGATGTCTGTGAGCTCTTTCTTTTTTTGCCCCTCGAATATAAGAGGATTGGCCACATCATCTCTCTAATCACAAGATATCACACTGGAATCAATACATGCATTGAGAAAGGCTGGCATTGTTTTATGATCAATAAGTAGAGATTTTTTATTTTTTTTTAACCCATAACTAGGTCTGACATATCAAGGTGTGGCCCAGTAGCCACAGAGGCCATGAAATATTTTTTCCTCTGTGTTGAGTGATGCATATTTGACTAGTGCTGTTAGTGTGGTGTGGTGTGTGCTTCATAACTCCAGGGAATATTCAAACATTCAATATTGGCTTCTGCCAGAATCAAGACACCAGATTTGATTGGACTAATCACCCAATTCAGCATGTCTTAGATGAAAAAAAATAACTTCAGGTAGGAAAAGTGACTATCCAGTATATTATCTCCTTACATGTCTAGGGGCATGGGAAGAAATGGAGAAGGAAAAATGTGACAGGCCTTTAATAATATGACTGGAGGTCTAAGAGGGAGAAATGTGCTGCCCTCAGAACACCCACAGGCTTCACTTATGCTTAACAGCTCGTATCACTTTTATTACAGGTGATGGAAGGTTTCAGCTAGACTTGCCTCTGATTTTTATTTTTTCCACATTAAAAAAGCATTCTTTGAATCTGATTGCAAAGCTTTTACTACTTCAAACTAGTTCTGACTTCTTGCAAAGTTAATTATTTTAAAGACTACCACTGGTTTAGCACATGTGAGGTTTTATTCACAAGTAGACCCACTGAGGTTGTAAGTAAGATTATAAATGCTTCTGTTTCCCAAAGCAGATCTTGGTGTGTGTAATGACTCAGTGGAGTGCAGTTAGAATTTATTCTGTACTTTTGACGAGGATGAATTTGTTATCTCACTCCCTGCCGGAAACCAGAAGACTTAAAGATCACAAATGTACTTGCTGTTTTTCTGCTTTGCAACGAGTAGTATAAAGCTACAAAGCTGCTGCTGTTGGTACTTGAATGCTTCACATGCTGCTACTAAAAGCAAGTGTCTGCATAGTGCCAAGCGTTGGATTGTGTTAAGCTCCTTGGGCAAGTCGTTGCTGGAGTTGGGAGTGGGCTGTGCATGATGGTGTAGAAAAGGAAAAATCTTTTCCTGATTTAAACGCTCCTCCCAACCTGACTTTGCTTCACGTCAGAAGCTGCGCCGCAAAGCGACGCTCGGACACCTTCCTTTGCTCTTTACCCCTCCAGCTTGGGGCTTCCCAGCTGCCTGCCCGAGCCAGGCCTGTGCCACGACTGCCAGCCCAGGGAGCAGGAGCGCTGCCCTGACATTGTGCCAAGGAGGAAGGAGGATGCTGGCAGCGAGGAGCGGTGCGGCTGCGCTTCCGCGCTCTCAGAGCGGGAAGGTGCGTGGCACAGCTGCTGCTCTGCACAGGAGCACACGGGGGATGGGGAAATACTCACAGGGCAGTGGTGGACCACGACCAAGTAGCAAGCTGTGAGAAGGGAAAGCAGATTTGGTGTCGTGGTTGCAGTAGAGTTGGCGCCCAGTGACTTCGGGAGCGTGTGCGTCAAGTGTTGGAAGCTGCTGAGCCAGAATGGGGAATGAACATTTGTGAAAGGCTTCAGCACTACAGGGCTTGCTTTACTGCTCAGCTGCATTTTTAGAAATTTTCCTTTTTTAATTCCTGTTCTTGGAAGGAAGCTACTATGACAGAATCTCGTTTTTCAGGTCATTTAAGGCGTACTTTTTGGCTTTCGTTCCAATTCGGATTTGTCATATAGCAGATAAACACAGCACAGAACTGCGATTCACAATGGCAGTTCTGAAACACTTGTTCTGACGGTACAAAAATAGAGCAGCTGCGTGAAGTCAAAATTTATTTTATTTCCAAAACAGGAAACTTCAATGCAGTCAATCCAGTTTTGCAAAGTGTTTGCAGCCAAAGTGTTTCTGATCATTTCCAGTTTTATGATACAGTATCCTTCCTAATCCTATCAGATCTCCAGACCAGCTACCAGGTTGGTGTCAAGTGTTATTACTCCCACTAATTCTTATTCATTCACATGTAGACCTACTTAAGAATTATGTGAAAGGTGAAAACGGTCTGTTGTATTGAAGGGTGTGATGTATTTGTCCCTTATTTCATGGATGTATTATTATGTGTCCTAATCCTGATGGATTATGGGCTTTATACCTGTCTGTATAGGTGCACTTCTTCCAGTTCCAGATTTAAATAAGAGGTGGCAAGAGCCCAATATGAATTGTGTGCAGTGTTCTTAGCTATTTCTTTAAATAATCTGATGGAATTCCTTTGCTCTACCTTTTATTATTTTGCCTACCCTGAGATTATAAGCACTGTGAGAAATTGAATCCAAGATAACTTAGGTTTTTTTGCTATCTTCACTGCAGTCCTCTTCATATTAATTTTGTTTCTCCTACAAGCTTTTGACCAAAAGAATAGTCAAACTCTTAAAAAAACCTCATGTTTTTCACAGCTTTCTTGAAGTCCATCTGGACTGCATTAAACGTTTGCAGGGACAGTACCAATGCCTCATCTTGCCTCTTGTACAAGGTGGGGGTAGTCCAGCTGATCCCACTGCATTTCCAAGCTGTGTTTTTATGGAGAACAGGTAAATGTTATTCCTGCAGCTTCTCTGTGAAAGAGAGGCCAGGCGTCAGCCCCGGAGAGCTCGGGTCTGATTAACCACAGAAGGACCCAACTTGTGCTCTGAATGCCACAGCTCCTTTCTCTCAGACTCAGTTTTTCATTCTGTCCATGAAGAGGCTTTTAAATCTGCTGTTTATCCTAACGGCAGTTTGTTCTGTGCACAGGGTGAGCAAAAACCCCTTCTATAAAATTGCTCCCAAGTTTTAAGGTCAGTGTGGATGTTGGGTCTAACGGCCCCCGCTGCAAAACACAAACTTCAGTTCCCACATAATTGGTGGGAGGTTATCTTCCCTTCCACTTCTTCCAGCTATTAAAGAGAGGAATGATAAAGAAGGAGATGTATTAAATACCTCTAGTGTGTCGTGGAGTCACAATTTATGGCTTCGTGTTTTGAAGGTGATGTAAACAGACATTAACAAGTTCTGAACTTGCAGCCATTATTTCTTAATTGGTAGTAGTTCTCATTCCTTGAGTGTTGAAAGGAATGAAGATCTGAGGAAAGATTCAATTGCTCTTGTAATTTGATTTTTGGTGCTGTACTATTCCCCAACAAGCTCAGCTGCGCTTTCTTAATTTTGCTGAAAAGGAGCTCACTGTCTTTCTAGATACAAGGAGTTTTAAAATTTGATCTTTCTTTCTTCAAATATCTGAAGGCAAGTTCCATCTCAAGTCTATCTTTCTTTCTTTTTCTTTTTTTTTTTTTTTTTTTTTTGTAATTATTAAAGTCTTTTGTATTTATTTTTGAGTTCTTTAAGAAAGTTGAAAAAAACAAAAGGCTGAGAAGCAAAGACAAGTTCTATGGTGCATTGGAGTGTTTTGAGGTGACAGCATCAAAATCCTTCCAGATCTGTCTAGTGGAGATAGTATTGAAATGCAAAAATATTCCAGTTTTTAAATGGTGATTTGAGTCAGTTTTGGTTGTTGTTGTTGTTGAATACCTGCAAAATGAAAAGGACGTGGACTTGGCAGTTGTAATTCAGGACTAATACAGTGAACAGCTGAGCTGTGATGTGATTTTGACCCAAGACAAGCAAGCAAACATACCAGGTTTGGGTTGACCAAAAAGTCCCTGCCTTTACAAATTAACATTCTAGCACCTTCTTCCATCCAAAATTAGCCCTGGCAAAAGAGGCTGCGTGGGAGCAGTAGCGACTGTACTATAGAAATAACCCAAAATGTGAGTGCTGATTTCACTGAATGGAAGAGGCTCACTGTGGTCATTCCTCAGGATGTGCTTCTCTCCCCGAGTTAGGGATCAGAGCCCTACTAAATGTTCCTTTAAAGGAGCTTTCTCCTCTTCAGAGGAGTGATGGAAGCTTTATTATGCAGGATCTCTGGCTGAGGCAATCCTGAATTCAGATCCTGGTGGATCAGGGCAGAAGAGCTGTTGTGAGGAGCAGGGGTGGTGGAAATAGGTGTCAGGTTCACATTTTTTACCACTTTGCATTTCATTTCTTATCAAGGAAAAAGCTCAGTTATATCTGGAAAGAGAAAAGTAGAGGACAAGCAAATAACTGTTTTGCCTGAATAATGTGTAAATTAGTTGGGATTTGGAGTAGAAATGAGATGAAAATGAAACAGTGGATGAAAGAAAGCCCATGTGCAATTTCCATGTGTTTGGTTGATTTAGATTATTAAGGAAGAAATAGTTCTCTTCTTCTTTGGGTTTTTCTTGTGGTTTTTTTCCCTTTTTCCCCCCTCTCTAACTAGAGGACTGTGAGCTCTAGGGATAGCACCTATCAAGACAGATTTAAAAGCTGCTACACCTTGCAGGGGTCTTCATTTTCTTGAAGAGCACTTACGACTTCGAGTATGTGAGCACACCTTAGCTATTACATTGCCTCCACATATTATAATTTTTGAAATGTCCTCACTCAGTGTAACTGAAACAAGTCTGACCTGAAGTGTTATCTGGTCATTGTCAAGTAGAGCTCTGTTTGAAAAAGGAAGCTGGTACAATGGCTCTCACATGTGCCTCTCCAGTGTGGCTCGGACAGACCTCTCTCCCCCTTTTCCTACTGTCTGCAAAATACAGATTTAATTGTACAAACAACTGTGTAAATAAGTGAAGGAACCTGTTGCTTCTATTTCAGCATAGATCAGGGTTTGAGATCAAATCTTCAAAGTAAAGGAGGCAGCTCTCAGCTGCCTTAAAAAAAGGAAGTGTTTTTTCCTGCTATTGACAGGCCTGTCCTATGTTTTGCTGCTTTCCAGCTTGGGTTTGCTCTAGATCCAAGCTGTTGAAGCAAACACAGAACATGTTCTGAGGTCACTTTTACACCTGAATTTGTATCCATCAGCTCTGTGCCCTTCAAAGCACTTAAAACAGCCCAGGACTAGGTAGATCTTACTTTCCTTTCTGCTCGTGCTTCCACCACAGCGACTGGATGGTGGAGTTAAGGAGCTGGGCTGGCAGGACCCGGTCACTCGGGCTGGGAGCAGCCCAGCTGAGAGGAGAACCTCAGCATGAGCAGCCCACTGTGCTTTTCCCTTGCTCAAAACGCTCAGGGAGCTCCTCCACCGCTGGCAGCACCTGAAGGAGGTCAGTGTAGGAGCGTGCCCTGGAGGAGATGGGCCAGAGACTGCCCACACAGCCACACCACAGACAACAAACATCAGGCCTCAAGAAATAAGAAGCCACAACTAATGGCATCCACACAGCTTATGGTGAGGAGCAAAGGACTCTGGGACCAATTGGGAGTGGCCATGCAGATCATCAGCCCGTGATTGGCAGGAAGGCTTCTAGAACATTCTAGACATATAGAGACTCTATATATATATATATGCAGAGAGAGTCTCTCACAGAATATAAATATATATATTCATTCTCACAGAATGCTCTAATGTTCTAGAAGCCTTCTGGCTAATATGTATTGTGTGTGTATATATATATTATATATATATATGTATGTGTGTATCATCCCCACTTTGGGGTCTTCTGAAGCAGCCTCTTTATGTTTTGTTTTGAATCCCTCTTTATGGGGATTCAATTTATTTAATATAAATTTATTTAATAAATTTTTTTTTCATTTATTTAATAAATATAATTTTTATTTATTTAATAAATATCTTCCCTGTTGGCGCTTCACTTGTACCCATCCCTTCCTTGTTGCTGTGCCACGCCATCACAGCATCGCCGAGCTCCCAAGACCAGAGGGTTTCCCTGTCCACCCCACAGATCCCTTGGGGTGTTTTTGCCAGCCCATCTCTGGGGCTGTCTCTGCTCTGCTGCCAGCCAGGGCAGAGATCCCAGGCAGCCAGACACGCGCCGCAACAGCTCTGGTCTGCACCAACCCCACAGCCTTGGTTTGTCTGCGGTGGCTCCTGCTTGGCACAGAGAGGGATGCAGCAGCCTGGCATCACCTGAGAACCTGTGCCAGTTTGAGAAGCAAGATATATTCCATTTGCCATCTGTATGGCAGTTGTCTTCTGTAAGTGGGCAGTTTTTCTTATCTCTTCCACAACCAGTTCTCCCTCCAGAGAGACATCTGCTGATCGTGGGCTATTGAATGTCACAGCATGACTGATAAGAACTGTGACACCCCATTCTGAGATGCTCCACCCAGAGGGAGGAGACAAGCATTCCTACCTGGATATAATCTGGGGTTTTGGGACACCAGACTCAGCCTTTCCACTGGTTCCTAGGAGGAACAGCTGGGGTTTTCCAATGGACCTTCAGAGGAAGACTACACCCTTCACTGACAGAACAAGAGGACACAGTCTCAAGCTATGTCAGGAAAGGTATAGGTTGGATATTAGGAAAAAATTTTTCACTGAAAGAATAATAAAATACTGGAATTGTCTTCCCAGTGAGGTGGGAACACATCTCTGGATGTGTTTAAAAAAAGACTGGACATGGCACTTGGTGCTATAGTCTAGTTGAGGTGTTAGGGCATAGGTTGGACTTGATGATCTTAGAGGTCCCTTCCAACCTCATTATTCTGTGATTCTGTGATTCTGCAGGATCACTGCTCCGACAGAACCACATCTGCCACTCCAGGAGGAGTGCAGCCATTCCAATTTGGACTGCTACCAACACTGTGGCCAAAAGTGTGTCTGGTTGCATTCTGACTCTGTCAGCGGTTTTCCTTCTGTATTATTGCATGTATTTTGTTTCTTTTCCGTTTTCCTAATAAATTGTATTTCTGACTTGGAGTCTCTCACTGGTTTTGCTTTCAAACCAGAACAGAGCCTCACCACTGAGCTCGAAAACTTCTCCCCCTTAGGGTGAGAGCAGCTGCTGGTGCCCACAGGCCCAGCCAGTTCAGCAGCCTTGCCCCAGGTGTGGTTGTCCAATGGACTTTTGGCCGTGCACATCTGAGAGCAGCCACGTAGCAAAGTCAGCCCTGGAGCCTTCAGAAAGCATCAGGCCAGAGTCAATGTGTGCTCCCTCTTTTGCCAAAGGTTGATAAAATTGCACCTTTTTTCCCCCTGGTCTCACTCCTCCCTCAGAGTTCTTCCCTCCTTCTTCGTTTTGCCTGTCTTTCCTACTGCTCTCGCTGCCTTTTTTATGTCTAAGAGTATTTTATGGGGAGAGCAGCTGGGGATGAATGTTCTTGACTTTGGTTTTGTTTCGTTTTTTTTTTAAAAGTCCTTCTCTAACAGATGAAACCTGTGGGGTGTCATGGGGAGGGAATTTGAGAAAAACAAGCTAGATGGGGGAGAAAGATCTGATTCGAGTGAAAATTACAATTCACTGAATACAATTAATGTGTCATAATTAAGCCCTTTTGAAGGGAATCTGTTAATACAGTAATTGCACTCTGCAATCCTTTTTTCCCCTCACCACTGCTTACTAATAATTTTATATTGTGAAAAACAAATTACTTGTAGATTTTGTCCTCTTTGCTCAGCTTGCGAGTACTAAAATTAGTTGATTTTATTTAGCTTTATGGTTGGCTTATTTTTGTACCTATTTACTAGCAAAAGCTGCTATTAAGCTAGATTGCATGTGTTCAGGGAAAATGCTGGTCTCACATCCTAGTCTGGTCTTATTTTAAAAGAGGAAAGGTATTAATGCTGCAGTAACACTTGGTAAGCTTCTCCTCCCTAAATATAGAGAGTAATCCTTTTGGATCCTAAGGGATCCAAAACTCCAAAACTGGCATTTTTGATTTAAAGAAAAAACCTGACAACTCAAGAACTGAGAGTCACCTTTCCACTTGAGAGAGGGATTAAAGGTCAGCTCCTGCCATTTAACAGGGGAAAAATAATTGGATGCTTTTGTTATCCATCTCTCAGATAACTCCTTGATATTTATGAGTGGATCTGCCTGTGAGAGTGGCTCTTAGCAGAGCACCTGGAAGCCCACCTAGTGCTCAGGCTCAGGTCAAGGCCAGATGTAAGAATTTTTTTCACCACTCAGGCTCTTTCTGCTTCCTACTTTGCTTCCATAAGAAGCTTCACACCAGAGAAGATCAGGATTTGGGGTTTCTGCAGGAACAAAAGGCTTACCTGCTTTGTCATCATATGGAAGCTTGGGTCCTGCATGTGCCAACTTGAACATTTTATTGTGGCATTTGGGAAGAAAGGAATTTGAAGAATTTGCCATTGGCAGCAATAGTTTTGGCATAGAAAATAAAATACTGGGGTGTTTTGTTTTGACTGCAGGATTTGGATCTGTTTTCAAAATTCTGACCGTGAAATCTCGAGGGAGGTTTTTTCTTCACTTTTTTTTTTTTTCTATGCAATTCGAAACTTTACTTCCAGAATTCCATTATGATACCTGTGGATACAGAAACCTTGAATGTCAGTGTCTACAGTATAAGAAATTAGCAGTTGTGGCATCTTTTCAAGGCCAGATTGGATGGGGCTTTTAGAAACATGGTCTAATGGAAGGTTCCCTGCCCATGGCAGGAGGTGAAATGAGGTGATTTTTAAAATCCCTCCCAACCCAAACCATTCCACGATTCTATGATTCAAGCCAGAGCACACTACAGCAGCTTGAGCTCTTCAGGGCAGTATTGCTGTGCTGCTTAAGTGTGGTTTGGAAAGGCTGTGCTTTTATGCACTGTGCTGCCTGGTAGATGTCTGCTGCAGGAAAGAGTGAAGTGTGAGGCGTGTCAGAAGATGATTCATCATTCCTACCTTTTCTCTGACTAAAGAGATTTTTATTTAATTCATTCATTTTTCTTCTCAGCGACTCTCGGTTTGGAAATAAAACAGAGGAGTTCAAAGGTGGTCACACTTCCCAAAAGTCTGGGAGCTGCTGGAGCACTGTAACATCTGATGCAGTCACAGTGCTGCAGCTTAACTGTCAGAGAATAATCTTCTCATTACTTCTCAGAAGCAAAGTCCTTCAGGGAATAACACAGACATTTCACATGCTCCAAAGTGCCAGGTTTTTGCATTAGAACCACTAAGATAAACCATGTGGGGGATGGGGAAAGTTCACAAAATTTCTCAGGAGCTGTGGTTATGAACGCTGGTGTGTGCTACATGTTCCAGCTAAAATTAATTTTCATTTGCACTCTGCTGAGCCTTCAGGTTTACCTTGAATGTCCTTTGGCCATCGGCAAGTGACCAGATGCCAGTGGTACTTGCTGCAGCTTTTTGTCCAGGTTTGGGAGCTTTTCTCCATGGCAGGTGTGCACAACAGCATTTGCTTTGCCAGCGGGCAAAATTCTACAATTCCAGTGCCCTGAGCACAACCAGCTCCAGAATGGTTTGGGTTGAAAAGGATCCTCAAGACCATCCAATTCCAGCTCCCAGCACACATCCATCATCACACAATGGGATGTAACCTCTGGCCAGAGTAGAAGGAAGCTGATTCCAACACTGGAATTGTTGCTGTGTGGAGGAATGGGTTGTAGGGAGCTGCTGTTATGGCATGTCCAGGCAGACTTTATCAACCCGAAAGCATAGCAAAGTCTTTTAACTTCCTGCCCTACAAACTCAATCTGGTATCTGGAAATGAAGCTGTGTTCCTGCATGCCTCTGTGTTCTCCTGTGTAATCAAGATTTTTATAGTGGAACTTGGTTAACAATTGTAATGATGTATGAGCCACGGGCAAAGCTGGTTCATTTCCCAGAGCTGCTGCCTCTCCAGCATTAGCCAGGGGAAAGAGTAAAGTATGAATGTTTGAAGAGAGAGAGAAATAAACTACTCCAAGAGCAGGGGAGGAACAGTGCTGCTTTCAAAAAAGAGAATTTTTTTGAAAAGCATGACTTATTTCACTTGAGAATCAAAACTGCCTTTTAAATTGTCCTGCCAAATTTTTAAGTAAAAACATTAGAACAAATATGAATAAAAATCATGATTCTTATTTTTAATTAATCAAACACATCATTGATTAACAGGTTTTTTTTTTCTTTTTTTTCCCTCCAATCAAATAGTACTTCCTACTAATGTGGAGCATAAAGCTGATTTCTCTTTGTGCCTTTTAACTCCCTTGTATAATTCAGAGGAACACCCATGATGACAATCAAACTCTGCTTGGCAATATCCTAAATAGGTCAGGTGCAATGGGGAGCAAAAGCCTTCCGTCTATTGTATTCCCTTTATTAATTGCCAGGGAAATAAAACCAGTGCAGTTGCATCACCTTGTTTGTGCTCTGGGACCTGGGACTCCCTGCGCACATTCCTGTGGCCACCAAAGATGGCATGCAGCAGTGGGAAGCTGCCTGGCCCTACACCTTTTCCCCAGAGGTGTGGCACAACTTTTCTGACAGGAAACACGATCAGAATAACCAAATTCCAGCCTTTGTGCCTGACTTCGATGAACTTGTGGGTTTTATCCTGATCTTTCCCTCCTTCCCTTCCTTTGCCTGCACTGGCAGATGCAGTCATGTCCCTTTACCATCCTACCAGCCCAGCAAGTGTGTGAAAGTGTGGGATGGTGGCTGTTGCTGGGCAGAAAGGGAGGAAAGAGGTGGGAGCTGCTGTGACAGGTGAGGAAGAGGTGGTTGAAGGTAGTTAAGAGGGTAGGATCGGCCTCTTCAGCTCCTCAGGCTGACACAACCCAGATCTTGTGTTAAATAAAACCTGGCAGTGCTGCAAACCAGGCCTGAAGAACAAGTCCTGGCATTTTTATAGTAGAGTTCATGCCTTGAAGTACAGGGAGTCCATAGCTGGCTTTCCAAGGTGTGTGCTTGTTTATTTACCTCTCCATACCCAACTATCCTGGCCAATCCAGGGATCTCACTGGGTGAATGTGGGAATGTCTGTACTTTCTGCTTTCAGAGCCCTGAACTTGCCTTAAGCAGCAAGCTGGGTGTTCCCATGGCACCATATCTGTTGGAACTCAAAATGTCCCTCAGACATTTTTGGAGGTTCCAGGCCCAGGTCAGAAGCATTTGAGACCCTGGCAGGCAGCTGGAAACAGCTGTGATTTTGAGTTTGAGCCATGGAATGATTTACCAACTTTGCAGGAAGAACAAAAAGTCACAAAAGTTTAGATGTTATAGTAGAAGTAGTTATAAAGTAGAGGGAAGAATTTTTAGTATTGTACAGGGTGGGTTTTAACACCTGTACAGGGTTTTTTTTTGTTCTGTACATGGGGGTCAGAGGTTCTAACGTGGAGGAATGTAGGTCAGTCCTGTTCCTCCTCTTTCTTCTTCCTTACCTCCATGTTCTTGGTGATGTTGGCACTCACAGATTGGTTTAGAGTAGAAAAGCACCATTTAATATAGGTAATAGGCATTGGGGAAAAACTGTAACCATGTAACACGTAATGTACCATATAAAAGCCAGCAGCAGCCCTGGGCAGAGGGGGAGAGAAGAAGCAGTCGGGAGTCAGAGAGGATGTCAGGGTGTGTATGTGCCTCTGCCTGAGCTGTGAGCAAACCACAGCAGCCCCAGAAGAAAATCTTTTAGATAACTTGCAATAAACTGCCTTGAGACCAGACAACAGAGATTGCTGGGTTTTTCTTTGGAAGCACAGGTTGGAGGAGAGACTTTTCCACCACACGGAACCCCTGAACCAGGCCTGGGTTCCGACACATATCCATTGACTTCCATGTTTTGGGAAGGTTGGTTGCTTCACTGTTGTGGTGAGCAGATGGAGAAAACCCAGGGAAAACTTCGGCACTTTGGGTTTATTACAGTGTTTTAGGAGAACAGGCTGGAAAACATCTCTAAGCATTCCGTGTCCTTGAAGAGAAGCACCAAGAAACCATTAGGAGGAATTCCTGAAAGCAGGCAGTAAGTGCAGCTAGGAAGATGCTGTAATGAGTGCTGCCCCACGGAGTGGGTATGGAAGTGCTGCTGGGAAGAGCTCGTTCCAGGGAGAACGGATAGACTTGATGAGTCAGGGGTGTCCTGCTTTCACCTCTCCTCCTCACAGCTCGCCAGGCTTTGAAAAACCTTTGCTAACAAGCACTCGTCTCCAAAACTAACATCTTGACAGAGGAGGGAAAAAAAAAAAAAATGGAAAGAATCATGTCACTAAAAGAGCGAGGTGGAGGGTAGAGGAGAGGTAAGAGATCAGACCTGGCATGCAGCCTTCTGAAAAATCTGATTTTTTTCACTGCTGTCCTGCAAGTCTCATTTTCTTTCTATCTACCTCCAAAATGTAGCCTTTTTTCAGTGTTACTCACTACCTTCAAATCAAAGTATTATTGAATGGCTTGGGTCAGAAGAGAACTTCAAGATCATCTTGTTCCACCCCCTGCCATGGCAGGGACACCTTCCACTGTCTCAGGTTGCTCCAAGCCCCATCCAACCTGGCCTTGGGCACTTCCAAGGATCCAGAGGCATCCAAAACTTCTCTGGGCAACCTGTGCCAGGGCCTCACCACCCTCACAGGGAAGTTTTCACTAATATCCCATCTAAGCCTACTCTGTTTCAGTTTAAAGCCATTCCCCGTGTTATTGTAAACAGCATCTCTAAAAAACAAAACAAAAACAAAAACAAACAAAACCACAAACAAACAAACAACAAAAAGAACAACACTTCTTAAGTGTTGAAGGAGCAGCTTTGGCTTGGTTTCACACCTCCAATGCCATTTGAAAGCCAGGATCTTATTTAAATTTGAGCTTGAAGTTCAAATCTTTGGTATGAGGAAGATGTTTGGAAGAAAGTAAGAATACAGGAGTGGGACTGAACCTCTCCTGCAGGGTTTCTGCCTTCTGCTGAAGGGCAAGGGGCTGTGGTGTCTTTGGCAGAAGGGAGATTGCCAGAAAAAGAGCAGTGCTCATGAATCTAGGGATGCCTTCTAGCCTGTGCTCAAGAACATTAGGAATGAGCTTCATTCCCCTGATGAATTTTATTATTTCCAGATGGCACAGTAAACATGGGCAGTGACTCACCTAGAGGGTGAGGAAGGTTTTAAGATTAGTCACTTCAAGCCTTCTTGAGTTTGCCTAGCATGGCTTACCTCTGTACATATGTGTAAAACTGTTTTGGTGTAACTGCAGTTGGAGGGTTGTTGATTTAGCTTCAAAACAAGCCTTTTCTTTTTTTTTTTTTTTTTTTTTTACTATAGGATTTCTGAAGCTAGGTAGAGAGGAGTTAAAAATGTTTCTTTTTTTTTATTTTATTTTATTTGACAGCAGTTTCACTGAATCTAATGAGCAATAGAAGAAAAGAAAAGAATGACCTGACAAAATAAATTGGAAGCTAATTTTGGAGAGCAAAAGCCTTGGAAAATTGAAATTCTGAACTGAATGCAGCTTCTAACTGTAATCATTCACTGGGTATAATACATTAATGTAGGCTTACTGATTTCATTTCCTTAACCCAAGAAAGAAAAAAAAAAAAAAAAAAGGCAAAAAGCTCTACTTAATATTGTATTCTGAAAGGTAAGGTAAGCATGTAAAGTAAGCATGATTTCTCTTTTGTTTTTTTGTGACTCCCTTAAAAAAGCCCAACCTCTAAAATTCTTTGAAATGATTATACTTTTCAGAAAGATCATGCCCTAAGTAGTGCTGGTGAGCAGAACAGCCACAGCAGACATTTCACCTCAGACAGTGCCCTGTTTACTGGGGAGCTGGAAGCTCTCCCCCTGCTCAGGTCCTCCTGCAGCATCCTCAGCTCCATCTGATGTCCCAAAGAGCTCAAAATCCTTCTGGGCAGTGCCCAGCAGCTCTGCCCTGGGGTGGTGACACTCTGTGGTTTCAAGTGAGAAAGAGTTTTATGCTGAGAAGTGTTGGAACTCAAAATGTCCCTCAGACATTTCTGGAGGTTCCAGGCCCAGGTCAGAAGCATTTGAGACCCTGGCAGGCAGCTGGAAACAGCTGTGATTTTGGGTTTGAGCCATGGAATGATTTACCAACCTTGCAGGAAGAACAAGAAGTCACAAAAGTTTAGATATTATAGTAGAAGTAGTCACAAAGTAAAGGGAAGAATTTTTGAGTGCTGTACAGGGGGGTTTTGGTTTTGTACATGGGGGTCAGAGGTTTTAAGATGGAGGGATCTGGGCCTGTCCTGTCCTCCCTCTTTCTTCTTCCTTACCTCCATGTTCTTGGTGATGTTGGCACTCACAAATTGGTTTAGAGTAGAAAATCAGCATTTAATATAGGTAATAGGCATTGGGGAAAAACTGTAAACATGTAACACATAATGTACCATATAAAAGCCAGCAGCAGCCCTGGGCAGGGAGAGAAGAAGCAGTCGGGAGTCAGAGAGGATGTCAGGGTGTGTGTGTGCCTCTGCCTGAGCTGTGAGCAAACCACAGCAGCCCAAGAAGAAAATCTTTTAGATAACTTGCAATAAACTGCCTTGAGACCAGACAACAGAAGAATACTGAGCCTTTCTTTGGAAGCAGGGGTTGGAGGAGAGATTTTTCCACCACACGGAACCACCCCCGACCCAGGGTGAGCTCCGGCAGAGAAGGAGCCTGTGAAATGGGTGATGCCACTCACAAACACATCTCCAAGAGTTAAGCTGTTTTTAGTTACGGAATTATTGAATTAATAGCTGTGTCTCCAGCACCTTAAGTCCCCCTGTTCTCCAGGGAGGGAGGGGTGAGCTCTGGATGAGACTCTTGCTAATTTAGAACACAGGGCTTAGACTTAGCCTGTCTCTAAACCAAGGCTGCGTGGGCACTGGGATTCCTCTCGAGGCTTGCAGTTGAATGTGAGAGCTGCTCCCAGTGGCATTTGGCTTACAGCCTCCCTGTCTCATCAGCGCTGTGCTGTAATTACCAGGAAATTGATTAATTTTGTTCCTTTACACCTCCTAACAGGTGGAAACGGGTTTTTGGATTTAACAAGAGCTTTGTGTGCACTTAAACGCAAATAGCGGATGTCTCATGCCTTTGTTCTTGAATTTCAGAGTGTTTGTGGGGGTTTTGTTAATCCTGCATTAGTCTAGGCACTCATTATCTTTCCATTCAAGAACGTGTGTGGTATAAGTACAGCAAATCTACAGATTTTCCTCACTCAAATTTGGGAGGATTTCTGCTGCTCTCAGTAAGCACTAACTCTGCTTGTGTTTAAGGGTTGGTGCCTACCCTGGGGAAGGCTGATGAAGGAACCTCTTGGCTTCCATGCAGGTTTGGCTTCCCTCTGAAGGTTTGGCTCCCTGTGGGTCTCTGTGGGACCCCTACATCTGTTAAAAGACTGTCACACTTTCCCTTCTTCTTCTCAAGCCGTTTAAAGCCTGTCAACACTTATTTACAGGTAATTTTTTTTTCTACAACTCTATATTGTTATTACTCTGTAATTAGTCCAGATTTTCCTTAAAACCCAATGCTTTAAGCAAAGCATGACTCCAGCTACAGCTGGTTTATGTGAACTACAGGATTGCTTCACACACCTGTTTTTGTCTGCTACAGGGTGTGAGGTGGGAGAGAGACTCATATCTGGGGGGGGAATAAAAAAAGAGGGATAAAAGGTTAATCTTTTCAGAAAAGGCAATGAGACAAAATTGCTACGATTCACACAGCTCTAAGATAAGCAAGTAATGGCTCATGTTCAACAGCAAAGCATGTTCATATAGCATGAATAGGATGGATGTGTTGTATGATAAATCTAGACACAGCAAATAAATTTCAGCCTGAAAAATAAGATAGCACATGAGATGGCATGTGCAGAGAGAATGCTAATGTTTAGGGAACCGAGGGCATTGACAGGAAGGAGAGCGTAGAAATGAAGAATAGATATTTTGTTTTGTTACCAGGATTGATTGGCTGACTATTTTTTTTTGTCTTTAAACCATAATAGCCTTCCCTTATTGTCAAAATGATAATATATATAAAGCACTTCCTGTAATATTTTTCTTCAAAATGACTATTCATCAGTCCCGCAGTCAGATGCTCATATTTCAACTCACAATTTAGTTTAGCAAGTTTATACTTCAGAGCAATCTGTCATTTTAGCATTTGTGTTTTTTGTACAAATCTCCACTACAGAAGCATGCAGTGCTCTTAAACATGGATAGATTGGCTAATCCAGATAGTACTTTGTAATCTTCTGGCAAAGAGAGAGATTATAGCTTTTCAGGCAGGAGAAAAGAAATTTTCCTTCCAGTCTAGCAGTGCAGATCATGGAGAGCTTGAGGGGAAAAACTCTTGGTCTTCTGCTGGGCCCAGTGAGGGTGTGAGAGTGTTTGGGAATGGATGTTTTAAGTGGCTGGGGAAGAGAATGAATGTGAAGATTGTAAATGTAAAAGTAGTAAATGTAAATGCCAGGTCCTGGCACGACCTGGGAATGTGAGGGGAAAGGCAGCAAAGGCCAAACACTCTGGAGAGCTTGGTCTGCTGCTGGCTCTGGTTCTCCTGTTAACTCCCCAGACTGCAAACACAGCACAGTTCCTGTGACAAACTTCTGCTGTTGTGAAAGCAGGAGTTATCTTTGGTGATAAACTTGACCTTCTGGTTTGTCCACGTTTTCGTGCAGCAATAAATCACCTTCCTTTGCATCCTCAGAGCTGCAGCAAAATGTGGGCACCACCTGCTGAACAAACATCATTAGAAAATTAATCTCATTCTTTTTTTTGTTTTTTTTTTTTTTCTTTCCTGACAATGCCTCTCTTATGTTGGCTGTATGGGTGAACCCTTCTTGTGACCATGGGAGGGGTTTTTTTGGAGGTAGGAGCAGATAGGTTTGTTTTCTCTGCTGAGGTGACCTCACTCAGGGTAACACTGGAAATACCCCTCCTGTACTTGGTGTAAAATGTGGGTCTGCCTTCCTTCTCCTCCTCTTCCTCCTCCTCCATGCTGAATATGATGCCAACCAAGCTGCAGAGGATAATTTGGCTGAGGTGTTCCTCCAGTGCAGGGACTGCTTGTGAGCAGTGAAAAATGGGAGAGTGCATCCTTGCCCCAGTGTTCATAGGCAGTGTGCCAGTCCAACAAATTTACCTATTTTTGTTTCCAGTCTTACCTTTTAAACAAAATACATATCATTCTGCAAGCAGAAATCTGTCATTGTGGAGGCTTTTCAGGTTTATGTCTGACTTTGCAGACTTCTACATCTAGAAATGCTTCAAAAAATTTTTCTTAATTCTTCTTTTAAATTGTCTTTATTTCTGTATCTTCAGAGGAACAGATGAAGAATCTATATTAAAGCCTAGCCTTCTGATATTTTTTTTTTATTAAAAAGTAGGCTGTAAATGCTAACTCTAAGTAACACAGGGGAGAAAAACCCATACAGTATGTTTGTGCTTAAAAAGCCACTGTATATTGTAACATTGCTAATTTGTAGAAACAAATTACTGAAATAACCTGACTGACACTCAGTGCCAATAATAACACGTAATAACTGTGGGCAAACACAGCATATAGTTACTGGTGTTTTCTTTTCTGTGTGATGGTTGTAAGCAATTCTTGCCAGATGGGCTGATAATGTAATTAGGAATCATTGTGTTAAATGAGGCAGCATTTAAATTGCCAACTAATTTTCCTATCTATTAACCAGCTTGAGAAAGAAGAGCTGTTACCCAAATGCTTTCTAACTGCTAATCCCTAACAAGAAGCAGCACTTCTTTGAACCATTTATTTTTTTGAAGCACTGTCTAGCAGATTATTTTCTGGAGGGTTTATTATGTGTGGGACAAAATAAGAAAGAGAATTAAGAGATAGTACAAGCTCAGGGGTGAGATGGGGTGGACGTCTACATCTACATTGTGATGTGTGGTAACAGCTCCTGAGCAGGTAATGGGATGATTCCTATTTCTGGTCTCTGCATGGGGATAAAAACTTTTTTACTTTGTCATAGTTCACTGTGTGACATGCTCCAGCAAGCATATAGAATTACAAACCCTATTTTAAGTGGGTGCTTTGGGAGAAATCATGAAAGCATGAAAAGGTTTTGAGTGGCACAAGAATGTTACTGGTGTGGAATGGTTGTGCTCTTTACTGAGGACAAGAGAAAAGTGAAAAGAAAGGGGTGCCCTTGGGTCGAGTTAAAATCCCAGAGGAGGCATGATGGCTTGTAGTTTTCATCATGAAAAGAGATATCATTGCTAAAAAGGAGTAGGTTTAGATATCAGAAAAAATTCTTCCTTCAGGAGGGTGGGCAGGCAGTGCCCAAGGCCAGGTTGGACACTGGGGCTGGAGCAGCCTGGGACAGTGGGAGGTGTCCCTGCCATGGCAGGGGTGGCACTGGATGGGCTTTCAGGTCCCTTCCCACCCAAACCTTTCTGTGGCTCTGTGAATTCTTACAGAGCCCCTTGCATTGCTCTGCTGCCTTGTGAAGAAAACTATCAATTATCATTAAAATTTTGACTGAACCCCAGAGTAAATGTAAGGTTGAATGAGATTGTTTTCTGTATTTATGGCCCTATGTGTGCAATTCCTACTCCTTTTTTTTTTTTTTCCCACTCCCTATGCTTCAGATGAAGCAGGAACAAAGAGCCAAATACATTTTTGCAGTCTTGTTTCTTTACAGAATCATGGAATAGTTAAGGCTGGTAAAAACCTTTCAGATGAAGTCCAGCCATCAGCTCAGCACCACCACCATGTTCACCAAAAAATTATGTTCTCAAGTGCCATATTCATGTGTTTTTAACAATTCCAGGGATAATGACTTTTCCACTTCCCCGGTCAGTTTGGTCAAGTGCTTTACAACAATTTCCGAGGAAATATTTCTCCAATATCCCAAACCTCCCCTGGTGCAGCTTGAGGCCATTTCCCCTGATCCTGTCACTTGTTATCTGTGAAAAAAGACTGACACCAGCTCACTCCAACCTCCTTTCAAGTAGCTGTAGAAAGTTAGCCTGTCTAGTGGTGGAACTTTATTGCTTGACCTAAAAGGATTGATCAGACCTGTGAACTTGGGGAAAAAAAAATACAGTTGATTTTTCTATGGACTAGTCTTTTAGTGGGGATGAAGAGTATCCCTAGTTCAGTGTGGGTAACCCAGGGAATCACAATAAAAACGGCAGGTTTGCAGGCAAGCCCCAGGATTCCACACCTGGAAAAGGCTGTGTATGCTAAATCATGCAGACAGCTGCTTCAAAAAAAAAAAAAAAAATCCATTTTGCACTTTTATCCTGTGGGATTTGTTTCAGATTTTTTTCTGGATGTTACCAAAACCTCCCAATCTCAAACTAAAACAGGGAAGAGGAACTTCTACAAAGTCTGAGCAGGGTGTGTGCCAGAACAGAGGAGACTTCTGTCCCAGCTAAGGGATAGGAGCAACCTCTATGCAACAAAAAATGAATGATTGCTGCTCTCACTTTCCCTTGAAAATGTGAAGGAAGTCACTTTGTGAATGCATGGTGGATAACTGCAAATTGTTTTATGCCAGGCAGTTAAATGAGGCATGAATAACAACCAGTCTAGTGTGGATGTGTCATATTGACATCACCTGCTGTACCAGGGCAGGTGCCTGAACCACAGACAGCCAAAGCTTTGCTGAGGGAAAAAATGATAACACATCAATAGGCAATTTCTGTTCTTTCTGGTAGCAAAATACAACAATATTTAGCAATGGAAGGCTTAAAAATATTAAAGACATAGTGGTAAGTTAAATTATGAAGCTGTGTAGCATGCAGTAAGTGCTATTTGATGCTGCTGCTACATCAAGCACTGGAAAGTTTAAGGGATGTATTGACAAAGTGTTTGACTTCCAGTTGAAAGAAATCATTGGGACTGGGGAATTTTTAGTGTCTCTACCCCTTCAGAATAGAAAAAAATGTAAAATGCATGACCTCCGAGGCTTCTGCTTTCAGTGCTGATGACTTCCAGTAAACAAGTTTAGATTTGCTTCTTTTTGCAACCACAAATTAATGGCATATAGATAGAGTCAGACTCTGTTAGTTTGTCATGGCAGAGGTGGATGTTCCTGTCTTGCTTACTGTAAAATAGGGATCTTTATGAGCCTCCTGTTAATAATAACAACTCTATTTGCATATAGGAAATGCAGAAAATAATCTCCAGGTACTTTACTAGGTGCAGATTTCGTTTCCCACAGCTGTGGTTAAGGTGATCTTTAGAGGGAAGAAACAATTTAGTGCATTTACTCTCAGTGTCTGTTGTGTGAGTCTGAAATTGAACTTGGAAACTATTGTAAATGCAGGTGAACCCAATGGGAAGAAATGATGATGTCTGACTCAATTCAGAAGGCTGAATTATTTCTTTATTATAACTATGTTAAAATACATTAATATACTACATAAAAGGAGGATACTAAAACTACATACTACTTTCTCTGACTCTAACACAACTTGTGAGTCCAGACACAGGTGGGTTGGATTGGATTTCATTGGATTGGATTGGATTGGATTGGCCATCAGGCTCAAACAATCCTCACCAGAATCCAACCAAGCAATCACTCCAGGTAAACAATTCTCCAAACACATTCCACACAGGAAAAACAAGGAGCAGAAATAGAAATTGTTTTCTCTTTCATTTCTCTCTGTGCACCTCTATGAAAAATCCTGAGAGGGAGAGAAATGTGCTTGCCACAGGAAACCACAAAATAAACCACCAAAAAATCACAAAAAAAGGCTTTGCTTCTTCCAACAGCAAAAGGAAAGTAGTTTCTAATTGGTTTTAATGCTAATATCTAATCTAAACCCACTCTGGCAGTTTGAAGCCATTCCCTGTGTCCTGTCCCTCCATGCCCTGGAAATTGTCTCTCTCCAGCTTTCCTGGGGCTCCTTCAGACCCTGCAAGGCCACCCTGAGCTCAGCCCAAAGCTTCTGCTGTGCAGGGGAACAATCCCAGCTGTGCCAGCCTTTCCTCCCAGCAGAGCTGCTCCATCCCTCTGCTCATCCTGGAGCCTCCTCTGGGCTCTCTGCAGCAGCTCCAGCTCCTCCTGGGCTGGGGCAGCTCTGCAGGTGGGATCTCACCTGTGGGGCTCAGGGACACAATCCCCCTCTCACCTCTGCCCACACTGCTTTGGATACAGCCAAGGACACAATTGGCTTTCTGGGCTGCAAGTTGACATTCCCAAGGACATGTCCAGCCCATCAGCATCCCCATGTCCTTCTCAGCAGGTGTCGGAATCTGAGATATTGATGATTCCGAGATCGTAGAAAGTCTCTGTCTTTCTGCCCTGTTGCCAAAGAAGAAGCCATAATTCGTCTGTGCTGGTTTCAAGGTTGTTTATTCTGTTTATCTCTAACATGTTCTGCTGCCCTGCCGCAGCTCTGTCCTGCAGGGCAGCGTGTGGGGCTCTGCCCTCAGTGGGATGGTACAAACATTAAATACCAGAAACTACCTGTGCTGGATTTACAATAACGTGCCAATATCTGTCACCTACGTTGGACAGTGTGTCCCCAGCCTGAACCAACAGAAAAATGCCAACACCACAGTGAAACATGGAGGGCATGAAGAAGGAGGAAAAGGACAAGACACACCCAATTTCCTCCATCTTGTCCCCTTTGAACCCCTTATCTAGAATCCTAAAATTTTACTTTTGCACCCGTGCCACACTTAATTATTACTTATATCAAACACTCAGAGCTTGTAATTCATCCTGTAAGATTGAAAACTCTTTTCCATGGACAGAGATCAGAGACAGTGTCTCTGGGGGCTCTGTCCAGGGGGGTTCCTGACCCCTGCCAGGGTCCCAGACCTGCCTGGGCAGCCAGAGGGAAGCCCTGGACTCCCACAAGCAGGGCTGCTGTCCGTGGCTGAGTAGGACAGGACAGGATGGAAGCCCTGGACCATGGCTCCTTCAGTGGCCACCTTGTGCCTCTCCAGCACTCGCCTGAAGCTGCCCCAGCATCTCTGCGAAATCATGAAAGTGCCTCTTAATGAGATGTGAAGGCACTAAAGAAAATTCAGGAGAGAAAGGGAACTCAGTAAGTTATACCCACCCCAAATTGAGCTGCTAATCACTGGTGCTATTGTGAGGACTACAATAAATCAGTGTCTGCCCTGCATCTCATTATGCACAAACATGTGGCTGGAGAATGTCAGCCTCAATAGCATCTGTCATGTGAGCACTGCCGTGTCCGAGGGGGCTGGAGTGGCATGGTTAGCCAGCTTTGTGCTTTCCCTCTTTCTTTGTAGGGGAATATCTGTTTTCTCCTGGAAATCTCCATTTGCTCCGTCCTGTGGGCAGTAAATCGGCCCTTTCCTTGGATGGTTTGTGAATTCCGTGACGATAACATTGTATTTAAGGTGTGGGGGTAAAATAGCATTCGTATGTGTCATATGTAGTGATTTTTGTTTCGATTTGGTTGGGTTTTTCTTTTTTTCTCCCCCGAATCCTCCTCCGTGTATGGTGCCATGCATATCACTGAGGCTAAGGCAACACCTACATGTATTTATGCAGCTGATCTATAGTGCCCATTGCTCAAGCATCACAGACTACCTGGGAAGGGCTAATTAATTTAAGCCCTGCAGCACCCCTTTGAGGCAAATTTTGTCAGTCCTGATAGATGCAGGCACACATTGTAGCTACTCTTCGTTGTTTATTTTTAATATTATTTCTATGCCAGAGAATGGGGGGAAAATGAATAGTTTGCACTTTGTTAGGTAGTTGAAAAAAATGTTAGTCTTTTGACAGCATTGAAATGAAGTACGTAGCAAACTTTGGATTTTATTGCACAGCCTCAGAGTTTCTTATTTTCTTTTAAAGCCTCAGCTCCTGGAGCCAAGTGAACTTGTGGATGTCCTTTTGTTCTTAGATGTCTCTGTCTAGCTCATGTGGTTGCAAAATAAATTTTAATGTATTGTCTTTGCTTAATCTAAAATCTAGGATGCAACTTGGCTAAGGTTGTTGGTTTGTTTCTCTTTAGTCTTAAAATTTCTGCAAGATTAGGGCTGGGAATACAAATGACAGAGTGTGCCTTCAGTTCAGAAGAGAGTCTCAGAAATTACTGTTTGGTTTTGTGTTCTTGTTTAAATTTCAGAGTTCCTCAGTCCCATACTATATTAAAAGGGTGAAACAAGGGTAACTGTCACCTCCCCTCTCCTCTATGAACAAACCAAACATGTGTTTAAACATTGACTCACACTTTTTGTCTATGTCCAGTCTTATTAGAGAAGGATTCAGCACATCTTTTTCAAATGCTTTATCCTCCTTGGTGTTTACACTAATTTCTGAGCTCAGCCCTTTTTCTCCACTTCTTTTGTCAACACCAAACTTGTTTCCCTGATCATTCTCTCTTGCCCTTCCCACATCCCCTCCTGTTGTAGATCCCAAGCTACATCACATCTTAAGGAGTGATGGGACTACCAAAGGGGTTGGTTTGAGCTGGCCTTAAACCAACCAGATTTGGCCAACCAAATCTTCATGTTTCACTGCTTCCTACAGGAAATTTCCTAATTCTTTTATGTTTCTGGGGAGGTGTTTTAAGCCAATCTGTTGTCACCAAAGGAGGGAATCACCCATCTCAGGTATCTGCTCCTAGCATATCCATTGGAGTGGCTGTCTGATATGGCAGACTGTTATTTTTTCATGGTATCTGTGGGTGAGGAACCTGATCAGGTTTGCATCACAGCCCTGTGGCTTTGCCAGGGAGGCCTGGGAAGCATCCAGCCAAGAGCAGGGGAGAAGTGTGACCAGTGCTGTTGGTAGCAATAGAGTCTCTGACTGATTTAAATTGCCATTTAATGGCTCTGTACCTAATGTGGTCTCCAGGTCTCCCTGAAGGAAGTGATCCTGCTCTGCCATCCTGCAGCTGTGATGGAGCAGCCTGGTTACCCGAGCTAGATGGGGAAAGGAGGTGTCCAATTTTGTCCATGTTTAGGCAATTTTCAGTCTAAATCACCCTCCCAGTCAACCAAACAAGTGGTCCCCTCTTAGGCCACCTTTCAATCATGGTGTTAATAAATCTGCCATCCTCATTTTTAAAGGTGGTAAAGGCTGTGGAATGTTGCTGCTGCTCAGGATGGACTGAGCATTGCTCCTGTGTTTTCCAATCCATGAAGCAGCTTCATGGTTCTGCTTATCTCTGTCCACACCTGCACTCTGCCCCTACCTTGAAATCTCACAAGCTCGAAGACAAAGAGAGCTTTAAGCAGTCCATAATTCAACCTGTGTTCTGGACAGGTTGCCAAGACTCATGGGTTGGGCCAAGAGAAATTTGAGATGATCAGGAACTCATCTGCTGTGCAAATGTGGGCTTGGGCCAAAAAGAAATTTGAGATGATCAGGAATTCATCTGCTGTGCAAATATGGGCTTGGTGGGTTTTCCCCCTTCCAGGAACAGGACTATTCTAAATCATTTCAGCAGGATCAACTGGTTGGGATGGGCTGCAGCAGCATATCTTTCCCAAAAGTGACACTAAATTTATTTCTCAGGGCAATACTCACCATGATTTTAAAACTGAAGATAGTTCAGACAAAAACTGCAATGTTTTTTTTTCAATTTGTTTAATTGGATATGCAAATCACCTCTCCTTTCTTTTCTTTTCTTTTCTTTTCTTTTTTTTTTTTTTTTTTTTGACAGTTAAATATTCTGGTTGACACTGGGAGCAGCAATTTTGCTGTAGCAGGTGTGCCTGATCCTGATGTCACATCCTACTTCAATCCTGAGCTGTAAGTACCTGTTCTGCACCCATGGTGGAAATTAGGGGGATTCTGGCTCCTCCATGCAAGACAGGATGATAAGGCAGCTCCTGGGGCTCCTGTGACATCCCATGGGAGGGGGATGTTGCTTGCCTGGTGGGAATTTTGGATTTGCCTGATGCAAAACCCTGCCTGACACCATGAACAGCCCCACTGGTGGCAGCGCAGCTGAGCTCTGAGTGAACATCAGCAGCACTAATTAGAACTGGAGAAAAGAGAAGATGATTACAGGGTAAAAATCATTTGCAAAATCACACCAATTTCAGCCAATTTCTTACCTGAATAGACATGCAAGGAATTAAGTTTCAATATGCTTTGCCTTTGTTTGAAAACAAAAATTAAAAGCCGGTAATTGTATCAGTTACTTGGCATTTCATCCAGAAGCAAAATTACTTAGTGAAAACCTAATTCGTTGTTCAGTTTGGCCACAGGCCTCAATCAATCAGTGATCTGGACAGATCCTGAAGAATCTGGTTATTTATAAAATACAGCTTGGTGGTTCTGGTGTTTGTTATGCACTAAATTTGCTGTGTTTAGCATAAGCTGACATTAATCACAGCCAAGCTTTCTCTGTCTGAATCACACTTCTTTTTTCCTTTCTGCCTTTCTCTAGTTTCAATTATTTCAGGTAAACTTCTCCAAAATGCAGTGTCTATCTTTAGCTGAAGCATATGGATAAAAATACTAAGAGTGCTGGGAATCTAGGGAGTATCATCATTCTCACTATCTCACATGTGTTTTAACATGGGTTTTACACTTTTTTTCCAGTAAGATGCACTGGAAATGGAGGGAAATCTATTGTTTCCATGCTGCTTACTAGAGTAGCCTCACCTCCTGTCATATATTTAGATGTTTACGGAGATATTTCACATAATGTTGATATGATACAGGTCTGGAAAATCCAGAATTTGCACTTGATAGCTATTTCTACACTATTGCAGGGTTTTCCATGCCAGCCAGCCATTCCCTTCCATAGGCAGTGGCTAGAGAAAACTTAATTGCAAGAATTAAAAGCACAAGCATTCTTTCTCCCTTGTCTCTTAGCTGGTGTTATTGAGACTGGAAGGACAAGGCCACTCTCATCAGAAACACAAACCATGAGAAACAGCAACAGCAGAGCTTGTGTGTGGAGCAAGGCAGACTGAAATCATGTGAAGGTTACAGCATCTGATCAGTGTTCCCATGTGTTTTGAGAACTTTGATATAAGGTTAATAATGAAACCTTGAAGTCCAGGCCCTAAAGAGTTACTTAAGTGTGCTTTGTAAAATTACTGAAAATCAAGTTATTACAGTCCAGAGCAATTGCAGCAAGAGTTTCTGGTTTGGGTTGCACTGATGGAGTCCTGCAGTGGGCTCAGAATACAAACATTAGCAGACTCCTGGGTACACCGTGCTTCTTCCATTTTAAATATTTTAAATACATTTAAATAAATGAATTGGAAGGATCCTGGCCCCAGTGAAATCAGGTAGATCTTATAAAAATGCTGTTTGCAAGAAAGCTCTGTAGGTCACCTAGCACACATCCCAAATGAGCTGGGGCTGTCACCAGGGCAGCTGAGCCATGGCTGAGCCCAGCCAAGTCCTGTAAATCTCTGAGGATGGAGAATCCCTGCTCTGTCCAGGCAGAGTGTTCCAGTGCCATGCCACAGTCTCCCGGGGAGGAAATATTTCCTGTTGTCCAACCTGAACCTCAAAAAATGTAACTCGTGGCCGTGGCAGCTGCTCCCTTTGGTGTAGATCCCACAAAAATCTGAGTGTGCAGTCTGTCCTTCATGTAGGTTCTTGATGAAGACCTTCACAGAACCACAGAATCATTGAGGTTGGAAAAGATATCCAAGACCATCAAGTCCAACTTGTGACTGCTCCCCACCCTGTCCCCAGCCCAGAGCACTGAGTGTCATGTCCATGCCTTCCTTGGACGCCTCCAGGGGGGATGTCCACCACCTCGCTGGGCAGCCTGTTCCAGTGTTTAATGACCATTTTCATGATGAAATTCCTCCTGTGTCCAGCCTGAGCCTCTCAGCACAGTTTGATGCTGTTTGCTCTTGTCCTGTTGCTGCTGCAAGGGAGAAGAGCCTGACTCTCACCTGGCTGCACCCTCCTGCCAGGGGCTTGTAAAGAGTGAGAAAGTCTCTCCTGAGCCTCCTTTTCTCCAGACTGTGGAGTTTTTCTCCTACTCAAAAGCCCTGGAGCTCTGCTTGTCACGAGTCAATGGCTCCTTTGGACCCAGGGGTGCGGCCTATCTTCAGCCCACACCATAACTGGTTTGTTCAGCCCCACATCCTCAGCTTCCAAACAGGAATGCCATGGGAGGTGGTGTCCAAAGCCTGGCCAAAGCCAAGATGTGCTACAGCCACTGTTCTCCTCATCTGTGCCTCCAGTCTCGATGTAGGAGGCAGTGAGATTGGTCAGCTGTGGTGTGCCTGTGAAATTCCTCGTTGTGTCTTTGACTGCATGATTGTCCTTCATGTGCTTGGAAACAGATTCCAGGAGGTTTTATTTGAGACTTTTCCTGACTGGAGGTGAAGCCCAGTCACCTCTACGTCCTTGGGTGCTGTTGCTTGTCTCCTTTTGAGACTGGCCTTAGGATAGACTTTTCCCAGCAATCAGAACATTTTCCTTGGGACTGTGATTTAAATCCCATGGCAACTCAGCCCCACACAGCCACTCACTCACTCCTCCACCAAAACCCCAAACGTTTCCCCCTTCTTCCCCCAGCTGTATATGAGCATGGCAGCATGGTGTGGGATATCCCTGGGGTCAGCTGGGGTCACCTGGCTGTGTCCCCTCCCAAATTTTCGTGCACACCAAGCCTGGCAGTGGTGGGGTGGGGTGAGAGGGAGAAAAGACCTCGGCTCTGTGCAAGAACTGCTCAGCAATAACAAAAACATCTCTATATTTCAACTCTGTTTCCAGCACAAATGCAAAACACAGCCTGTGCTAGCTGCTGTGAAGAAAATTAACTCTATCCCCCAGCACAAACCAGCACACTTGATTGTCATGATTTTGCAGGGATGGTAAACAGGGGCACTGATATCACATCAGCTGGATCTGTAAAATTACCCAAAAGCAACCTTTGCCCACGTGTAAATGAGAAAAACGACCTATGGGCATTTTTCTTCCTTCCTAGGAGGAACACTTAAGATTAGATAAAGGGATTTCCTCTCATCTGGTAATCACTCCTTCAGTTTTTCCCTATATTGTCATGGAGTGCTTCTGACATCTTAAACTGCAAGTTGAAGACAAGGGGAAAGAAAGATTAGTAATTTGTTAAATTCATGGGTTATGAGTTATAGATGTGTGCTTATTAGAATATTCATGTTGTGTTGGAGAGAGTGATGGGGCTTAATTTCCTGGTGGCACACTCTTAGTTTAATTTTATTCAGATGATCAAAATCAGAAATTGAATGCATGATTCTTTTTTGACGGAAATTGAGGGGGGTGCAGGGGGAAGGCATTATCTTTGTTTCAAAGGACCCAGAGAGTGTGTTTTTCAGGAAGAGCCCTCCTGGAGCAATTCCAGAACTAACTTGTTGAATGATGTTGTGTATCATATAATCTATGTGATATAATCCTGCTGTTTAATTATCTGGCTCTTTCTTTACAACGTGAGTAAAGCTGTTACCACACACTCTTTTACAACTTGGGCTTTTGAGTGGCTCTGACAAACCTTTGCTGTAAAAACTTCTGAATTTGCTGTGATAATCATGCTCCATAAGTCACCACGATGTATAAGGTTTTGCAAAATTACCTGATTTGTCCTGAACTGAAAAGAAATCACGGTGTTTGTTTCTCATGCTGTCAAAAATAACAAGTAGTTTTGTTGAGTACCCTACTTATGATAAAAGAGCTACTTAAACAGACATATAAAGGGATTTTTATACTTGAAACCAATGATCAGTGGTGGCTCGTGCAGCAGTATGTAAATCTGACATGTTCAGGGGTTTCAGTATTCAGGAACAGTATCCAGTTTTATTTCAGTAAATAAATAAAGAGTACTACTGCCTCACCATCTGAAACTTCAAAAGCAAGCTGCTCAAGAGATGATCTTTCCAAGAGATAGGGAGGTAAGAGAGATATAGACAATAAATTGAGGTAATACAACAAGTTCTATACCAGCAAACAAAAGAAACAAAGCAGTGTGTGTTGGTGATTTTGCAGTGTGATCCTGTGAGGTTGGTTGCGTGCACTGTACAGGTTGTGGTTTGGGGTGAATTATAAACTTTTTGTGGAAGCCCTGCAGATTAGATGGGACTTCTTGATTAGAAATCAATAATTTCTGTTCTGCTTTGTCTTAAAATTGTTTGGTGAGGTCGGTATTACACAGGGCTTCCTGCATGTGGTGGATTTGCTGTTGCCATGTTGAGCTTGCCTGCAAAGGGATTGTGACATGAGAAATAAGATTTTCATTGTGTTTTGTCCTACGCTGTGTGCTGGTAATGAGGATTAACTCTGCAAGAGAAAATGACCCCACTGCTGGTTTGCTCAGCTGGGGCTCGAGATCCATTTGAGGTTTGAGGACCAGGGTTCTGGTGGCTGCTTTGGAGGGAAAATAGAAATGGAAGGAGAGGGAGAAGGGAGTAGGATCACTACAGCACCATGATCCCTTATTCCTTGCCAGAGGAATTATTATTATTATTATAACCAGAGCCCTTATTCCTTGCCTCTGGCTAAGATATACTTTGTCCTGCTGGAGGAGGTGAATTTCTTCTTTTCTCATCACAGCCAAAACAGCTTGTTTGTAATTTTCTTTTCTGTGCTGTGTGTTTGTTTTAAAGCACTTGGCCCATGAATTAGAACAAGTCTCTAGTTTTAAACTCTAAAGTTTTCTTCCTTTAGATCAGTGAGGTAGAAAGGTGAAAAAAAACAGTGTCTGATTACCTGCAAGAGGATGGGGAAGTGGTTTTGCAGAACAGAACAGAATTTACTGCAAGATCCCTTCCCATGTTACCAATTTTCCTCCTTGAAGGAAGTAATAAAGTCTCCTCCTCCTCAATATGGCATTTGTGAACTTTAAAAATGAGATGAGTGTCTTCAGATCCATTTCTACAGTGGGGAAGCTGAGGCACAAATGGTGAGGAAGGGACTTGCCTTGCTTTTCCTCAGGAAAGGTCACCAGCTGTGCTGAAAAGTGAATCCAGCCTTTCTGTGTCCTGGCCCACAGCTCTTCCTGCTTCTGGAAGAAGAGCTGTGTGCTGCTGTTCTACTCATGCACTGCTTGTATCTGTGCATTTTTTTCACTTTATTCTCCCAGCACTCAATTTTCTCTCTGATTTCAGATGTTTCCTCTACTGCTGCTCAGCCTGACACTTTCCTACATGAAGAAAAGTATTCTCCCTTTCATTTCCTGTCCCCCAGCTTCCATTATGCTGCTAATTATTCAGACTCTATTTTGATTTATAAAATGTCCTGCCAGTGTCACAGAGGTGCTCTGGAGACCCTGCCTGAGCAGAGATGTTCCTTTGTGTAAGTGTCATACAAATGCAGAATTACACAGGAGCAGTGGAAGTGATCAGATGCAGGTAATAGTAGTATCTCCAGAACTCCTGTGTTTTTAAATATTATCTCACATATTTCTGCTGCCTTGGATGTTAACCCTTGAAGGGTGAGGCCTTGAGAGTGTCAAGAACTGCTTTAGGGTTAGAGCCTGGCCTCCCTCCCATGGAAGAGTCAGTTGCATGGTCCATATGGGCAAAGTGTCCCTCAGGAGAAAGTGTTTGAATTATGGGGCTTGGCTGTGTTGCCATCCAAAGGTTGTTCCTCATAATAATGAAAATTACCCCAAATTCATGCTGGTGAGCTCAGGCACAGGGCCTGTGAAGCCATGTCGTGTGACTGTTAGATAAAAACTGGATTGATCAAAACCTGATAAACCTTTGCACTTTCTATTGTTCTACACACATGTAAAGACACTGTTATAAATTTATTTTATGCTTTTCCCCTCTCCCCCTTAATTTACTTTCCAAAAAGATGTGAAAAGTCTCTTGAGATGAACTGAGTGTAGTCATCTGTCTCTCCAAAAGAGGAAGCTCTGTGCCAAGGAGAGGATCCAAAGTAAATTGTGAGGGATCTAGAACTTTTGCAGCTCTTCAGTACAGATGTTGGTGGGATACGATAACAATACTTATGGATTACCGGTTTTTAAAATGAAAAATCTATTTAAGCTTTTACTATTTTTTTAAAGCCTTTTTAAACAGGATTCAGTTCCTTTTTTTATTTGCCATACTCAGCTGCTCCTTTGCCTTTGCTTGCCTGGTCTAGAAAAAAATAGTTCCTTTTCTCCTCCAAGTCAGCAAATAATTTGTTAATGAGATCAAATTCTACTTACTTCCTCAGAGATAGGTCAAACTGCAGGTTTAGGAAACCTCTGTCTTACTGATGATACTCACAATAATGTTCCAATTTACCCAAAAAGGATCTTTTAGGAATATTAATGAGGTATTAGTCTACAGCTATTCAGTTAGCTTTGCATTTCAATTTTAGATTTGAATTCAGCAGCTTTCATTTCCTAATGCAATTTAATACATTTTTTCTCCAGATAAAAGAGTGTTGCTCCTATGGACCAGTCTGAGTTAGGGACACTGCACTAGGTGACTTAATACCATAGATTATTTGGGTTTTTTTAAAAAACACATTGTGAAGATCTGAGTTATTGATGGCTTCTGGATAAAAAACAGGCTTTGAGTTTTGGGGTTTCTTAATTTCTGCTTTTTCCTGATTTTACGAGCAGTATAAATATACATTTTGCATACTTAATTTACCTTTTTTTCCCCTTTCTGAGCAAAATTGAGTTGGAATATATTCTGTTGTCTTGCATTATAAGTGAGCAGCCTGTGTATCAATGTGTCCTTTCCTTTTCGAGCTCAAGCACATACAGATCTGAAGGGATTGAGGTGACAGTGAAGTACAGCCAAGGCAGCTGGACTGGAGTGCTGGGCACAGATGTCATCACCATGCCCAAAGGACTCTATGGCAGCTACACCATCAACATTGCCACCATCCTGGAGTCAGAGAACTTCTTCCTGCCAGGGGTTAAATGGCACGGGATCCTGGGTCTTGCCTACGATGCCTTAGCCAAGGTAAACCATCCCTTCCCTGATGGTCTTTCACAAGGACAATCAATAGAAATCTGTTAAAATCAAGCCAGCAGATATCTGTCAGCATTAGGCCTCACCCTTCCAGTCACTCCTTCCTACAGATCTTCTGTCTTTGTTCCAGAAAGAATAAATTGGGTTGTGGTGGTAGCTCAGTCCCATGTGAGGATTTTGGCTTTTCTGGTGATGGAAATGCTGGTTTTAGCTCCTCTGGGATGAATAAGCTTTTACAAAGCTTGTAGTGGCTGTGGGATGTGTGTTGAGGGAGGTATTAGAGCTCTGAGGATACTTCTCCAAACTGGTGCCAGGCAAAGTCCTCAACAGTTCATTCTAGGACATTCTACATTCATCAAGTGAAAGTTGAGGTGGATGGATAATTTCAGAACAAACATTAGCTACAGTATTTCCAGGATCATAGAACCAAGCACATCCTGCTCCTCTGGAGGCAGGAAATTCAGGTAGAAGATTCAATTAAAATCTGAAATTTATAACCCAAAATGTATAACCTTAAAATCTAAAACTGAAAACGTGATTGGGAAAACTACAAAGTTACAATTTTCAGCCTTCACACCCCAAAGTGAGTTCTACCTAGACAGAACAAAAAAATTCAGAACTGCCTGGAGAGTTGTGTGATAGTTGGAGAAGGGGAGAGGAGGGGAAAGAAGGGAAGGGAAGGGAAGGGAAGGGAAGGGAAGGGAAGGGAAGGGAAGGGAAGGGAAGGGAAGGGAAGGGAAGGGAAGGGAAGGGAAGGGAAGGGAAGGGAAGGGAAGGGAAGGGAAGGGAAGGGAAGGGAAGGGAAGGGAAGGGAAGGGAAGGGAAGGGAAGGGAAGGGAAGGGAAGGGAAGGGAAGGGAAGGGAAGGGAAGGGAAGGGAAGGGAAGGGAAGGGAAGGGAAGGGAAGGGAAGGGAAGGGAAGGGAAGGGAAGGGAAGGGAAGGGAAGGGAAGGGAAGGGAAGGGAAGGGAAGGGAGAGAAGCTGTTCTCAAACTCTCCTTAGGGCAAACAGAGTACTCAGGGCATTTGCTCCTCCTTTCTTCCAAGCACTTCAGGGTTTTTGGCTTCTGAGGCTGCTCTGGGCTTTGTGTAGTGAGAGCATTTGGCCCCTCTGACCTCCATGCACACAAATCTGAGCTATAGGGAAGTTGCAGCACTCCAGTGACTGCAAAGGAAAACAGGACCTGCAGTGTCAGGAAGAACCTGGCCAGTACCCACCTGGAGAGAGCATGCTTGGATATGAATTTCTTTAGGAGAAAAGAGAGGAAATTTGGGCCACTCAACTCAAAGTTCATTAGAATTCAACAGCGCTGAAAAACTGAAAATCTTGACTTTAAAATTCTGCTTTTTAACTATGGAAAGGTGTGAAAGGCAAGTTTCCTTTGAGTGTTCTAATAACACAAAGCCTTTTCCAAACAGAAATTATCAGTGAGAGTTTCGCCTGAAACTGGTGTTTGAGTTTGGAAACTGCAAGTGAAAATTGCTCCTGTGTTTTAGGGATTAGGTGGCAGCAGCACTGACAGTGGTCAAGAGTAAAAATGTTTTTAAAAACAACAGAAACAGAAAAATGACAGATATTGGGGTTTTAATGGCTTATTATGTCTAGAACTTTCATCAGCTGCTTGTCAGAAATTCAATTTACTCATGAAAAGTAGTCTTGTTTGAATGATTTCCTGATTGCTGCAAAGAAACTTTCTAATGAACCCTGCAATTCTTTTTTTTTAATTTGTTTGGTTTTTGTTTTTGTTTGTTTTGCTTTTCAACAACTTCAAGCCTTCCAGTTCTGTGGAGACATTCTTTGATTCCCTCGTGAAGCAGGCAAAGATCCCCAACATTTTCTCCCTGCAGATGTGTGGTGCTGGACTCCCTGTTTCTGGAAGTGGTACCAACGGAGGTAGTCTTGTGGGTATCTGTCAATAAGAGAGGGAAAATGTATCTTTGTTCATCTCTCGCCCTCTTTTCTCTGACTATCCTGCTTCTGCCAAATTTAGTGTTTAAATATATTTTCGTATTTTAAATATGTTTTCTATTTTTTAAAGAAAAGCTGAGCCCTTAGGCAAAATTTGAGTGTTATTTATTTTCATTCTCAATTCTTTTTTTTTTCCTCTCTCAAGTTTGAGTAAACTTTTCATCTTTTAACAAAGAAAAACATGAATGTTGTCGTGTTTCCTCAGGGCAGATTCTGCTATATTTCTCAAACTGAGTAGTCCCTTATTCAGCTGATAAATTTGTTCAATTTCATCAAAATGCTACGGTATATTTTTTATGTGATGTGAAAAGGGGGAGAGGAATCAAGGTTCTTTTTTGTAGATCAGATCTCCTGCTTTCTGTTACTCTGGGAAATCTTTCCATCATCTTTAGTGGGACCATGAATTGGCCCATTATGCATCTGGAATTGGGAGATGGAATGACTGTTCCCAAACGGTGCTGAAATAAACATCTCAGCACAGGAGCTGATCACAAATACTTACTTTGAGGAGAATTCACATATTGTAAATGTTTTTCATATAACTGAAGACCAAGAGAGAACTTTCTTGGGTTTAGCTCAGAGAGTCCACAAATGCTCCCAGCCATCCTCAGCCTAGGTTTTGATGGAAGCTAAGAGTGATAGCAGTGGCAGGGTGGGATTCTATTTCAGATGTGTGTAAGAATAAATGAAATTTTCTTGGTCAGTATTAAAGCTTTTCTGATCTGATAAAGCAAATTTTTCACATGTAAATTTATTATTCTGTCCCATTTTTATACATTGCCTAGATTTAACCACAGAAGATACTGTTTTTAAAATTAAAACAGTGGAGGTTTTGTAATAGAATCAGTGTGAGGTTGTAGATGAAAGAAAATGCTGATAATTTGGCCCAGTATGGGAATTCTGTTTGAAGCACAATCTGTTTAATATCTACATGTTTCATACTGCTCTATTATTGACAGAGAACTTGACAGTAAAATCCTAACAAACGGTCCTAAATTAAAACTTGGATGCTCCTGAGTATCACATTAAATATCCCCCTTTTTGTGTTCCCTTGCCCCAAAATGAAACACGTGGGATTTTCAAGTATGTGACTTTTTTTCTCCTCTCCCTTAGGTGCTGGGTGGAATTGAGCCGAGCCTGTACTCGGGGGATATCTGGTACACACCCATCAAGGAGGAGTGGTACTACCAGGTGGAAATCCTCAAACTGGAGGTGGGGGGACAGAACCTCCAGCTGGACTGCAGAGAGGTATTGGCCCTTCTGTGTTCCTGTCTCTGTGAAATGCAAATTTGGCTGAGAAAAAACAAAAAAAAACCTGCTTGGTCAGTTCTGTCTTGGCAAGCAGATGTGCATTGCCGTGTCCTGAAAATTGAATTAAAGCAATTCTGGTCAGACAAAGGAAATGGGAGGGTTTGGGTTGACCCCTGTAGGGCTGCCTAAGCTCACAACTCATGATGGCAGTGGACAGTGTCACTCTGGGTTGCTTCCTCAAGTTCTCATCCTAGGCTTCCTTTTTTATTTTATGTTCTTGCAATCAGCTTTTGCTCTCTTGTGGTTGGCAGTTATTATTCCTGATGGATAAGCTTTCTGTTCCTATTCTGTTTCTATTAAAAATAATGTTCTGCTGTATCTAGATCAGTCTAATGAGACTGTGCTGTTGCAATTTTTATTCCAAAGGCATTTCATTATTTTTTGGGTTTTTTTTTTTTGTGGAGGATATATGTGTATATGTGTGCTTTATCTCTTTCTTGCTCTTGCTTGTTGGTATTCATGCTTTGGTTTTAGTTCTGTATTTTTTATGCCCCAATTTCTTTAGACATCCTAATTTCATTCTACTCTGATGCTCTTAGTTGGAGATCAATGGGATGCGATAAGTTTAAAGTTTTTATAGTTCATATAAATTAAGTGAAATTCATGATTCCAGTATAACATGTGCATAAATATTATATTTCCATGCAAAATATTGAAATCATATTGCCATATCAATTATTTAAAATGAGTCACAGCATCTTTCAACTCAATAAGCAGAACAAGGTCTATTTAAATGCTTCTATTGTGCTGTTAGGAAAGCAAAACCACTGGTCCTTTAAAACAAATGTTTGCTTTTCTTTCTTGCCTTAAAAAAAGAGGCAAGATGTTTTTGAAGAGGAGCCCTTCAGTGGTTTAATACATGCTGTTGCCAGAAAACAGCTCACTGAAAAATTCAGTGGTGTGTCAGGAAAGTTTCCTGTAATTGTTGCTCTTTTCTGAGCCAGGGGTTGCTTTCACTGGTGCAGGAGGATCAAGTATTCCTGGATCAAAGGAGACCTTCCCACAGGAATTCCACAGAATTTGGGAGGAAGAGCAGTAAAACAGGAGCAGCACAATGCAAGTTTGGCTGGTCAGGAGCTGGCAGAGGATGCATGATTCACTCTAGGATGAGGAGCTGTGTGCCTTCTCTCCTCTCTGTTGTTTTCTAGGAAATGGAACATTTTTTCCACAGCTTTTACCAGGGACTGCTCCTTTCCTTGCTGGGGAAAACTTGTCCCGTTGCTTCAATGCTGGGAATGTGTCCAGAGCTCCAGCACAGCTGTGGCTGAGCCTGGCAGCAGGGCTGGGAGAAGTCCTGAGCTGCCCGAAGTGCACTTTGCACTGATAAATATTAACCAGGAAAGCCAAGAAGGCAAAACCTCCCAGATTTTTGCACAGGTTTATATCAGTGGTCAACCCTTTTAACTACTTTTTTTTTCTTTTTTTCCCCAAGGGTGGCATTCCAGGATGCCAGTGATTGTTTATTTTGTGTTGCAAATCTGTTAAAATGGACTCCAAAATGCCTTGGCATTTCTTTCCACTCTTTAGAAGTATTTCTGAGTGTGTAATAAATGGTTTCCTGTTTGCCTTTCTCTCAGCTCTGTGTGGCAACCCCATAGCATCTCTTTCAAAAAATGTGGAAATAACTGTCAAGAGTTACTTTTCCTTACTTTTTTTGGTGGGTTTTATTTTTGTCACTGCCCTAAAGGGACTCCATGTGACTTGCTAACATCCAAACCAGTGTATTTTAAATTCACTTGCTGTTTGACCTCTTCCTAAGTAGCTTAGGCTGTATATCATCCTGTGTCTTATGATTATGCCATAAACATGTCACAGCTCAGTTATATTAATCCTGCTGCCTAAGCTGGCAGCAAAAGTAGTTAATGCAAATATCTGCCACTGCTACTTGCCTTCTTTTCTCCCCCCCCTACAGTTAATCATAGTTTTTAAGGAGTTCATGAAAAAAGATTTACCCTTTTAAAAGTTTATACCTCATTGACTGTATCTGAAGTTTGCTGAAATCTCTTAATTTTAGGGTTGAACTTTTAGTAATAAGAGCTGTTTGCTATGGGTGTTTTTTTTTTGGGCAGATTTTAAGGCAGCAAGATTGAAACTTCAAAATTGAAACTTTGTACTTGATTTTTTTTTTTTTTTGTGTGTGTGTGTTTTAGGGATTTTCAGCAGTCAAGGGATAAAGTGTGACATTTGTGCTCTTGAGCCAGTACAGACATGTAATAAGGGCTAATTTTTTCTGCTTATTTATATATTTGATATGCCAGCCATTAAAACAGGCTGCTGTGTTTAAACTAGATTTGTTCTCATGCTAGAAGAGACCTTGATTAGAACTTAGAAGCTGCTTCAGTGTGTTCAACACCTCTCTACTGAATATTAAAGTGCTTTTGTCCCCTCTGAGAGGGGCCAGAATTCACTTCTTTACAGCACCATGACCATTTGCACCAGCTGTGGTGACACAGTAATTTCCTGACCTGTGCAGATAAACCCACTTTTTCATCTAGGCTGATAGTATCTTGCTTTTTTTTCTTTTTTTTTTTTTTTTTTGCTCTCAGAGTTCGCTGGAATTGAAGCTGTCAGCTGGAGAGGGCTGCTGACAAGTATGACATGCAGTTCTGGGAAGGCAGCTGCCAAAAAGGAGCAGCTTTGTTCTGCTCAGGAGACAGTGGGATCTGCATTACAGTAACTCCAGCATACAACTTCTCTCTTTTTTTCTTTCTCCCCTCCCCAGTACAATGCTGATAAAGCCATAGTAGACAGTGGAACCACTCTCCTTCGACTGCCAGAGAAAGTCTTCAGTGCTGTGGTGCAGGCAATAGCTCGCACGTCCCTGGTAAGAAAATGCCATGAAACCTGCCCAAAAATGTGAAATTCCTGTTTAAGGATCACAGGGTCTTTGAAAGGAGCGTCATCTCTGCTGCCTGCCTTGCAAGTCGTGGGTTTTTCACCTGGGGGGAGCAGAACCTTCCTGGTCTAGCCCTGTTAATAAGGGAGAAATGACTGATGGAAAGGAAGAGGGGAGGGAAAAGGGGGGCCACAAGTGCAGACAAGAAGTGTGTGTATGGAAATGCGTCAGAAATAGGGCAGAAATGGTGTATTTTATTCTAAGCATCTCAGAAACACGGACATAATCCCTGTTGCTCTGATTCAAAGTATTAAGAGTGCAAAAATCAGTCTTTTCATTCCAAACAGAGTGTTTATAAAGTAGGAGAACCTGCTGCTGCAAGCAGTTCCTTTCCAAGTATAATTCTTAGTGCTGTCTAGAATAAATGCCATTCATTAGGGTTATTCATATCAATAAAGCTGCTTTTGACCTTCATTATTGAATTATTTATGTTCAGAAGCATCTTTCTTTGGAAACAGAGTGGGCTTTAGAAGTAGGGCATGGGGATGGTGGAGTTCTCTGTGTGCAGAGTGGCTGAAGCAGCATTTTCTGATTAATGAAAACTATTCATAAATTTTTTGTTCAATACAAGGAACAGCACCAAGAAGGTTAAAGAGGAGGAATAAACACCAGCTATTTCAGTGTGAACAAACTCGGTATTTTTGTCATGGACTCACAATCAGACAGTGGTTGTTGATGAAAATCACAGCAAACACAGTAAGCAGCTGCCCCAAAGACAGTGTTTGCCTGTGTGCTGATAATTCAAGTTTGAGATCCTTTTTCCATCTTGATGGAGAGCAGAGATTTGGCATGAAGTGTTCTTCACTGCCTGCAGATGTCCAATATGTGAAATAAATGTACCAGTTACGAGTTCTTCCCTTTGCACAACACTTTGGTGTTGAGGGGAACAATTTCAGTCCATGGGGGGAGAATTGAAAGAAGCCAGCCCAGGAGCTCTTGTAATGTCACCCTGTGGATAAGGAATCCTCCTGGGAAGTGGTCACAGTGATCCACACTCCCCTCTGATGCTGGTCAGGACATTTGAAGTGGGGCCTTCCACCTCACAAGGAAACAGTGGACAGATCAATAAGGTATTAGAGGGGAACCATTCACTCTGCTTAATGGGATTTTTTTTTTTTCTGTTCCTATTAAAAATGCATGAAGAAGCTTTTTTTTTTCTGAGTTCTTTTTAATCTCAAGGACCTTCCTGCTCTACACCTTTCCCTCCACACACCCCAGAATTTACTTTGACAGCTCTAAACAAAGAAGATAGTCTGTTAAATAAGAAAGTAGTTACAGGGTGCAGGGATGGGATTCCAGCTGTGTAGGAGCAATGTCAAGAAAATTGATATTTTCAGCAATTGTACTGCAGCTCTGTGCCTCTGCCAGGAGATGTACCACTGGAAAAAAAAATAACCTGCTGTAGTCAGACACACTTTTTTGACCACAGGTGAGCCAGGTTAACAAGTTCCTCCTCCTCATAGCTTGTTAAGAGCAGCCCAACCAGATGTTATTTTCCCTCTCAGATAAACTGGGATAACTGTGTGTGACACATTTCTTTATTCAGCTCAGTTCAAAAACAAGGCTGTGAGCTCTATGCTCTTTAGTGGTGCAGATAGTTTCTTAAACTTAAATTATTTGGACTGAAGGCTTTCAGGGAGCAGCTGGTTTGATGCAGTTTGGTGTTGCAGGGTGGTGATTTTGGCAGATGGGCAGAAATGAGCCGAGGGGGTGGCACCTACTACACCTCACTGAGCTGAAGTCAGGACAGCAGGAATACAATGGTAAGTTAGAAAGTTGAACAAAGGAAGGCTCAGACAATCCTAAAATCTTTATTTAATAGCCTTTTGGATGTCATGCACTCAAATCTCCCACATGCATTGCTGCAGTGTGCAGAAGGAAGGGAAAGAAATGCAATGCATTAAGCAGTTTTTCTGGGAAATTAAAGCAGGCACTTAAAACAGAGCAATTCATAGGCTTGGCCTGACCTGGCTGAGTGGTACCTTGCAATTTTTCTCAGATCTGCTCTTCAAGACCAAATGGAAAGAGAGGAGAGCTGTGTTTCTCAGCAGGTTTGGCCTGGGACTCAGCTGAGGGAGGAGTGTTCTGCCCCGTGCCAAGGGATGCACTCCAGCACGAGCTGAGGGTTCAGGGTAAAAGGCTTGCTCGTGGTGAGAAATCTCCTTGTTCACATGAGTCTGTGCTTGTTGGGGCCCAAGAACAGGGCAGAGCAGCTGGAAATGGGAAGAAGTCTCCGTGCAGCCCTAACAAACACTTCATTGCCAGGCGTGTGGTGAGGGTGAGTGCCTGTCACCTGTAAAATGTCATATTTTAATGAATGAGCTGGTGCTTACAGAATAATCCGTATCACAGATAAATACAAATGAGGAGAGTGCAGAGGCTGGATTCCATCTTTTTCCTTCACCCAGATGGGAGCTTTGGCTGTGCAGCCTCAGATCAAGCTCCTCCCTTCTGCTGCTTTCTGGGGGAACAGGAAACAGCCAAAATAATGCAGTAAAATGAGGAAGGGTTTTGCTCAGATCTGGCAGCAGGTCAGCTTCAGGGAGCAGGGACACTGAGCAAGATGTTTGTCTTAGCCAAACAAGCTCTGTAGGGATTGGCTTTTCATCTTGTTAGTTCCATGGATATATTACAAAATACAGGTAATCAGATTTATTTCAAAAGCATGTCAGGTTGTACTGGTAGGGAGTGACAGGGCTTCAAAAGAGACAGAAGGTGTGTTTCTTTCCATTACAGCAAATGATTCCCTCACATGCCAGGAGATTTTTGGCTTAGCCCTTGGCTTCAAAACTCTGAGTAAGGAGCTGTTAGATGCATGAGGAATGGAGAGGACCTCATTATCTCATTATATATTGACGTGGTTTGTGTTTTGGTTTGTGTTTTTTATAAAATGTAAAATGCAAAACCATTGGTGTTTGGTCAGAGGGGAGGGAGGGAGGCAGTAAAATCTCATTGTGGAAGTGATTGCTCAGGGAGGCCACGTGTTCACTGCAGTAAAGGAAATAATGGGACAGAAATGGGGAGGGAAGGGAGAGATAAACTTGCTTTTGCCTCTTCCCCCTTCTCCAGGTCATGATGGGTCATGACACGCCTTGATTTGAGTGTTGGGGTTTGGGTTTTTGCCTTGGTCCTTAAAGAAGCAGCTCAGATTTCTGTTCTTGAATTGCTCCATGGAAATGAAAGAAGGCTCGAATAGTGGCAGTGATCATTCACAAAGATCTATCAAAATGGCTGTAATCTCTAAGCATAATTTTGTTTGCTTTGCTTTACAGATACAAGAATTCTCTTCTGAATTCTGGACTGGCACACAGCTTGCATGCTGGGATAGAACTGAAAAACCCTGGTCCTTATTTCCCAAACTCTCCATTTATCTGAGGGATGAGAACTCCAGTAGGTCGTTTCGGATCTCTATCCTACCACAGGTCTCAACCTTCTTTGTTTATTCATCTGTGCATTTATTTTTTTATCTTATAAAGCACATGCTCTTAAAAAATAGGAGCTATTTTTAGCAGTAACAGGGAACTGGCTTATTGCATGCAAAGGAAACCTTTTTTAATCAGATTTTAAAAATCAATTTTTAAATAGGGAAAATAACAAACTTGTCAAACTTAAAAGCAAAAAAAGAAAGGGACAAAGCACCGTTTCCCTCTCATTGCAGTCCATCTAGCTGGGAATTATTTTTTTTTTCAATTTGTCAGGAAAAACAGGCAAGTTTCTGTTTTGTTTTCATGAGCTTTGGCCACATCAGATGTCAATACAGAATGCCTCTGCTTGTTTTGATCTTCTCATTTTGGGAAGGGAATTGATTTGTTTCTCGTGGCATTTTGAGTTGGAGCACTTCTTCTGAATATGAAAATCTTGACAATGACCCTTTGTGAGCTCTTCACCAGTTTCTGTAACTTGCCTGGTTTATCTTTTATTAATATTCCATCCATACCATTATATTTTAAATATGATGTGCCACTTTTGTTTTTCTGCTCTGGCTTCTCCTCCCAGTGTAAGTTGCAGTACAGGCTGGTATTGTCTAACATTACTAATACATTCTTTTACCTCAAGGGACAGGCAGGAGCAATGGAAAGAATGAACCTATTAAGTACATTTTAACTTTAAATATAGTAAAGCCTTATGATAAGCTTCTTCTGTATTGATCATGTAGCTTGGCAATCATTCATCTTCCCCGCAGAGAAAGGGGGTGAAATGTGACTTGAATTTATAAAATCTAGAACCTTGAAGCTGACACTGAATGCTCTCTGAATCAACTCCTTTGTAATAATTCTTTTAATAACTAATTATTCTCTAATTTGAGTTCATCTCCCAAGTCCTTCCTTAGCCATCCTTCCCTTATGGAAAATGTGGTAAAAAGTGAGAATCTTGAGAATTTGTGGTTGACCTGCATGTAGTGACTGTGTTCAAATTCATTTTAGAATCCAGGAGCTTTACCTCTTCACCTGCCTGTCAGCTTTGACCAGTTTTAAATCATGTACAAAAATCTGTTTGCCCCTATCCATTCTCCATTTCCAGTGGAATTTGCATGCCTGGACTATAAGAATGAAAAAATCTGAAATTCTACCTGCTCTGAGGTGCTGCTTTTTGCACTCTGGTTTCCGTTTTTTTTTTAATTTATTTTTATTTTATTTTATTTTATTTTATTTTATTTTATTTTATTTTATTTTATTTTATTTTATTTTTAACAGCTTTATATTCAACCCATCCTTCTGATAGGAGATAATATGCAGTGCTACCGATTCGGTATCTCCTCCTCCACAAACGCTCTGGTCATTGGTGCTACAGTCATGGAAGGATTTTATGTCATCTTTGACAGAGCCCAGAGGAGAGTGGGCTTTGCAGTGAGTCCCTGTGCAGGTAAGAGGAAAATTTCTCAGGATTTGGGGAGCGAGGAAACTCAGAGAAACACCTTTGCCACTTATCTGTTGGCAGAAAGTGTGGGTACTCCTGCAGTGTGAAAGGTGCATTTTAAAGAAATTCCAAGTTACTCATATTTCAAAGGAAAGGGGAAAAAAAAGAAAACCCAAAACTGTATTGCAATATCTTTTGGCATGAAGCTCAAATACTCAGCTCTGGGTATCTGTGCTGGGTTCTTCCCTCTCACAGAGATGATTTTTCTGGGACATCTGTCTGTGTGTGCAGTTTCCCCAACAGTTACATCAGATGAGTCCCTGTTTTTAATGCAGCTTCATTTTGGGCTCCTGGGTTCATTTTGGGTTCCTGCTCTGAGCTGTGCATAAATGGATTCTTCAACCAACTCTTGCAGTGTGCAGTGAAGTGCCTTACTCACACTTTTCTCTTAATGTAAATCGAGCATGTTCAGCCCCTCAGAAATTGGCAAAGAAAGAGCTGAGGTGAAAATGGGACTCACATTAAGACTTACAGCGTTTGTGCTAATTCTAAACACTTTTCTCATTGTAAGCAGAAAACCATTAATTTATTAACTAGCTGCTGAGGAGATGTGAAAAAAGCTCATCATTTCTGGCTGATTTTACTGTGCTGGTTAAATCTCATGGTTTCTCTTTTCTCACCAAGGGTAGCTAAAACCCAAAAGTTTTGGGGTTTCCTCCCCTTGTTGTTCAGACATTGCTTTGACATCACAAGAACCTCCAAGTGGGAGAGGAGGGGAAGGATGGGCACCCATATTCAGGTCTCTTTCCCAAACAGGTCTCTGTCTGTGCCCTGAAAAACATTTTCTCACCTGAGGTTTGCATGAGAAAGGACTGGAACTTGCAGTGCTTCTTTAAGGTCTTAGAGAAGATAAATGTAGTTAGGACTGGAGTGCTTAATGCAATCATAAGGGGGAAAAACAGAGATACTGGCTGGCTGAGTTGTAGCTTTAGGGAAGTTTTAAAGCTTTTTTTTTTTTTTTTTTTTTTTAAATCTCTCCATTGTTAACCAGCTCAGACTTGTTGGCTGTGGGAATCCAGGGCTTCCCTCTGACTGCCCTGGCAGGTCTGGAACCCTGGAAGGGGGTCAGGAACCTCCTGGACAGAGCCCCCAGAGACACTGTCTGTGATCTCTGTCCATGGAAAAGAGTTTTCAATCTTACAGGATGAATTACAAGCTCTGAATGTTTGATATCAGTAATAATTAAGTGTGGCACGGGTGCAAAAGTAAAATTTTAGGATTCTAGATAAGGGGTCCAGAGGGGACAAGATGGAGGAAATTGGGTGTCTCTTGTCCTTTTTATCCTTCTTCATGCCCTCCATGTTTCACTGTGGTGTTGGCATTTTTCTGTTGGTTTAGGCTGAGAGCACACTGTTCAATGTAGGTGACAGATATTGGCACGTTATTGTAAATCCAGCACAGGCAGTTTGTGGTATTTAATGTTTGTACCATCCCACTGAGGGCAGAGCCCCACACGCTGCCCTGCAGGACAGAGCTGTGGCAGGGCAGCAGAACATGTTAGAGATAAACAGAATAAACAACCTTGAAACAGCACAGATGAATTATGGCTTCTTCTTTGGCAGCGGGGCAGAAAGACAGAGACTTTCTACAATCTCGGAATCATCAGTACCTCAGATTCTGACAGTTGGTTTTGAGCTCACTCCCAGAGAAAATCTGTATATTGATATGAATTGCTGTATGGACACCTCTGTGAGGTGCCAGCCAGCAATGAAAGACACATTTTGAATGCATCTGGCAGGAGAGTGTAGCTGGATAAATACTGCAGGCCAGGTTTTCCTGCCTTTCATTCTTCCTGGTGCCTCCTGACTGCAGCTGGAGCAGCTGGAGCTGCCTCCTGTCCTGTCCTGCTGCAGTCATCAGTGGAGGGGGAAGGGGCATCTGACAGAACACATGGACCTTGTATGGTCAGCAGGGGACTCGAGGCAGCTGCTGAGCATTAGAACTGCTTTGCCAGCCCTTCTTTGTTGAGAAGAATAATCTGAGAACCATAACAACAACACCTTGATGTTAGTATTGCTACCTGCAAGCACAGTTTGACCACTTCACGTGGTTCTGCCAGAGAGGAAGAACTGAGCTTGCTGAGCAGAGCTGCCACTGGAATTTCCACGAGCTTAGACACGTGATTACACCCAGCTGGTGCTCCAAGCTATTTCCTCCTTGTCTTCTTGTCCATGTTTTCTGCACATGTCTCACCCAGCATCACGGGAACTCGGCTTCCTGAGGAATCAGCTGAGACAAGCCACACAGAGCTGCCAGGTTCCACTCACACGAGGAAAATGACATTTTGCTGGATTGTGCCAGTTATGCTGAGTTTCACTCCTTCACAGCTTGTGGTTTCCATATTTAACAGCACTTTGATGACAGAGCCACGGCTGTGAGTGCAGGATGAGGGATGGAGCTTCCCCTGGAGGCCAGCACTGCCCTCCATAGCAACTGTGTTAATGGCATTTATTTGGAGCCTCCTAGTCAGCTCGTGGGCATAAATTAAACTGAATTACTGGTGGCTCCAATCTTCAGAAACAGAGGAATGTTAAAGACCATGCAGTGTGGCTTTGCAATGATTTTTGCTTTCTTAGTGTGAACACTAAATTAAATCAAATTAATTTTGTAAGGTGTTAGAGCTGTACGTGATGAATACAAAAATTATGGGAACAGGACTAAAAGCCTTCATTTCATTGAACTTCCAGGTTACTTTTCATACTTGGCTAGACGTGAGAATTGGCTTATCCCACGTTATTCCTTGGACCGTTTTCATTCTCCAGGATGTACCAAGAATGAGGAAAGTTAGATGGCTGTAGGAAGCTCTTCCATTGTAGCAGGAAATTTGCCTTTTCCTCATTACATGAAACCCTTTAAGACTTATTCAGACAAATAATTTTGAGTTGCCTGTTGATGACCTAGTGTTTACAGGACGATTAGGACAGGATTTTGGATCAGGTCCCTTCTTGAGACAGGACGTTCAGATCAAAGAATTGGTTTTAGTGAAGCAACCTGGAAATGTTCAAGGCCAGATTGGATGGGACTTTGAACAAGCTGGTCTAATGGAAAGTTTCCTGCCCATGGCAGGGGGTTTAAACTTGGTAATCTTTAAGATCCCTTTCTAAATAAAGGGAAAAAAAAAAAAAAAAAAAGGTGGGGGGGAAATAGCCCTGTGGGAAAAGAACTGGGGTTCTACTAGGCCCTAAGCTGAATGCAAGCTGAGGGAAGTGAAAATGAAATTATGTAACAAAGAGCAACATCTACCAGGGACATTCAGGATTGCTGGACATTGCAGGAGTTTTTTCTTCACCGGGTGGGTGGTACAGCACTGAAACAGGGTCCCCATCCTCAGGGTTTTACAAGGCCTGGCTGGATAAATCTGCCACAGAACTGATCTATTGATGCTGACAGTCCTGCTCTGAGTAGGAACCTGGTCTAGGTGACTTCCAGGGGCCTCCTTCAAGCTGTACCTTGCGATTCTATGATTAATTTTATCTAATACCAGGTTTACTGCCTTTGTAACCACCCAAGTGGGTGAGCTAGTGTGTGTTGAGTTCTACACAAATGTTAGAAAATAGCATTTTTCCAGAGGCACCTTTTTTGTCCTGTAATCATCAAAAAGGAAGAAAATCTCATTTATTCAAGGTTACACAAGTACTGTAGTTAGGTACCACCAGATATTCTAAAATAATACATCAAAATCCTCTAATTCAGTTAATGTGTAATATACTGTGTGTGTGTGACAGTTTATGTTAAGGGCTTCTTTGAACAATTTAGGCAAATTTCCTCTCAATTTCTCTGGGGGTGGAAGAGTGTGAGGGAAAACTTTTTTTCCCCCTTTTGGAGGGAAGAAAGCAGAGGCTGTGCTGCTATCAAGCATTTTCAATGCAGTTTAAAATGTCAGCCACTATGGCAACAGTTTTGTGTTGTCTTCTTTAATAGGAGTAATTATTGTGTTGGAGCCAAATAATGAATAATTAGAGACTGTTTATTTTCAAAGTTATTTCCAAGGTGGAAAATTGTCCTGCTTTTTCTCTTCCCCCTACTTCTTCAAAATACAACTAAGTAATGATATTTAGGCCTTGCATTTCAAATTGGCGTAAGATGTGGTTGAGTTTGGTGTTGCTGCAGAACTTCATCGAGACAAACCAATGGTGTGAGGGGGTGAGATGTCCAGAAGAAATAATTGCATAAGAAATAATTGCAAAGTGTAGTCCTGGGTCTCTGGACAAAAGGGATTTCTTCCACAGACCTTCTAGGCAGAATTTTACCATCTAATGAGTTTGGGGAGTGGGTGTTTGGTTATTCACCAGTGCCAGGGTCCTCGTGGGTGCAGCCTCGGGTGCCCCAGTTTGCTCTCACAGCATATTCCTGCTAAAGGAGTCTTCCCACACTTAGGGGTGGAGAAAGGCTTGGTTCAGATGAGTGATTCCACAGAAAATTCCTTGTTTGGGCATTTTGTTTGTTGTGAAGGTTGGTCTTCCATCTGATCTGTGAGTTGCAGCCTCCCATTCCCTCCACCAACACCAGCAGGGCTGTGAGGGACAGGAGTGAGGGTGCAGGATTGTCCCTTTCAACACCAGCCCACCATTAAATGGAATTAAATCTAACAGAACCTAAATCTTAAAATAAGACAAGGTCTTATAAGGCCAGGGACTGAATGACGACCAAAATCTATGCAGATAAAGCAACCAACCTATTCTGCATTTCTTTAAAAACCTGAAGAACCTTAAATGTCACCTTTGCAAAATCCAGGCTCCCTTCTTCCTTCCAAGGGGGTAGTTTATGGTAATCTCTTTAAATGTGGTTTCAGCAGTTGTGACTAAGATATGTGAAAATAAGATATACAGTTTTTAGTAGATGGGATCACTTCCAATCGGGCAAGAGTGTTCCTGTATGTAAAATGTGTGAGAAATAGTCAGGACAGTTAAAACTGAAAACTTCATGAAAAAATATTCAGATGTGTCGTGGAAGTGGCTGACTAGAGAAGTGAATTACGACTGCTTCTTGTCTTAACTTTGTCATCATTTTTGAGTTGCTGGGTTAGTTCTCCTGGCCCAGCACTGTTGTTCCTTCATGTCCCTGTGCCTCACTCCTGACATTGACCTTCCTCTCCTCCACTCCCTTTTTGTGGACAGCTGTCACTCAGCTCTCCTGCCTCACCACCCCTTCCTTCTGGATTTTCATCCACAAGAGGGTCTGTGCTGCTTTCCACACTGCACCTTGTGTTTAGGATAAAGTCCTTTCAGGTATCTGTGAAGCTGATGAACCTCCCTGCTTCTCCCTAGGAAGACAGAAAACACAGAAGATCAAAGGTGCTTTTCCAGTTGTTGGAAATGTCAGAAACAAGCAAAAAAACACCCACACCCTGCCCTACACCAGGGTAGATGTTGTAGGATATTTAAAATTATATTTATGAGAGATTAGTGCAGAGGCAAAAAAGTGATCCAGTGGTTTGGGAATTGATGGATTGAAATGGGAGAGTCACAGTCTCCTTGTGCTTCAGAATCCCTTTTTATAAAAGGGATGGGATTCTTGCTTTTTTGTCTTGGTTTGAAAAGACAGGTATCTTCTAAGGAAGGCAGCAGCCTCCCCTGAAATGGAAAATGTAAACCCCCTCCCTCTGAATTATTATAATTTTGAAATTAAACGGCTCTCAGGCAAAGATATGGGAACAGGAATAACAGTTCTTTACTAGGAAAACTAAAAATTACAAATGCAATATTACAAACAAAAAAAAAAGCCCACTGCCAGAGTCAGAACAGGCCATGACCCCCTGTGGGTCAGGGAGGTGGCAGCAGTCCCATCCCATGGTGGCTCAGCACTCCTGCAGTGCCAGCTGTGCTTCTGCTGGAGCAGGATCCTGCACAAGGGGGGAGTTTTTCTCTGGAGCTCCGGGGCTGGGGGAGATGGGCCTGGGCTCCTCTGGGAATGCAGTGGGGAAGAAAGCTGCTCCTCTGGGAATGCAGTGGGGAAGAAAGCTGCTCCTCTGGGAATGCAGTGGGGAAGAAAGCTGCTCCTCTGGGAATGCAGTGGGGAAGAAAGCTGCTCCTCTGGGAATGCAGTGGGGAAGAAAGCTGCTCCTCTGGGAATGCAGTGGGGAAGAAAGCTGCTCCTCTGGGAATGCAGTGGGGAAGAAAGCTGCTCCTCTGGGAATGCAGTGGGCAAAGGCTGCTGTGCTGTTCCCAGGTCAGATTGTATCCAGGTAGGAATGTTTGGCTCCTCCCCTGGGCAGAGCATCTCCCCATGGGATGATGGAATTTTCTGAGCCATGCAGGGACACTCACTGGCCATGAACAGAAGATAATTAATAATTAATGGCCCATGGACAGAAAAGATCTCCTGGAGGGAGGACTGGCTGTGGGAAAGATAAAGACAAAACTGTCCAGTGAACAGCAGAGAACTGCCCCACAGATAGGAGTAGAATTCACACACCCATTTCAAACCTAAGACAGGTTTTTATTGCAGTGAAAACTGTGGTATAACATGAATGTGCCGAGATGTGTGATGGCAGAGGGAGAGGGATGTACAATTACTTTTTAACTGGTGTCTGCAGTCCTGATGCTTTTGTTTCTGTAACTCCCCAGAAGTTGACGGCTCGCCCGTCTCGGAGATCGAGGGCCCTTTCACCACAGAAGACGTGGCCAGCAACTGCGTCTCCAGCGTTTCCTTCCATGAGCCCGTGCTCTGGATCGCCTCCTACGCCCTGATGAGCCTGTGTGGGATCATCCTGCTGGTCCTGATCGTGCTGCTGCTCATCCCACCCCGCTGCCAGCACCGCTACACGGACAATGACGTGGTCAACGATGAGTCCTCCCTTGTGCGCCACCGGTGGAAATGAGAGGCTGGAGCCCAAAAACAGACTTAAAAATGGGACCAAGGACAAAGAGCTCTGCCAAGGGGAAGAAGCCAATGCCTCCTCAGTCCCTTCTACGTTCCTACAAAATGCTGTTGAAAATCCCACCAAATACTCTGCATCGTGACTTTTATAGCTTTATTTTCTAACACCGGTTCTGAACCAAAGCACTGTTAACCACCTCTGAAGTGCTACGGTACTGGATTTGCTACTGCAGTACAATGAGCCTTTATGCTCTCTACAGTACCTTCTTTAAAAAAAAAACAAGAAAAAAGTTAAAAAAAAAAAAAAGATTAAAAAACCACACCATGATGTTCTTCCACTGTCTGAACAAAATTGCCCATCTCTCTTTCACAAAACAAAGAGGAGCTGTCAGTATTTTCTAACTAATCGAGCCCTGACTGTAGAAAAAGAGAAAAAAAATAATAATCATTCTTATTAATTGCATTAAATGAATACTGCTTTCTGTTTACATCAGTTTATTTTGAAACTGTGGTTATGGTGTGGGGGAGGGAGAAAAGTCAGACTTAAGCAGCAGAGAAAAAGCAAGGGAGACCAAGAAGAAATGCTGGTTTGTGGTTTCTTTCCCTCAAGATCACTGCTGCCACTTGAGAGGGTCACCCTCCCTGAGAGCTGTAACAGAATAGTCCAAGGTGGTGAAAACTGGGAAACAAACTTGTTCAGCCTTAGAGTAAAACAAGACTACCTCTCTTAATTTACAAGGATGCTCACCACTGGTGAGTGTGTGGATTAGAACTGGTCTTGAAGCACAAAGGATGCTCCATACAACCAAATGGAACTACTTGGCTTTGAATTTTTTGGGATTTTATAAAAATCAATACTTCATGACTTTCCGCTTTGGTGCACAAAAAAAAAAAAAAAAAAAGAAAAAAAGAGAAACCTTTCAGTTTCCCCCCCCCTCCCATGTGGGGTTTTGTTGTTTTTTTTCCGAGTTTGATATTTAGAAAAGGCTGATCTGCATATGTATGGACAGACAAGACAGCAAGGTCTGTGTTCTGCTGTATTTCTAGAGAGCATGTAACAGAAAGAAAACAAAATAAGTATAACAACTTTTTTAATTTGGCTGAGCTCAGCAACCTAGAAATTCAAAGGAGAAGTATCTGTCTTTATGGACAGGCTGTGAAGTGAAAGTCTTTGTGCTGGCTTGTTTTCAGCTTGAGGTGTTCAATTTGGCATCAATCAAATGAAAAGTGTGTGTGTCCTGCCTGGCTGAAAACAAACACGTGGTGGGACTGGAAACAATAGTGGGAGAGAGCAGGGGAGGATGTATTTGACCAGGCTTCCATTCTGCAAGTGCAGATCATCATGCTGAAGTCAGAACGAGGTGTTTTCTTTGCAGACAGGACACTTTTTCTTTTCTCTAGTTGCAGGCTTCTCTGTAACACTGGCCTAAGTGTTTGGATTGGGAAGAGAAACAGTGCAAGGCTGAGGATTTTTTAATACATTAAAAAAAAGAAAAAAAAAAATATTCATTTTCATTTTGATAGCAGAGCAGTTTGTATATCTGTATGGGAAATGAGAAAAAAAAAAAAAAAGCTTAGCTCTGAATTTCTCAATCCCTTTCCTAGACAATTTTCTGCCCAAAATCCCTTCACATAGCTCTGTGATTCACATTGCCTTTGCATCTGACTCTGCATGGAATAAGGAAAGATTTATTTTGTTTTTCAGGAGTTGTGCATTTACAGAGGTGCACGTCATGTGTGTGAAAATAAAAACACTGTGGGAGCTTTTTATTTAACTAACTTATGTCTTTCACGTCATAACTGGAAGTGCCTGTGGTTTTCTTTTCAATTCTTGCACTTTCAGATTGCTTGGCTCGGTCGAGTAAAATACTTGATGCTGTGATCCGACGTCTGAAAATGATTTCTCGTGGAATTTGAGTTGGAGACAGGAAGGACTTTTGAGCTTGTCTCCTTTCTCCTCTGCCTCTTAGTTTCTAAGAGGAGAAAAGTTGTGAATTCCATTAAATAAGCCATAGAGCTTAACTGTTTTCTCAGTGTTCTATTTTCCATGTCTCTTTATTAATATCTTTTAACTAAGAGTTCCATGTCGTCCTCCTGGCTTTGGTTTTACACATAACAAATAACTTCAGAGTTGTATTCCTCCTTTTCCTACAGTATGGCAATAGAAGTTATGCTTCTGTCACTTGTTTCAAACAGAAACACTGTATGGATTTTGGATGGATAGTGTTCAACAATAAACCCTTTTTCAATTCAGAAAGTGAAAACAACTTGTATGCTGTTAAAAAGTTTCATCACTTCTGCCCTCACCTCAGAACCTCCCATCTCCTCACCACAAAGAGTTTTAGGAAGGAATTTCTTGGGAAAGATTCTGAGTAGGATTTTTAAAGAGGTTTCTTCTGAGTTGGTGAACAGTCTTCATAGTGCACTGGATTTCATATAGAAGATTTAAGTATTACCCTTTCCCTTTGAATGTCCTTGGTCCAAGATATTTTAAGGGAAACAATTCAATTAAGAGGAACAATAACCAAGTAGAAATACTGATATATTCTTGAGTTTTCCTGGCATTCCTTCCCACTAGAAATGTGGCTTGTAGCAAAAATGCTGTGAGTGACACCTGCGAGCAGCACAAACTTCATCTGGGCTTGTAAATTGATACTTACAGTGGCAGAAATTCAGGTGAGCATTGCTTTGTTGCTCTGGCAACAAGGAGAGCAATGGAGACCCTTGAGGGTTCATTTTTAGCCTACAACACATTAAGAAAAATAATGCTCTCGAGCAGTTTTGTATGGAAGATGAAGCACAGTGATGGACTACACTACAACCAAGTGTAGTCACTTGGTAAGTCATAGTGATCTCTTTCCTTGATATATTTCAAAAATACTTATGTTGTGAGATATATTATGCTCCTGTTAACCAACTTCAGGTGTAAGAATAAACCACACCTTAAGGAAAAGAAAAAATGGAAGAGGAGTGAAAAAAAAAAAAAAAAACAGAGCATTGAATAAAGATGATACAGAAAAAATATCCTTTATTTATTATGAGAGACAGGATGCTCCAAATCACAGCATTCCAAACCATCCCTTGTGAGAAATATCAATATTTCTTGCTGACCCAGCTCTCCCCTGATGGGAAGTGTCAGAAAGCTGCATTGCCCTGGCTGCAGCCTCGCAGGTGATTTGAAACCATCGGTGCCGTGCCAGGGATTTGAGGGGGTGTGGTTTGAGTTCCAGTGGTTAAACCTGAGCCCAGCCCTGGGAATAGGTTAATTCTATCCCGCTGCCTTCGCAAGTTTTAGAAATATTGTCATGGGGGTTTTGGTACAATTTAAATGCTGAGGGAAACAGATGAAGCATTTTAATAAGGCTTTTGTTCAGGTGCTGTAAAAGTTACGTGGAGGGGATTGTTCTGTTTTTAAGGTGAAGGATTGTGTTTAGGATGTGCATGTTGAATCAACCTAAATGCAATGTGTCAAGGGGTTTTGCTATCTCCTGTGCTCAACAGCTGTAAAATTCATCAGTGAAAATCAACCTATGAGTTGATCCAGTTCCCTGCTGTGTATTGGCTGGCTTTGTCTTACTGAAGGATGAGCCATTTGTCTACCAAGCTTTTCCTTTTAAATATTAAAAGGCTCCTGAGAGTTGCATAGCACTGCAGTTCCAGGGAGAAGGAAGACAGATCCTTAAATTTTCCAATATTAAAAAATGGATGTGCTGCTGGAAGTTGCTTTGATTTCCATAGGGGTTTCCAAAAACTGGGCTGTTCTTGCTTGTCATATCCTCACCTCAGACACAAATATAAATAGCAATAGGAGCAGTATAATGAAGGGTGTTGGTACAGTGACCTATGGAGGTGCAATTAAAGGGAATTACAGAAAGAAAAATAAACAGGATGCCTTTAGCTTCATTAAAAATTGCAAAAGCATAACAGATTAATCCTTTTCAGAAAAGGCTGTACTTTTTACCAAGACATTAGTTCCTGTCAAACTTGACTCTCTGATTGATAAATTGTTCATTTCTGACTACTGAAGTCCTTGCTGCTGTTGAGAGAAGTGAAGACAGGTTGGTAACAGGATATGAGCAATCTTCTGAGCCAGTTAGATTTGCTGGCTTTTGAGGCTTAATTAGATGCTAATCCAGGCTTTTGAGTAATCCTGGTTATGGCTCTTTGGGAATGCTAGCAGAAATACTTGGCTTCAGCCAAACCCCTGGGTGAGATGGATCCAAAACACAAAAGCCACAGAAAGACAGCAGCTGCTGTAGGTGCAACATCCAACAGTCCCCATTTCCTTTGGCAAGAGTCCACCTGCCTGAATATTTTGGAAACCAGCACTCCAAGGTGCCTTTTGGTGCTCCTGGGAATTATCCCCTCCCAGGTGAACACAGGACACAATCATCTTTAGGGAGGATCATTGCCCAGCTGCTGAATATTCCCCTCTCCATGGGGCTCAATGCTGTTTCTCACCCCCAGCAGTGGCATTTGGAAGCAGCAGGACAGGAAATCATAAAACCTGCTGACACCAATGACTGTGCAGTAGTAACATAACAATGGTTTGTATCTGCCTGGTGTAGTATTTGAAATACTGGGAATTTTAGATTAGACCATGAAGGCACACACAGAATTTCTTTTGAGCTAGCCAAAAGGTAAAACACAAAAGGTAATTTGTAGAATTTAAAAAGAAGTAGCCCTCAAAAAGTGTTCTCTTCCTTTTTTTTGTTTTTTGAATTGATAACCATCACTTAAATATATTTTAGTATAGTTGCTGTCTTACTTATTCACTGGCTCTAAATCTGATTTGTCTGATTTGTCTTGTAGGCCATTCACCCCTTCTCATTTCCCCTCCCAATAGAGTTGCTAAAAGATTAGGGTCTTCATTTCCCAATTTCAGCTTTCTAACAAAAGATACGTTTTTCTTGTTTGCCATTCACAGACCTGTTTTAAAGTAGTTCCTTAATGCTTTAAAAAATAACTGTCTGTTGAAAATATTTGCAGTGCCAGTAGGAGAAGAATTGGAGCCAGAACTTTACCTGTGCCGATGGTCCCTGAATTTTACCATGTGCCAAGAACTCCTTTGTGCATTTGATTTTGTTCCCTGGATTTCTTTCACATCCCCCTTGGAAATGCTCCCTGGTCCTGCATATTCTCTTTTTCCTCCATCCTCAGGAAGCACAGAGGTGGAGAGGAGAACCACAAGGAGCTGTTAGAGCTCCATCCATGACTTTTTTTTGTCCTAAAAACCACTCCAGCTGAGCAACTGAGTTTGCTCTGATTTTACAGCAACGTGTATTTAGGCAAAACACTTGAATAAAGGACATTGTTTGTCACAATCCTCTCATCTCGTCCCCCTCTGATGAAGGAAATTTTCACAGGGCCAAGTCAAACCTAAAAAAGGCATGTTTATTCCTGTGTTTTCAGAGAGGGATTGTAGAGCTGAATGTTTAAATGGCTGTATTTGTAGCATGGTTGTCCTTTGGAAAAATTCTGTGGTAAAAAAAAAAAATGGAGTTTAGAGGTAACAAAAAGACAACTAACAATTTCTTGATAGCACAAAGGTGTGGATTATTGCAATATGGAAACAATTGCTTTGGTAGCCAGTATTCTGTGTGTGCATAGACTATACAAAGTTCAGTGTTTAAGACTTACCTGAAAGCAGACAGTTTGCATATAAAAATTTTTTATTGCAAATTTTATATGGAGATGCAGACATCTTTTAAGGCTTTTAAAACTACAATAACTGTTATGTTATTCAGGAAGTGTGGAGAGGATTTCACCTGTAAGGTCAACTTACAGAGGCATTTCTTCAGCTGTTGTTTTGTTTTGTTTTTATTAGACAATGTTTTTAACATTGACTGAAAAGAAAATGGGATCAAACTTTGGAACAAAGGGGTATAGTCTTTCTAATACAATCTTCAGGTTACTTTAGGATCTCTATCCCACTTACTGTCAAGCCTCATTACTCAATTTTCCAAAAATTGATACTTTGTATTTCAGGTCTTGCCATTTTCAGATAAACACTATGTAAAAAATCAGATTTTATGCTGCGTAAAATAAATGATTAATTCTTTCAACCTATCCTGTGTGTCTTTTAAAATCCTGTTAAGAAGAACTTCAAAGCTGATAAATTATATCCATCCAAATTCCTCCTCTCTGGCTGTGTAGATCCCATGGTGGGAGGGGGAGGCAGCCAAGTTTAGCTCCCAGGTGATTTTTTTTTCCTGCTTATTCCCGAATTACAGAGAGTTCTGCTTCAATTTTTCATTTCAGCACGGGGCAGAACCGAGCAGAGGAAGGATGAAGCTGAGACTGTGCGGCTGCTGATGGTTTGGTGTGGATTGGGGTCATACTTAGGGCTGTTCCTGCCCTGGGATGCGGATGGGGAAGGGACACAAATCCGTGTCCCCAGTCCCTGCTCCGCGCTCTTTCCTCACCAGGTGGAGCCCAAGCGGCGTTTTCCAACTTTGGAAACCTAATTCCTCAAGTTTTAGCTTTTCTATTTTTCACATTCTGTGCTGCTTTAGTCTGTGGGTCTGAGCTTCATACAAAGGGATGGTGAGATCTGTGCACAGAGCAGGGAGACAAAACAATTCCTGCTCCAGCTGGGCACCAAGGACAAAGGATCCAAATCTCAGCCCAGGAGCACAAACAGCGTGGGCTGGAGAGAGAAAAACAAGCAGGATGGGACTGCCTGGGCTAAAGCTGGAATGGGACAATGAACTCCAAGGTGCCAATGGAGCAGAACTGATCCCAGGGAGAGCCCCCGGGAGCGCTCGTGCATTTTGGGGCCATTTTGGGTCATTTGGGTGCAGCCCTGGCTGGGCTCTGGTGCTGCCCAAGGTGGATCCATGGAGGAGATCCTTTCATAAATCCCTGCTTTATTCTGTAGCTCTGCCCAGCCTCTGCTCTGGGTCAGCCTTCACAAGGCATCAATCCCTTTCATCACTTTCTGTTTTTTTGCCCGAATTCTTTTAAAAGTTACTTTAAAAGTTACTTTCACTTTCTTTTTTGAATATCCAACCTCAAAGACCCTTAGCTTAGGGTTTTCTGATCGTTTATCATCTCCCTCTTCCCTCCACCTAAACACCTCTTTACAAAGTCCATTATTTTAAGCCCTGAGCTTCTTAAAGGCAGCACGGTGTATTTATTGTGTATGTTGTAAATTTAGGGCATTGTCAAGTAAGGTGGAGTCACACCAACTGTTTAATATTTTCCTTCAAAGCTGGCATGTTTTGCTTATTTCTGGCCTGATATTCAGCGAACCTTCTCCTTTACTGCCACAGGTGTCCCCCAGAAGTTGTGGATGCTGCATCCCTGTAAGTGTTCAGGTGCTGGATGGGGCTCTGAGCAACCTGTTCTAGTGAAAATCGTCCCTGCCCATGTCAGAATAGGATGATCTTCAAGGTCCCTTCCAAACCATTCCATGATCTCATTATTACACAGCTCTGCTCACAAATTTTCATTATGCTCCTGAAATTACAACCATCTTCAGAGCACCCTCCGGACTTCAGGCTCATTGAATCCAAAACTGAAAAACTGTTTATTCACACTTCTCTTGCTCATCTTTGCCCATGAAAACTGGCCAGTTTAGACAAAACAGCTTTTAAGTTTGTGTGTGAAACACAAAAGTAAGTATTTGCTGCAAGAATACAGCTTTTTTTATATATATAATGACAGTGGAGTGTATACAAATACGTGAAGGTTGGCAGTGCAAGTGCTCTGTAATTTTCCAGTACAATGTGTAATTCTGATGGCCACTTAAACAGTAAACATTTACTATTTTCCCCTTTCTCCACCAAAACAAACTCTTTAAAAATAAATGTTTTGTGGTTTCTTTTTATTTTTTTTTTCTTGTAGAGGCTGAAAAGTACCACTTGACTACACCTTGACTCATCATCTGTTTGGCTAGGGAATTCAATAGCATTCCCCAAGAAATACAGGTTATTGTAAAGAATACAGAGATCTATGCTGGCAGTGCCTACACAAATATTAGAGTATTGGATTTTTACGGCTGCTAGCTTGATGAGACTGCTTTCTATGAATAAACAAGGTATTATGATTCTTCCAATTCTTTCTTTTCATGCACCCAGAATTGTTCTGAAGTACTATGAGTAGGAATACTATTTGCTTTTCCCTTGAGTGCTTTATAATTGTAAATTTAACATTACTTTCAGCTTTCTATATTCTTATTGAATGAGATTCTTTTTATTGTTGGACAACTTGAACATTCTCTAGGCTGGTGGTTTATACTGATTTTTAACTGCTGATGTATTTTTGACTGCTGATGTATCCACCTTCTATCTGGATCAAATAGAGTTAAATATATTCTCCATGTGTTAATCCTCTGGATTAATAAAGCAGAAGAAAAACAAACAAATTAGCCACACCTTTGTATTGCTCAGCAAGCCAGAAATGCCCCAGATTCACAAACCTTACAGGTTTTCCAACTTATCAGCTGAAAGTAATCAATGCTTGTTTTTGGCCCTTTGTTAAATGATCCATTTTTGCATATCCTGGGGGAGGTGACTTTAATCCTTTTTATCCACAAAAGTATGTAAAAGTTCTCATCTTGTTTTAAGTAGATGCTCCTGCATTTCAGTCAAGGTATACAAAATACCAAAAAAAGGGTGGGGAGGGGAAAAACTCAAACAAACAAAAACCAGGAAAAAAAATCAACAGCAATTTTATTATAATAGATATTTACATCTCTATATCTCTATGTTCCCCTTTATGTCAGCACCACACAGGATGCTGAGTTATGGCACAGGCACATGGTGAATTAAGGGTGAGTTAAATAACTGCTCTTCCACACTGCTGCCCCTGTTGTCCATGGGCATGTTCTTGTCTGCCCCAAGTCTCAGGTAAAATTAGACACCAGTTGTACATTTTATGTAGGAGATCTATTTTTCTTAAGTTCTTGTGAGCTCTACAGGCAAAGATTTAGTCCAAAGTTCTCTCCCTGCCTTGCTAGCTCTGCCTTCATTTTAAATCATTAAATTCTTTGAACTTGTCCTGGCAGGATTGGAAATCCACTGCTGGCCATTTGTGGGCAAGGAGAAAACACAAATTAAATACTTACAAAGGGTTGGAATGACACTTCTGCTCATTTGTTTGTCAAGTGAGGTGGATGCAGAAAATCTCTGTTGGTGCTATGGTTCAAAGGACAAGCAGGAACTTGCTGCTGTAGTTTTTACTGTGTTAGACCAGAAACTTCCTCTGCTGACTGGGTTTTGTGGTGACAAGATAAGAGCAAGACCCTGTAGATGCATTCACCTGCTCCATTCAGTGTCATTTACTTCCCGAGTTAATTTCTTATCCTGCTTATCACCAAAGGGTCTTACAGGAATTGAAAGTGCAGATTAATATTCTGTACGTTTTTCTCTAAGCTTTCAAATTACAGAATGAATATCTGCAGAATGAAATGAGAAATTATCCTTCAGAAGGGTTCTGCACCCCACATCTTTGACTAATCACTAAAGAAAGAAGTGTCACTTGGTTTTATTGCAGATACAAAAGAGATACCTGAAGTAAAACATTTTAGAGCTTCCTCTTCCTTAGGCTCTTAAAATCTCCTCAGCCACTGGATCCCTAGGATTTGGCAGACCAACAAACCAGGATTTGTAGCAAATCCCTGGGTGTAGTTCCATGTATTTTAGGCAGTAATGAAAAATAACCTGCTACAATTTTCTTGTGGGCTAAAGCAGGTAAAATTTCATTTTTTCCTACAGACATTGATGGCCAGTTAAGTGGGTTTTTGACTGTATTGAAGTGGTGACAAAGTTCCAAAGGGCTTAAATTTTTTCCCTATGGAATCAGTGACCCACCACTACTTATACAATAAACTTATTTAAAATTAAATTATCCCAAGTTCTAGCTAATAGTCCTTGATTTAATAAAAATATATTAATTTTTCACTTGGTTATCACACGGTATTTTAGGTTTAGAGCTGGATTATTGGTACTTTAAGGGCTAGAAGTGCAGTCTTCAGCAGTTTCAATCATTTATTAACAGAGACATCATTTTCTGATGTGCCAGCTTGCAGGTTAACACTTCCTGCAGAAGTAATTGCATATTTAAAATGTATGTCAGACTAACATTGTCCTTAACTTCCTCTTGCCATCTCATAACTTCTTCCTTTCTGTCCAATGCTTCTCATTTCTTAAGTTTATTTGTCCCATGTTACCTCTTTAATTATTCACATGCCCAGGTTTCATGGGATGTTGCTTTTTCATTTGCAAGCTCCAGTACGTTTGAAAATAACCTGTAGCAATTACTCCCTTAGGTTTTACCTGCAATTTACAGGGTATTATAATATACCACTTGCAGACAAGGACAAGAAACACCTCTCCTCCAGGGACTGGAAACATTTACAGCTTTCAGCAGTATCCTGGGAAGAATGCAAAAGCTTCTCTGGCTGCATGTTCCTATATGAGCCCTCCTGCAGGATTTATTCATCTGTTTGCTGAGCTAAACATAATTCCTGTGCATCATTAGAGGCAGAGGGAATGAAAGAGCTTAGTGGAAACTAAATCTGAGAGGTTTAAAGGGCAACTGTAGAATCACACAGCAGTTTGGGTGGTTTTCTAAATGAAAAATAGTGACACAGCTACCCCAGCAGGAAGGAAATCTCCAGGTGATGGTGCACAACACAAGAAAAGATGAGCCAAGGGTGGGCTGGAGCTCATGGTGGAAATTGTGTCCTCCCAGAGCTGGGACAAGGGATGGAAAAAGGAGGAGTGTCTCCCATGGAAAAAGCCCTGAGTTGGGTTCAACAGACTCAAAAATAACTGGTTCAGCTGGAGAATGGATCCAAACTCAAAGACAGTAGGTTTAGGTTGGATATTAGGAAGGAATTCTTCCCTCTGAGGGTGGTGGGGCACTGCCCCATCCCTGGAAATGTCCAAAGCCTGAGTAACCTGATATAGTGGGACATTCCCTGGCCATGGTAGTGGGTTGGGAGCAGATGATCTGTAAGGAGCCACATCACAGAAGGGAAAGGGAAAGGGAAAGGGAAAGGGAAAGGGAAAGGGAAAGGGAAAGGGAAAGGGAAAGGGAAAGGGAAAGGGAAAGGGAAAGGGAAAGGGAAAGGGAAAGGGAAAGGGAAAGGGAAAGGGAAAGGGAAAGGGAAAGGGAAAGGGAAAAGGAAAGGGAAAGGGAAAAAAAAGAAAAAGAAAAAGGAAAAGGAAAAGGAAAAGAAAAAGAAAAAGAAAAAGAAAAAGAAAAAGAAAAAGAAAAAGAAAAAGAAAAAGAAAAAGAAAAAGAAAAAGAAAAAGAAAAAGAAAAAGAAAAAGAAAAAGAAAAAGAAAAAGAAAAAATGAGAGGGAGAAAAGGAGAAAAGGAGAAAGGAATAAAGCGAGAGAGAAAGCGAGAGAGAAAGCAAGAAAGCAAGCAAGCAAGAAAGAAAGAAAGGGAGAAAAGGAGAGAGAAAGGGAGAAAGTGAGAAAGCAAGAAAGAAAGTGAGAAAGCAAGAAAGAAAAAGAGAGGTAGGGAGAAAGGGAGAAAGAAAGAGAAAGGGAGAAAGGAAGAGAAAAAGGAAGAGAGAAAGGGAGAAAGAAAGGGAGAAAGAAAGGGAGAAAGAGAGAGAGAAAGAGAGAGAGAAAGAGAGAGAGAAAGAAAGAGAGAAAGAGAGAAAGAGAGAAAGAGAGAAAGAGAGAAAGAGAGAAAGAGAGAAAGAGAGAAAGAGAGAAGAGAGAAAGAAAGAAAGAAAGAAAGAAAGAAAGAAAGAAAGAAAGAAAGAAAGAAAGAAAGAAAGAAAGAAAGAAAGAAAGAAAGAAAGAAAGAAAGAAAGAAAGAAAGAAAGAAAGAAAGAAAGAAAGAAAGAAAGAAAGAAAAGGAAGGAAAGAAAGAAAAGGAAGGAAAGAAAGAAAAGGAAGAAAGAAAAGGAAGGAAAGGAATGTGTGCTGTGTGCTCTGTCCGCAGGCCAGCTGACAGTAATTCCAAGCTGTTAAGCCGGGGCGGTGCGGCGCTCACAGGCGGCCGCTCCCTTCCCGCTGCCTGCCCGGGGCTGGCAAGGGGACACCGGCAGAGGAACGAGAAGAAGAGGAGGAGGAGGAAGAAGAAGAATAATGAAGCTGAGCCGGCTCTGTGAGTAGGATGCGCCCCGGAGCCGCTCCGGGCGGGATGAGACCCCCATGGCCAAGGGGAAGGGGAGGGAGGGCTGATGCCGATTCAGCTCTTAGACTGGAATAAGTCATGCTCAAATCTTAAATATATATATTTTTTTTACTTTTTTTCCTCTGCTCAAACCCAGCTGCGTGTGGATGGGTGTGTCTATTAGGAAGTGTGGCTGAGTGGGGTTTTGGAATCAGCCAAACACAGAATAACCTAAAACTGAGCTTACATTTAGTGATTACGTGGCTGCCAAGAGGCACCTGAGGGACAGGGGAAATTGGGAGCTTCTGGAAGGTGGGACTGCTGACACAGGACCCGAGGGAAGGGCAGGAAGCTCTCTCGGGAAGATATTAGGATAGGGAGATATTAGGATATTAGGGAAGGGTTTTTCACCCAGAGAAAGGTGGTCAGGCACTGAACAGCTCCCCAGGGAAGTGGGGAGCACTGAACTTGACAGAGCTCAAGAAGAGTTTGGACAATGCTGCCAGGCACAGGGTGGGATTGTTGGGGTGTCCTGTGCTGGGCCAGGAGTTGGAGTGGGTGATAAACTCAGGATATTCTGTGATTCTGTCACCTTTTCCTTAAGCTCTGCTGTTTTACATGTCCTGCTGCGCCTCCATCCTGACTGTCCTTCCTCCTGGCTTCTCTCTGCCACCTCCTCTGCCTGGCACTGTGAGTATTGTGAGTGTCCCTGCCCATGACAGTGACAAGATGTAACCCTCCATGGCAGAAACGGGGTGAGGGAGGCACAGCAACACCTCTGCAGCTCAGCATCCCCACACTGCTCCTTGGTGCTGAGTACCCACAAACTCCCATATCAGCAAAAGCACAGTCTGACTTTCCTGCATATACAATGGACTTTGTGTTTTATTGCTCTTAATTGTTTAATCACAAATATGAAGCTATCTTGACTATCTTGACTATCTGAACTTTGTCTGAGATTTTGGCTTCACTGTTAAATGTGTAGAGGTTTGCACATGTCTGCGGAGAAACTCAAAGATTTATGTATGTGTGCAGGATAAATAACCTCAGTAAACCTAAGATAGACAGCTGGACCCAGCAGTTTGGGTCAGTGAAGTCTCTTGATAGCTTCCGAGTCCCAGAAAGCAAAACTAAAAGTTGGTTGACAGTGAAAATATTCTGTGAGTCTTGAGAACCAGGTACAAACTATGAAGGAGAGTTGGGAAATGTATTCCTTGATCCTTGAAAGGCATATTTCAAAAAATGTTTAAGAAGCTTGTGTTCTAAGTAAAATACAGAATATATTATAGATTCACAGAACTATTTAGGTTGGGACAAACCTCCAAGATCATCAAGTCCAACCTTTGATTGATCACCACGCTGTGAACTAGGGAGAAGCACTGAGTGCCACATCCAGTTGTTTCTTCCACTCCTCCAGGGATGGCACTCCAAACCTCCCTGGGCAGCCCCTGCCAAGGCTTCAGCACCATTTCCATGGGGAAATTCCTGCTGCTGTCCAAGCTGAGCCTGCCCTGGCTCAGCCTGAGGCCATTTCCCCTTGTCCTGTCCCTGTTCCCTGGAGCAGAGCCCGACCCCCCGGCTGTCCCCTCCTGGCAGGAGCTGTGCAGAGCCACAAGGTCCCCCCTGAGCCTCCTTTTCTCCAGGCTCAGCCCTTTCCCAGCTCCCTCAGCCCCTCCTGGGGCTCCAGCCCCTTCCCAGCTCCATTCTGGCACACTCCAACCCCTCAATGCATTTCTTGTAGTGGGGGGCCCAGAATTGGGCACAGATTCGAGGTGTGGCCTCACCAGTGCCAAGTACAGGTGGGTCCTGCTCCTGTGGCCACCCTACTCCTGATCCAAGCCTCAGTCCATCGATCCATCCTGTCCAGATCCCTCTGCAGAGCCTTCCTGCCCTCCAGGAGATCAACATTCCCACCCAACATGTGTCGGAACTCAAAATGTCCCTCAGACATTTTTGGATGTTCCGGGCCCAGGTCAGAAGCATTTGAGACCCTGGCAGGCAGCTGGAAACAGCTGTGATTTTGGGTTTGAACCATGGAATGATTTACCAACCTTGCAGGAAGAACAAGAGGTCACAAAAGTTTAGATGTTATAGTAGAAGTAGTCACAAAGTAAAGGGAAGAATTTTTTAGTGCTGTACAGGGGAGTTTTGGTTTTGTACATGAGGGTCAGAGGTTTTAAGGTGGAGGGATTTGGGCCTGCCCTGTCCTCCCTCTTTCTTCTTCCTTACCTCCATGTTCTTGGTGATGTTGGCACTCACAGATTGGTTTAGAGTAGAAAGGCACATTTAATATAGGTAATAGGCATTGGGGAAAAACTGTACCCATGTAACACGTAATGTACCATATAAAAGACAGCAGCAGCCCTGGGCGGGGAGAGAAGAAGCAGTCGGGAGTCAGAGAGGATGTCAGGGTGTGTGTGTGCCTCTGCCTGAGCTGTGAGCAAACCACAGCAGCCAGAGAAGAAAATCTTTTAGATAACTTGCAATAAACTGCATTGAGACCAGACAACAGAAGAATACTGAGCCTTTCTTTGAAGGCACAGGTTGGAGGAGAGATTTTTCGACCACACGGAGCCACCCCTGACCCATTTGGCAAACATGGTGTTGTCTGCAAACTGAGTGTGCCCTCAGTCCCCTCACACAAATCATCAATTAAAATATTGAACCTGACTGGCCCCAGAATTGATCCTGGGGACACCACTGGTGGCTGCCTGTGGCACCATTCCCCACCACCCTCTGGGCTTAGACATGCAGGCAATTCTTAACCCAGGGAAGATGCGCCTGTCCAGGCCCTGGGCTGCAGCTTTTCCAGGAGATGTTTTGGGATGTCAGAATCTGTGGTATTGATGATTCTGAGATTGTAGAAAGTCTCTGTCTTTCTGCCCCGTTGCCAAAGAAGAAGCCATAATTGGTCTGTGCTGGTTTCAAGGTTGTTTATTCTGTTTATCTCTAACATGTTCTGCTGCCCTGCCGCAGCTCTGTCCTGCAGGGCAGCGTGTGGGGCTCTGCCCTCAGTGGCATGTTACAAACATTAAATACCAGAAACTACCTGTGCTGGATTTACAATAACGTGCCAATATCTGTCACCTACGTTGGACAGTGTGTCCCCAGCCTAAACCAACAGAAAAATGCCAACACCACAGTGAAACATGGAGGGCATGAAGAAGGAGGAAAAGGACAAGACAAACCCAATTCCTCCATCTTGTCCTCTTTGGACCCCTAATCTAGAATCCTAAAATTTTACTTTTGCACCCGTGCCACATTTAATTATTACTGATGTCAAACACTCAGAGCTTGTAATTCATCCTGTAAGATTGAAAACTCTTTTCCATGGACAGAGATCAGAGACAGTGTCTCTGGGGGCTCTGTCCAGTGGGGTTCCTGACCCCTGCCAGGGTCCCAGACCTGCCAGGGCAGCCAGAGGGATGCCCTGGATTCCCACAGTGGGAGACAGTGTCAAAGGCTTTGCTGAAGTCCAGGCACACAACACCCACAGCCTTCCCTGCATCCCCCCGAGGGATCACCTGGTCATAAAAGGAGATGAGGTTGGTCAGGCAGGACCTGCCTTTCCCAAACCCGTGCTGATTCCTTGGTTATCATGTTTGTGCCACGGGATCACGCTCAGGATGATCTGTTCCATGGTTTCCTCAGACACCAGGAAATAACATCAGGCATAACAGCAGTTAGACATTTGTACTTGCTCCTATATTTAGATAAAATGCTGCACTCTTGAGCCTGTTTTGCAACAGAGTTGCTCCATAATAATGATGAAAAATAGTGCCAATACATTGTAAAGGTAAACCTGCCAAGCTAACTGTGGGATGAGCAAAACAAAACCTGACTGGTGTTCTCACAGATCTTTGCAATGCACCATGCCCTATCCTCTCCTCAAAAATAGTCACTGAAATCTCTAAATAAAATTGTCATTTTCACTTCATTCTTCCGGGGTTTTGTCTTTGAAACTTGTGACTTGGCCTCCTTTATGAATTAAGTATATTTTGTGTATACATCTGGTGGGTTTTTTTTAATATTGAAAAATAACTAAAGTTGGTGTCAATCTGCTTGGTTCCAGCAGCTTTTTGATTTGTGCATGTGGGCTTTGTCAGTGTTTGTGTTCACATCACTGCATAAATGAAGTGTCAAAGTAATTTCAGCATTATTTTAGTGTGGGTTTGCACCACTACTAGTGGTGGAGTGAGAGATTTCTCATGGGTAATACTGAGGGAAATTTATAATACCTGAAGATCCATTACATAACTTTCTCAATTTTAATCCTTTGATGAAAACACCGCAAGTTTCTCACAATATTTTCCCTGCAGTCACACAAATGTTTCTGCAATGTTTCATCAGGCTTTTTATTTTTAAAGTGGGGAGAATACAGGAATAACCACATGGAGAAATACAAAGAGGGAGTACCTAGAGAGGAAAAATTCAGTCTTTATGGTGGATTATCAACTGAACCTGTGTGAATAAAGTCTGCTCTTATGGAAAAAAAAAAAAATCAAAGTTCCTTCTGGCATGAATAATCAGAATAACAGAAATTTTCAGAATTTGGATGCAGACCAATTGGGCAGAATTAACAGGAGTAGCAGAACTCGCAAAACTGGACTTGAGGAGGACAAGTGAAAAATTGGGCCTTGTTCTAGAGAAAGGGTTGGGCAGAAATCATAATGTTTATAAAAGGCAGTTCTAAGAAGGAAAGGAGATAACTATCTCATGAATGTAAACTGTTATAAGGAAGATTTAGACTAGAAAATACCAGATGTTTTCTAGAGGGTTGGCAAAGTAAACATACTGCATATTTTTGGACATTGGTCCTGTTGAACTCAGTTTTCAGGACTATGAAACAAATAATTTCCTTTTTTTTTCCACTTTAACAGACCCTTTTTTTCTAGGATAGTTCTTTGCAGATCAGGAAGTGACTCATGCTTCTAAAACAGCCTGTTCCACTATTGCAGTGTGATATTTCCTTGTTTAGCATCATCAATTAGGTGGTGTATTTCATCAGGAAAGCCATCAGCGCTTCTGGTGTTGAGGAAAAGCAGATATTCAATATGAGGAGGAAGCTTTTCACAGCAAGGCTGGTAAAAGACTGGCACAGGTTATCCAGGGAGGTGGTATTCCCATCCCTGGAAATACCCAAGGTCAGACTGGGCAGGGTTCTGAGCAAGCTGATGCAGTGGAAGATTTCCCTGCTCATTGAAGGGAGGTCAAATTAGATTAACTTTGAGGTTTCCTTCCAACCCAGGTTGTTATGTGATTCTGTGCATGCAGTCAGAGCTCATTGTGTGAAAGGGATTGTTTGGGCCTTCTGCTGTTTTAACCCAGCATTTTGAAAATGTGGGTGCAGGGAATTCCCTGCTTGGTCAACATTTAAAACCATTCCTAGAGTGTTTGCACATCTCAGAAAATCAATAGTAACTGCAAAGCACCTCTGTAGTACCCAGTACTTACTTTTCAGAGTCAAAATCCTACTAGGATTAAGTCAAACTTTGTGTTTATTTGAGGGATTATGGATGTAGATTGAAGGGAGTGTTGGATTTTAGAAACAAAAGGGGTTGTCCTTGGAGATAGGAATGCACCAGATACTCTATTGCCACACCTCTGAAGGCTGTGGTTGACCCAGTGAAACAGACAAAAACCACCCAGTTTGGGTAGCAATGCCAGAAAAAAATGACAAGTTTTTTTTGTGTTGCTATGAAAGCATTTTTATGTTTTTGTTGTGTGGGTTTTTTTTCCTTTTCATTTTCCCCTTCACAGTTGCTCTGAGATTATTTGGATTAGTGTTGGCATCAGTGGCTGCTTGGTATTTGGGATACTTTGTTGCTGCTTATGTACCCCAAAATACAGTATCTATTGCTGCACTTCAAGAGATTGGAAAGAAACCAGTGTTGAGGGGTATGTAGTTGTATTTATTTCCTTTTTCCCCCCTTTCTTATACTGTATCTGATGTTGTGTATTTATGTGCTAAATCATAAATGGCTTGTTGAGGGGTATGTAGTTGTATTTATTTCCTTTTTCCCCCTTTCTTATACCGTATCTGATGTTTTGTATTTATGTGCTAAATAATAAATGGCTTGTTGGATAAGAAATTATTTGGTATGTGCTATTATAAGAATGAAGTTGACTGTAAAGCTAATTAAAACAAAGCTAAACCTTTTCTTAGACACTGTTTTTGAAGAAACACAATGCCAGCCTATTTTTACATGTGTACAAAGGCAATTATTTGAACATTGATGTAAGAACACCTTATTTGTTTGCAGGCAAAAGAGTGCAAATCTGCAGCTTTGTTTCTATTACACATATTTTATATTTATGATAAACAGCTGAATCACTAACTAAACTTTGTGAGTTAACTCTCATTATTTTTTAGCTCTGCTCTGACCAGGTGGTTTAATGTGTATACTTTTGACATTCTCTGACTAAGTCATTGTGTGAAAAAAGGACTTAAAATAAGAATGGTAACTATTCATGTGAAGCTGTTGATAGGAAACCTTCATCCTGATAGCCCTTGTTTCCTGTGATGTGGAATAGCAGATAATAATTACCTTATTTTCAATTACACCTGTTTGAAAATCAGTGATAACTTCCAGCCCAACCTGTGATGAAGTTACCACCATCCCAGGATTCTGTGTTCAGATGTTTTGAGTTCAGCACGTTGACTTTAGGGCATTCATCCCATGTCGAAAATGTTCATGCAGAATCCAATAAAACATTTTTTCATCTTTGCTGTTGCAGCCCCAGCCCCCAAAAGGCAGAAGTGTGACCTCTGGTCTCCCTGCCCACCTGGGAACTTCGCCTATCGCATCCTCAGTGGTGGTGGCAAACAGAGGAGGCCAACAATTTGTTTTGAGGATGAGGAGTGAGTATCCCTCTAAATTACACCTAAGCAAATGCTTTGTACTGTGAGCAAAGGTGTTTGGGTTTGGCTCAGTAGCAGCAACTGACCTCCTACCAGGGGCTTCTATTCTGGTGGAAAACTTCAGAATTTTTCTGACAGTATTTAACTCTTCTTCTCCTTTTTTTTTTTTTTTTTTTTTTTTAACCTAATCTCCAGTGATTTTCTTTGTTCTTCTATATAAGCTGCAGATGGCTGATAGTTTTCAGCAGGATTTTTAATTTTCATGGTGCAGGATAGCAGATTTACAGAATGTTGACTGCTCAGCACCTTCTGAAAGTCAGCTTCTTTCATGGCTTTTCAAACTGGACAGGTGAAATAACTTCAAAACCTTGCAGTGACCTTTACTGGAGATATAATCCACAGAGAGTACAAAACCACTTCATCTTGGTTTGGTTTGGTTTCTTTCTCTCCTTTATCTTTCTGGATGCACTTGTATGAAATATTTTCTTGATCTGGCTCATTTTGAAAGAGTCATTGTTGAAGGAAACTGATGGATAGACTGTGCAAGATTTTTAAACACTTATTTAAAATAGAATTTTGAATTAAATACCTGAAGGAAACGTAAGTATCAGAAAATTACACTGGTAAACATAACTTTGCAAGAGAGCAGATGAACAGATGTATTTTATTTTACTGATACTGTATTTATTTCAATTCCAGGCTTATAAATGCAGGGAATCATGTGGCTGGAAGTGGTATAAACATTGCCATTGTGAATTGTAAGTAAGAGAAAAAAATGTTAGAGAGAGACATACTTTTGTACTGCAATAAATTACCTGTGTTCCTGGGGGGCTTGGATATCTTGTTTTGTGGGGATTTTTTTACAAGCTAGTATGGAAAGGAAAGGAAAATATTGCAAACTTGATTCACGTTAATGTAAGAAAAACAAATCTGTGTGATAAAAAACAGTCTTCTGGGTAAACAAAAGAAACATGTTCATAATCAATACAGGAAAATAGAATAGAAAATGTGCACACAGATGTGGTGTATTTTATTAGACAAAAGACTTGTAGCACAGCAAGAATATATGTGATCTGCAGCAGTAGGACTCTGCTTTCAGCTTCAGTCCTTGATAAAATACATCTGCTGCTCCACTGATGTGGGAGAAGCAGGAACTGAGAGCTGCAGTTCTGCCTCAAGGTGTAGCCATGGTACAAATTCCTTTTCCAGACTTGTTCAGGATACAGAAAGACAAATTCAAATTTTAATTAATATTAAACTTCCTTTTGCTTATAGTAAAAGCCAATGGAAGCAGCAGGTGTGCTTTATGCTAGGTTTGGAGGCACCTAAATCCTAAATTTTGATTCTATGAATGGGCATGGTGATGAAATGCAGTGTATTCAGTAATGAGCTCAGGGAAAAATGAATGCCTAAATCTTGTGGGGGAGAGGAAAAAAAGGGAATTCACAGGCACAGTCAAGCTGGCTTTGATCACAAAACACTCATATTTTAATTTTTTTATCTCACTATTGCTAAGCAAGATCTTGATTTTGTCTAAACTTGTATGATTTTCCTGAGGATTAAATTAACCACTGACAAGAATTTGTTCCAATTTTTTTCCCCAGTTAACTACTGCCTTTTTTTTCCAACAATCACAAAATGTTTACTGGGTATAAAATATAAAAATGAGTTTTAAATGAGAGTAAGAGGAGGAATATTCATCTTGAAAGCACAAGCAAGATAGTGGCAAATAGGAGCAGGTAAATCTGTCCAATATCCTGCACCAGTCTGTAGTAAAACATATTTTTTTTTACATGTCCATTAATTAGATAAGGCAAGATAATGACTGTTCTCAATAAGTGCCTTATGGATGAAAGGCTGAACATCTCAAACACTGCACAGAATAGAATTAAGCTCATTCAAATAATTTTAGGCTTAACCGATTTTCCTATCCATGGCCATGACCTAGTGTAGTATATACAAACACCAAAAAATGAATTTTTCTTTAAAATAAGAAGTGATAAAAATTTTTAGTCACATTTGATGATTTAGAGACTACACAAAACAAAATATTCTCCCCAGATCTTAAAGTTTTTATTTCATATTTCTTCCAATTTAATAACTGAAGCAAAAGAAGTCAAATAATAAAAATAGGAATGCCTATCTTTAGCTGAAAATGCTGTGTTTGCCTATTGAATAAAATAATATTTGCTCATATTAAGTTTTTTTTTTAATTACAGATAAAACTGGAAAATTCATGTCAGCAAATTTTTTCGAAATGTGGGCAGGAGGTAAGGAAAAGAATCCAAGAAAGCTTTTGTTAGTGTTTCAGCATTAAGAAAAGACATATACATGTAATTATCCTCCTCTTTCCTGTTTGACTTTGTATTCTCAACAGGGATCAGCTAGAAACAAACAGCTGCTGTCTTCATAAAATATGTTCTGGCCAGATATGATAACAAATTATGTCTGAAAAGCTGAATTTCTCCTGTTATTTGAGATAGTTGATGATCTTTTTTGTTAAATTATCTTGTTCTTTTCCTTTTTTTTTTTTTTTTGGTTGGCTGTTTTTTTGTTTTATATTTTTCCTTGGTCTCCATTATTTCAGTCTGGTAGTAATGGCACTTAAGCAGTTATGACATCCAGACACTTTGCTCAGCAAAATTCCTTTTCCTGACACACCTTGTTCTATTTTAGTTACAAAAGCATCATAGTCATAAAATCATCATGGGAAATTTGCTTATCTCTTAACAGCCTTCCACATTGCTGGAAAGATTATCTACTTTAAGAATATCTTTTAACACATTTATTATACTTTGAATGGCAAGTTTCCTTACCTGTTAGTGAGGAGAACCAGAATGCTCCAAGGCACTGGGAGCTGATTCCCTGACTCCTTAAAAATGCTCATGAGTGTAGGTGCAGGAGTAGAAGGTGATGTGTGTGCCAGGAATAACCAGCTGTGTGATGACTCCACAGACCACTCCAGGGAGATGATGGATTTCATCAGGAAAGCACCAGAAGGGACCCTCCTTCTGATGGCCACTCACGATGATGGGAGCACCAGGTAGGAGGTTAATGAGCCTGAGGGGCAGAGCAGTGAGAAGCTGGAAAATTACTCTTGTGAATTGGTGTAAAAGAATGGCAAATTCCATTTTATACGCAGAGTTGTTCTCTCACATCTTGTCTAAAAGTTTTGATTCCGTATCTTTTCCATGATTGCACATATCTGTGTGTTGGTGCTCCCTAGGATGGGTAAATATTGTTTAAAAGTACTCCAAAGGGCACTACTGTTACATCTGAGTCACAACCTTCTTTACTCTGAAATATTATTTATCCACACCCCAATTATGATGTCTCTAGTTTGCATTCCTTCTAACATCATAATCTGATTTTCCAGGTGCTTTTGAATCTTTGGGGGTTTTTAGCTGAGTTTATGATATGGTAATTATCCAGGAAAAGACTTAATCCATGTTTGACACCCTTGTCCTTATTTAGGAAGGACTGAAGCAGCAGACAGTATTTGAGATACTTTTTTCTTTTTGCTAAGCTGTTACAAAGAGGTTGTATTAACATCAGGAACTTACTGAGAAGGAAAACATTTGATAAATTCAATTTTCTCTGTGAATTCAATGTCATGCTGCTACCACAGCTCTCAGGACTATCTAAATCTCATTCTTGCTTCTGCAGGCTTAATGCTGAATGTAAAGCATGAATCAGCTATGATCTTTTTCATCATTTTTCGCATCTTGAATTTTTAACACTCATGTTTTCACTACGTTTTCCTAGGTTGAATGATGACACCAAAAAATTAGTAGAAGAACTGGGAAGTAAAGAAATAAAGAATATAAAGTTCAGATCAAGCTGGGTTTTTATAGCTGCCAAAGGCTTCAAGCTGCCAGATAATATCCAAAAAGAAAAGGTCAGATTTGTTTCATTTTCACTTTATATTTGTCTGTATATCAAAACCTAAAACTTTGGGAATAACTTGCCCACAGGTTGCAGGAGGACTAAAGATACTGTTTTTCACAGAGATTTCTGTTTGCATCTGTGCCCTTGTGTTCAGTTTCTGTAAGCCCAGTCGTGCTCATCTGTGTGACTGAGGCAGACAGAAATGAGAAAACCCAACAGAGAGTTCAGGTCCCTGGATGATGCTGATTCCCTCCACAGCTCCCATAGTGGGGCTCTTTTTCCCAGAATATCACTGGATCTCAGGATGGTCAGGCTGGAAGGGACCATGGTGGCACTTCTAGTGCCACCTCCCTGCTCCAGCAGGGCCATCCCAGAGCACAGGGCACAGGGCTGTGTCCAGATGGCTCTGGAATATGCCAGGGAGGAGAGCCCAGAGCCTCTCTGGGCTCTGCTCAGGGCTGGGCACTGCCCAGGGCAGAAGTTGTGCCTCCTGTGCAGGGAATTGCTGGGCTCAGCCCCTGCCCGTGGCTCTGGGGCCATCGCTGGGCCTGGGGCAGAGCCTGGGGCTGCTCTGACCTCCTGCACACAGGGACACACAGGGACACACAGGGACAGACTGGGACACACAGGGACACACAGGGACACACAGGGACACACAGGGACAGACTGGGACACACAGGGACAGACTGGGACACACAGGGACACACAGGGACAGACTGGGACAGACTGGGACACACAGGGACACACAGGGACACACAGGGACAGCCAGGGACAGACTGGGACACACAAGGACACCCAGGGACACACAGGGACAGCCAGGGACACACAGGGACACACAGGGACACACAGGGACAGCCAGGGACACACAGGAACACACAGGGACAGACTGGGCTCAGGCCTCTCTCCCTGGGGCTCTCTCCAGGCTGAGCAGCCCCAGCTCCCTCAGCCTTTCCTGGGCCCGGAGCTGCTCCAGGCCCTTGCTCAGCTCCAGGAGCTCCTGGCCCTGCTGTGCTGAGGAGCCACAGCTGGACACAGCACCCAGAGGTGCCCCCAGGGCTGGACACAGCACCCAGAGGTGCCCCCAGAGCTGGGCACAGCACCCAGAGGTGCCCCCAGAGCTGGGCACAGCACCCAGAGGTGCCCCCAGGGCTGGACACAGCACCCAGAGGTGCCCCCAGGGCTGGGCACAGGGGCAGGGGCACCCTGACCCGCTGGCAGTGCCCATCCCGATGCCCCCCAGGACACCATTGGCCTCTTTGGTCTCTGCTGGGCAGGGACAGCTCATCGTCTACCAGGACCCCCAGGTCCTTCTCCACAGATCTTTTTCCCAGCAGGTCACCCCCAGCTTGTGCTGGTGCAGAATACTTTTGCAATATTCTTCACATTTCAGAGCTTCTGCTGGACAAAGATATTCAATTTAGTGCATATCATGAAAGCCATCTGCAAAATAAGTAAATAACTCTGTGTAAGAGAGAAACTGGCAGAATCTTCACCCATTATGTTAAGCAAGCTGTGCAACATTCTCCTCAGCTTCCCAGTCCTCCTTCATTACTCCCTCCTCTTATATAAAGTTAGACAAACTAGTATGCAAATAGAAAAACTAAATACTGACTTTTTTATAATTTTTTAAAATTTATTTTATTTTTACAGATAAACCACTCTGACCAGACAAAGAACAGATACAAAGGCTGGCCAGCTGAAATCCAAATAGAAGGCTGTATCCCAAGAAACCTGATCTGAAAAAATGCATACCTCATGAATAAAGACAATTCTATATTTTTATATCTATGACTCTAATCAATTGCCTCCAGAACTCAATAAGCATCTGAACACCAACTGCAAAACAAGTCAGATGCACAGTTTTTAACCTATCTTTGCTCTCTGTGCTTTTGTTTTAATCTGAAAACAAATAGGTATTTTGATAAGAAGTAAAAGTAAAACAGTCTGGTTTGGAAATGCAGTGTTCAGGAAGTCAGTCATAAAATGCAAGGATTTTTGAAAGTGAGTATAGATTGTCATTAATACTTTTAGGGGTTTGGTTTTACTTTTTTCTTTTTAGTATGTCTTTCTTTTGGTTCCCTTTAAATACTAATACACAAATATACAAATAGAACTTAGTCTAAATTGTAATATAAAATCATTTACAATACAGCAAATTTCTTTGATGTCAGTTTATTAATAACATTTCTTCTGTTCAGAGACAAGATCAGCAAGATGATCAAGATCTATGGCAGGATCAGGTACATTTGTTGAGCTGCATTTAGTGGTGTTGACAACACAAAAAGCAATACTAACATGTAAAGATCCAGTTACTTGAATTATTTTGCCAAATTCGAGCTGCAAATCTACATAGTTTGATTTAATTATTTTTTCTTCCTTTAAGTGTAACTTACATAAAAAAATGTAGTGACTTCATGCAAGTGTGTTGTTCATGTTAACTATAGAATTAAGCACATGATTGAAAGGAAGCTGCAGAAACATTTATTCAATTTCCCTTTCTTTGAAGTACAGCATATGTCTGGACTGGTCTTAAGTGGTATTTGTCCGCCTGTGGTTCAGATATCTCCCATATGGCTGATTCCATAACTTAAATTATGCTTCCTGCAGAATTCCACTATTATTCTAATTATTCCCCAAACATATGGAATTAACCCAAAACGATTACATGGAAAATAACTCATCACTATTCTTTTTATACCATTCCATGATGTGTCTGATGACTGTCCTCATCTACTCTCTCCTCCTAGACTGAACCCACCTGTTTTAATCTTTCCTTACACTTTTTCTCAACATTAAAACATTAGTTCCATGGTTCCTGCTTAAAGCCCCCTTTGAAAATTCAAATGAAGCTTGAAAGCTTTAAATCTCCAACTGTGGCTGCCACTTGTAGTCACTGCTGTGCTCTCAGCAGCTTTCTGGTGTTGTGTCTCTCACCAGTCCCTAAAGTTTCCTGCTACTGGTTTGCAAACTGCTCCATAGCCCAGGGACACTGCCAAAAAAAACATTTAAATTAGTCTGACTGAATTTGACTGTGGCAGACTCAGTGGTTGCTCCTTAGCACCTTGTCGCTGATGAGATGGATACAAACTGAGCCCTTCAATAGCTGTTTCAATGTTTTTCCACATTAAGTCATTCTTCTTAATAATAATATTTTTTGGGTGGTGCTGCTGGCAGGACATTTATTCCTTTGCATCGTAATCACCCTTTGCTACATGCCTGAATTATAAAAATAACATAATTACAGTGCTAATGGCTGGCAAGAGTGCCAAGCTCTGCGACAGCCCTCGAGCTCTGTGCAGTCTGACAGCCACTGCCTCCTGCTCCAGGCCACAATTAATCTTACATCAATTACAATTAAATTTTACTTCAATTTCTGTTTAGCAGTTACCATGAAGTACAACAAAATTCTCATGCTTTACATTTGCTCTGTTCTTCACACTCTGTGCAAGTGTTCCACTCTTAGCAACAGTAAAAGCTGTGCCTCTGTCATCTGAATCAAAGATCAAACCAACCTGAGAACCTTTCACAGCACAAATTCCTGCAAAATGGTCTTTAACCCATGATATTTTCTCTTTTACAGAGATGAAGCTGAGTAACTTGGACTAGACTGAAGTGTGCTGATAATCTGCAGTGCTGAATAGCCATCATCAGCTTTGTTTTCATTTGCTCATGACACAGTACTTAAATATGGCATGTACTTAAATACAACAAGCAGAGACCTCTCAAGTACCCTGACAACCCTCTGATCTGAAGAAATTGTGGAAAAGTGATCACTTGCCACTTTTTCAATCGCTATTCAGATTAAAAGCAATCTCACAGAGTTGGTTTGAAAGTGGGACTTTGACTTTATACCCACAATTTGAAGACTTTCAAAGGAACTGCATCCTAGGAAGAAGTGAAAAGCTTTTTCATGGATTTCTAATTCTGAAAAATTAATCTGGGGAAAAAACAACAGTGCAGTGGCGGAGGTCAATGTTCTCCATGCCAGGTGGTGTTGCCAACCACAAGGAGCAGGTAGGAAGTGATTTCCTGCATTCTTCCGAGCTGGGAAAGTGCTGGGAAATACCTCTGGGTGCTTATTACACACGTGGGGCCACCACCATGCAGTAAGGTAAAAGCCTGCACAGCAATCCATCTTTTTCTAATCCCAGTAGGCAAATCCCATAGGAAGCCATGAGCTTTAGGCTGTAGCATTACTCAGGGCGTGGATTTGTGGATTTAAAAGTGGGATGGCACAGCAGGTGGTAGCAGTGGTTTTCCACATCCTCTGCATCTCTAGAAATACCCAACCTTCTTGTGCTTACCTGTCCTGGGCAGACACTGGAAGCCACAGACATGGCTGGAGGTCACCTTGGGTGGACACCAGCAGCTTTGCCCCTGTTGTGCCAGACCTTCTTTTCCTACACTTTGCCAGGGGGAGGCTCCCATTTCAAATATCCCCAGCAGAGCATTTCACACATGGAATACGAGGGGGGCCCTCATACCCCCATGTAGAAACATATTTTAGAATCTCCTGCTTTTACCTCCTATGTTAACATGACAACCAGACCCATAAAGAACAAAGTACTTGGACAAAGTTCCTGTGTTGCTTCTCCGTTTAAGAGCATGAGAAACATTTCAGGGTCCTGACATGTCTCTTAAAAATCCTTGGATCCCTGGCAGTCCAATTTGATGGCAGCCATTGAAAATATTGATCAAATAATAAGGAACATTTTCAGTTTCTCAGTGGCAACTGTTTCTTCATGTTCTTTGTGTGGTTTTATCTAACTCAAAGCAGGAAGTTTCCACTATACTTAAAAGAAAAATAGAAGACAGGAAAAGAAAAGTGAAAGATGCTCTTTTTAAGGCAGGCTGTGCCAAAAGGAAAATTCTGACCAAGAGCAATCCACCCATGTAAGCAAAGAGAAGCTGATGCTTTTATTTAAACATAGTACCTGGAAGGAAGTAATGTATGACTGTGATTTATGTGATCTTGTCTTAACTGCAGTGAGATGCTGAAAAATGACTAGAATTCAGGGGATCGAGATGAGTGGTTTAATAATATTTGAGTGACAGCAGTTCTTTATTTCTGGGGACTTGAAGTTTTGATTTCAGTTCTCTGCTTTTTTTTTTTTTTTTTTTTTTTTTTTTTGTGCTGTGTTTTTGGTTTGGTTTGGGTTGAGGGGGGTTGTTGTTATTTTTGGTTCGTGGGTTGGTTTGGTGTTTTGTTTTGTTTTGCTTTTCTTTCCAGGAGAGGTTTTCAGCAGCACAGGAAATGTAGCTTCTCCTCCAAAACACAGACTTTACACTAGCAGCTCCTTCTTCCAAAGTCTACTCAAAGAATAGACCTTTTGGCCTGTCTCTGTCTCCATTGCAGGCCTCATTATAAATAAAAAATATTTTTTAATAGCTATGTTTTAGCCAAAAAACAATACACATTTAAACCTTGTATTTCTCAGGTAAATCCTATATGGGTTTGCATTTTATCTCCTAAGAATTCCTAGCAATGTTTTGTAGGAGGCTGCTCTTGACCACCCAGCCAGGAGGTCGACACCAATAAATTATTTTTTAAGGAACAAATGGACACCTCCAAATCAGCTGCCCTTGTCCTTGTGGAGAATTCAGCTTGCCAGGTGTTCACTGGGAACACCACACAGCTGGTCCAAACAGCCCCAGGAGATTCCCCAAACACCTGGACGACAACTTCTCGGCACAGGGACTCGGGAGCCGCTCGCAGAAGTGCCCTCTGGGATTTGTTACTCGTTCCCAGAGAGGCTCTCGTGGCTGATTTGGGATTGTCTCGGCCACAGCGACCGCGCAGCCGCCGAGTTTCAGATCTCTGCTGCTTTTCCTGCGCCCGTCCGGCTCCCGAGATGGGCCAGGCACAGCTGAGCCTGGCTGGAAAAGCAGCATCTTTTATCAATGTGTCCATGGCAAAGCTGTTGTCCCAAAACGGATTCTTTCACCCCGTGTGCAAGGAGCCAATCCCCACACAGAGTTCAGCCATTTCCTTTATTTACAGTTCTGCACAGAACTCAGAAACAGAGCATCAGTTAGAACTAGATTGTATTTAAGGCCCTTCCACTAGCAACCATTAAATCCTGATCCTGACACAGGAAGCCAAATACTCACTGTATCTACAGGAGTATTTATTCAGATGAGCTACAAAAATAAATCAGAACAGAAAATCAGTTCTCCCTCACCGTGCTGCAGGAGCTGATGTGTTAAAAGCATAATCCTCTTTCTTGGATAAATGAAAAACAAATGTTCACTTCCCCTTCACAGGTCATTGCCGTGTGACTCATCACGAGTCAGCATTTTATCTTCTTAAGACACACCCCACAGTTGCAGTTGCCCAATATTAAATATCAGAGAATCTGACATTTATTGTAGTACTTGCTTTCTCCTGACATGGAGGATTTCCTGATCAAGCTTTTAATTTCCTTTACTTACAACTCATCATATATGTGCATGTGCAAATACGTTGTAGTTAGACTTGGTTTAGGAACTGGCTGCTCAGTCTGACAGACAGGGTTGGGGAACACAGCTACAGCTCCTGCACAAATAAACAACTGGTGATTATTAGTGATATGGAAAATGTCTGGAGCTCAGGGTTTGCCAGAACTCCCTGCATCCCTGTTCACTTTGACTGCAGCACTGGCCTGACTGAGAGCAGCTCTGCACATGACCAGTAACTGATTTAGAGCCCTTTGTCCTTTACTGAGTCCCACTTCTCACAGCTCATATGGATGAACTGTGAGGGCTTTTTTTGTGTCATTTCAGGGAATGGGCCAGGATCACATAAAGTTCATGGTTCCCTGTCACAAACCCCATGTCTATGTAGAGCTCCAGCTGATGGAGCTGAGAACCCCCTGCAGAGGAGGGGCTGAGGGATGGTCAGACTTCAATGCTTCTATAATCTTCTTCTGGAAGAGGATTTCGCTAAATACCATGGGGAACTGCAACAAAGTAAATTTCCCAGCTCTCCCCTTCTGGTTTATGTAACATTCCCATCAGATAGGACTCCAGTCCACTGGTGCACTCCTCTGATCCCTTGCCTAGCAATCCCAGGAGAAAAAAAAAAAAAAAAAAAAAAAGGAGCTTTTATTTTGCTGTTGCTTTCATAGCACTATACTAAATATGCACTTTCATAGCACTATACTAAAAATTAGCACTCAAGAGTTCCCTAAGATACAGTTTCCCACAGTTTTTATTGCAGGGCACCTCAGCAGGAAAGCAAGACATCCCGTATCTATTTGCGCTGGCTCTAACTCCATTAGGAATGTAGTAAAACTAAGGAAAGTTTCCTCTCCCTGCTCAGCAGTGCATAAATACTTCTTGTTTATGGATATATTACTACAACCATCATTTTCTAATGCTGCTGATACTGGTATCTAATACCCCAGGAATTTCCCATGAAGGAATTTGCATTTAGAGTTTTACAAGGTCTGTTTCATATAAATATATTTTAGACAGAAAACATCAGTGAAACATACATATGATTAGTCAGGGATCACTGTTGTTCCTCAGAAAAAGATGGTTTCTGAAGTTCTTGAACATTTATAAGGCACAACTGGTGCAATTTCACTGACACGTTCAGTCCACTGCTTGGTGTCTGCACCTCTATTTGTGTTTGCTGCAGTGAAGTGAACGTGTCAGTGAAATACTGACGTATTTCATAGCAAAGAGCAAGCATTAATTAAGTCCATAACCTGTTTTCTAGTATGGCATAGGAGGGATAATTCTAATTGTAACTGCTTAGCAATGATAATCCCAGATCAAGGAACGATCTGATGCAGAGGACATGAGGACAGGAAAGGGTTGCCCTCACTGGAGGTGAGGATGCCAGAGCCAGGGCTGCTCCCTGTGAGGGAGTGAGCTTCCACTGGCCGATGAGATAAGAAATGCTGTGGTATTTTGGTGGTGGTGGTGCAATGGGAGCACTCAGTGCCCACCTTTGAGCAGCAGAGCTGGTGCTGGGGGCTGGACATGGGGATGAGGTGCCCTATGCACCTGACACATACAAGGGCAAATGTAAGGAATCAGCCCATGCCACATCTTTGCACTGTCCTTGTAAAATCACTTATGGCAGTAGGACTCTGCTCTGGATATTGTTCATTAAATCTCTCTGCATGTAAGCATAAACGTGTGCTTAATTCCCCTTGAGGGATACAAAAATCCCCCACCACTGTCCTGCCAGATCCTTTGCTGCCATTTAGTTTCCTGTTGACAGTAGTAATTTACATGAATTGAGGAACTCATCTCTGTAATTTTTTAATGCAACAAGATTTAAAGAGACAGACAGGAGGAGGGGCATGCAAAGCCAGTTGCACCTGAGCAGTTCCTGGACAATCAAACACACTACATGCTGTGCTTTAGGTTTCAGACTCTCCCTGCTCCACTCAAACTGTAATATTTTAATGCTAAACAGCTGTGAAGAACTCTTTATTTGCCTTATCTGTAACAGATAATACTCTTTATTTCATTATCAGAAACTAAGAAAGTAGAAAAATGGTTAGAGAAAAATATCACTACTTGTAAATGTCCCATTAGCAACTTTTTAAATACCGTAATCATAATGATCATTAACAGATTTCAGTACCCCTTGAGCAAAGAGGTTTAAGATTCTAGATAACAAGGTTTTAATTCTTAGTCACACTGCCCTATATACGTTGAAGAAACGGTCCCTGTCTTTGAGGGGGGATATTTTTCTTCATTTTTTTTTCCTCTTCCACTTTTTTTGATAACTTCTACTCATTGGGGTTATTTAATTAATTCTGGGAGTCTTGCATGGAGCTTGCTTTGGAGAAGTGTCCAATCCATTGCACAGTTAAAGCTCTTCTTTGTTTTTTGATACATTACTTTATTTTTTGCTCTGATTACCTTGACATTCAGAGACAGAAAAATACTTCACCTTATCAGCTGTAAGTGGGTTTTTTGCTTTTAAGCAAATCTTCACTCCTTTATTCAGTGAAGTTTGTACCATCCCTCTACAACAGGAAATTTCATCATTTTCCAAAGAGATGAGAAAATGCAACATGTAATTGAAAACAAACTCAGGAGCATGGACAACAACAAAGAGGGAGTTCAAATGTCATTTCCTGGACTGACTTCAGACTGCTTTGCTTTAGACACTCTTTTAAAGCCACTCCTGGGCCAGGAGTGGAGGTTTTAATAGTGTAAAAAAAGAAAAACCCAAGTCAAGATTTAGTGTCCAGACAGTAAAATGGCTTTGGCAAACACACCAGCAGAGGCAATTTGTGAACAAAGCCAACAGTTACAGCATTTTCAGGTTAACATCATTGCTCTGGTTGATGAATCCAGCTCTGGCCAAAAGTAGCCAGCCTGGGAATTCATATGAGATTGGGACTAGCTACAGGACTCTCCATAAATATTTATGAGAAATAAGGAAATATTTAGTATAAAGCAGAAAGCAAACATAAATCTCTATATTTAAAAGTTGAAGCCAAGTTTCTACCTCATTAGATTTGTATATTTACTAAAAACTCATGTCGTGGCTTGACATGGAAAAAGAATTTTTCTCGGAAGGAAGAGGTCAATTTGGATATTGACCAATTGAAGGTGGACACGCCTCTGAGAACACAGAGGGGTTAAAAGCAGAATTCCCAGGAGAGCTCGCTCTCTTTGGTTCTGGTCAGGGTGCAGTGCAGCCTCTCCCCTGCCCAGCTGTGGCTGGGTGAGGGAGGGGAAGGCCCATGGCCTGAGTGAGGTAGGCCCAAGGGTGGAGGGGGCTGGAACCCCCTGCAGATGGAAGGGTGGAGAAATCTGTGATGTCTCTGTTCCCCCCACCAGAGTCTCTCTCTCGAGAGAGAAAGAGACAGAAGCAGTTCTGCCAGCAGTTCACCGCGGGAAGGAGAAGAGCGGGGGGGCCGCAAGGTGCCCAGCCACCTGTGGGAGCTGGAGCCTGGGCAGCGAGCCATCCTTGGGAGTAGGGACTTTTAACCCTTCCTTGAGAAATGAAAGCTTTGTGAAATTTTTCTCCTCCTCGGTTTGAAAGAGAGGAAGAGAGACAGCTTGGACCCTGGGATGTTAGAAGGAGAAATTCTAGGTGGGAGGAGATGATGGAGTGGCTTTTTGTCTGGACTTTTTCTTGGTAGCCACAGACTGAACCGATCTTCTCCTCCAAGAGAGACTGTATTTTAGGAGGATGCTGGTGAGCCAAAGAGACCATGCTTCAGCTGGGAAAAGACAGGAGTGGAGCGAACAGAGAAAAGTTAGTGAGGTTTGTGGTGGTGCCCCCTGTCTTCAGAGAAGAAGAAGAAAAGAAGATCTCTGTTCTTGGATCCTCGGCCCCAGGGGAAAATGGGGGGACTGTGGTCCCAAAAATGAAAAACTGAACTGTTGTTTTTTCCCTCTTGGCAGAGCATCCTTGAAAAGAAAAATCCTAAAAGCAGTCTGTCCATCTATGCATTGGTGGTGAGAGCACTGTGCATGGAAAGGACAGGGTCACCAAGGCAAACTTTTTTCTCCGGGCGGTGCCGTGAGTGACATGGAAACACAGGATGTGGCAGCTGTGTTTCTTGGGGGGGTCTGTAGCACAGGAGGGGCTCCTCTCTCCCTCAATGGACTGAGTATCGATTGTCTGGAGGGTGGAAACCTGATTGGGGTCCAGGTTGTGTCTCACTGTGGTTTGTTGGAGTTGGGTGGTGGGAGGAGGGATGTTTCGGAAGGTTTTAATTTTGAATTTTGTGTGTGGTTTTTTCTTTCTTTTTTCTTTTATAGTAGTAGCTTAATAAAGTTTTTTTTTTTTTCCTTGTTATTAAGCTTGGGCCTGCTTTTGCTCTGCTCTCGATCACATTTCATAGCATTCAATTGAGAGGCTGCATTTTCATGGGGGCGCTGGCATTGTGCCAGTGTCAAACTGTGACAACTCTGAAAAAGCATCAACTGAAAGCACAGTCCTCTTCCGTGCCTCTCAAGGAGAACATCTGAATTTCACTTTGCTTTACCCACTACTACAATCACTTCTGATGACCACAAAACTTGCAGTAAAGGAGCCCAAGAAGATTCCCCAAACTATCCTGTTCCTATGGATTAAACCACTGCTCAACACTCAAATGCAGGAAATGTTTCTGTCCACCAGAGAAGCCACTGTTCTCACACACCAGCCTTGGGGGTGACAGCAGGGTCTGGTGCCTTTGCTTCCAGCAGATTCCCTCAGTTGATCAGGGGTCAGAGTCTCCAGGATGATGAGCTCCATGTGCCTGGCTCCAGGGTGGGGTGGACACTTGCAAGTGGGGGGAACTGTGCAAGGATCACATGGGAGAAGAGGGAAAGGTGGGGGCAGAAAGGAGGGCAGACAGAGGGAAGGTATAGGGTCACCATAGTAAAAACAGAAGATATACTGTCTGCCCTACACAGTCTGAACCACTCCCTCTGCCCAGAAAGCTTGAAGTCTAATAAATCCCAGAATCACAGAATCAATGAGGTTGGAAAACACCTCCAAGACTGAGTCCAGCCTTTGACCACACACCACAGTATCAACTGAACTATGGCACTGAGTGCCACGTGCAGTTATTTCTTGAAAACCACCATCACCTCCCTGGGAAGCCCCTTTCAATGCTTAACAACCTTTTCTGTGAAGAAATTCTTAGTGAGAGTGCCAAGCTCTGCGACAGCCCTCGAGCTCTGTGCAGTCTGACAGCCACTGCCTCCTGCTCCAGGCCACAATTAATCTTACATCAATTACAATTAAATTTTACTTCAATTTCTGTTTAGCAGTTACCATGAAGTACAACAAAATTCTCATGCTTTACATTTGCTCTGTTCTTCACACTCTGTGCAAGTGTTCCACTCTTAGCAACAGTAAAAGCTGTGCCTCTGTCATCTGAATCAAAGATCAAACCAACCTGAGAACCTTTCACAGCACAAATTCCTGCAAAATGGTCTTTAACCCATGATATTTTCTCTTTTACAGAGATGAAGCTGAGTAACTTGGACTAGACTGAAGTGTGCTGATAATCTGCAGTGCTGAATAGCCATCATCAGATTTGTTTTCATTTGCTCATGACACAGTACTTAAATATGGCAAGTACTTAAATATGACAAGCAGAGACCTCTCAAGTACTCTGACAACCCTCTGATCTGAGGAAATTGTGGAAAAGTGATCACTTGCCACTTTTTCAATCGCTATTCAGATTAAAAGCAATCTTGCAGGGTTGGTTTGAAAGTGGGACTTTGACTTTATACCCACAATTTGAAGACTTTTAAAGGAACTGCCTCCTAGGAAGAAGTGAAAAGCTTTTTCATGGAATCCTAATTCTGAAAAATTAATCTGGGGAAAAAACAGCAGTGCAGTGGTGGAGGTCAATGTTCTCCATGCCAGATGGTGTTGCCAACCACAAGGAGCAGGTAGGAAGTGATTTCCTGCATTCTTCCGAGCTGGGAAAGTGCTGGGAAATACCTCTGGGTGCTTATTACACATGTGGGGCCACCACCATGCAGTGAGGTAAAAACCTGCACAGCAATCCATCTTTTTCTAATCCCAGTAGGCAAATCCCATAGGAAGCCATGAGCTTTAGGCTGTAGCATTACTCAGGGCGTGGATTTGTGGATTTAAAAGTGGGATGGCACAGCAGGTGGTAGCAGTGGTTTTCCACATCCTCTGCATCTCTAGAAATACCCAACCTTCTTGTGCTTACCTGTCCTGGGCAGACACTGGAAGGCACAGACACGGCTGGAGGTCACCTTGGGTGGACATCAGCAGCTTTGCCCCTGTTGTGCCAGACCTTCTTTTCCTACACTTTGCCAGGGGGAGGCTCCCATTTCAAATATCCCCAGCAGAGCATTTCACACATGGAATACGAGGGGGGCCTTCATACCCCCATGTAGAAACATATTTTAGATGCTCCTGCTTTTACCTCCTATGTTAACATGACAACCAGACCCATAAAGAACAAAGTACCTGGACAAAGTTCCTGTGTTGCTTCTCCATTTAAGAGCATGAGAAACATTTCAGGGTCCTGACATGTCTCTTAAAAATCCTTGGATCCCTGGCAGTCCAATTTGATGGCAGCCATTGAAAATATTAATCAAATAATAAGTAACATTTTCAGTTTCTCAGTGGCAACTGTTTCTTCATGTTCTTTGTGTGGTTTTATCTAACTCAAAGCAGGAAGTTTCCACTATACTTAAAAGAAAAATAGAAGACAGGAAAAGAAAGGTGAAAGATGCTCTTTTTAAGGCAGGCTGTGCCTAAAGGAAAATTCTGACCAAGAGCAATCCACCCAGATAAGCAAAGAGAAGCTGATGCTTTTATTTAAACATAGTACCTGGAAGGAAGTAATGTATGACTGTGATTTATGTGATCTCGTCTTAACTGCAGTGAGATGCTGAAAAATGACTAGAATTCAGGGGATCGAGATGAGTGGTTTAATAATATTTGAGTGACAGCAGTTCTTTATTTCTGGGGACTTGAAGTTTTGATTTCAGTTCTCTGCTTTTTTTTTTTTTTTTGTGCTGTGTTTTTGTTTTGGTTTGGGTTGAGGGGGGTTGTTGTTATTTTTGGTTGGTTGGTTGGTTTGGTGTTTTGTTTTGTTTTGCTTTTCTTTCCAGGAGAGGTTTTCAGCAGCACAGGAAATGTAGCTTCTCCTCCAAAACACAGACTTTACACTAGCAGCTCCTTCTTCCAAAGTCCACCCAAAGAATAGACCTTTTGGCCTGTCTCCGTCTCCATTGCAGGCCTCATTAAAAATAAAAAATATTTTTTAATAGCTATGTTTTAGCCAAAAACAATACACATTTCAACCTTGTATTTCTCAGGTAAATCCTATGTGGGTGTACTTTATATCTCCTAAGAATTCCTAGCAATGTTTTGTAGGAGGCTGCTCTTGGCCACCCAGCCAGGAGGTCGACACCAACAAATGATTTTTTAAGGAACAAATGGACACCTCCAAATCAGCTGCCCTTGTCCTCGTGGAGAATTCAGCTTGCCAGGTGTTCACTGGGAACACCACACAGCTGGTCCAAACAGCCCCAGGAGATTCCCCAAACACCTGGACGACAACTTCTCGGCACAGGGACTCGGGAGCCGCTCGCAGAGCTGCCCTCTGGGATTTGTTGCTCGTTCCCAGAGAGGCTCTCGTGGCTGATTTGGGATTGTCTCGGCCACAGCGACCGCGCAGCCGCCGAGTTTCAGATCTCTGCTGCTTTTCCTGCGCCCGTCTGGCTCCCGAGATGGGCCAGGCACAGCTGAGCCTGGCTGGAAAAGCAGCATCTTTTATCAACGTGTCCATGGCAAAGCTGTTGTCCCAAAACGGATTCTTTCACCCCGTGTGCAAGGAGCCAATCCCCACACAGAGTTCAGCTATTTCCTTTGTTTACAGTTCTGCACAGAACTCAGAAACAGAGCATCAGTTAGAACTAGATTATATTTAAGGCCCTTCCACTAGCAACCATTAAATCCTGATCCTGACACAGGAAGCCAAATACTCACTGTATCTACAGGAGTATTTATTCATATGAGCTACAAAAATAAATCAGAACAGAAAATCAGTTCTCCCTCACTGTGCTGCAGGATCTAATGTGTTAAAGGCATAATCCTCTTTCTTGGATGAATAAAAAACAAATGTTCACTTCCCCATCACAGGTCATTGCTGTGTGACTCATCACGAGTCAGCATTTTATCTTCTTAAGACACACCCCATAGTTGCAGTTGCCCAATATTAAATATCAGAGAATATGACATTTATTGTAGTACCTGCTTTCTCCTGACATGGAGGATTTCCTGATCAAGCTTTTAATTTCCTTTACTTACAACTCATCATATATGTGCATGTGCAAGTACGTTGTAGTTAGACTTGGTTTAGGAACTGGCTGCTCAGTCTGACAGACAGGGTTGGGGAACACAGCTACAGCTCCTGCACAAATAAACAACTGGTGATTATTAGTGATATGGAAAATGTCTGGAGCTCAGGGTTTGCCAGAACTCCCTGCATCCCTGTTCACTTTGACTGCAGCACTGGCCTGACTGAGAGCAGCTCTGCACATGACCAGTAACTGATTTAGAGTCCTTTACTGAGTCCCACTTCTCACAGCTCATATGGATGAACTGTGAGGACTTTTTGTGTCATTTCAGGGAATGGGCCAGGATCACAGAAAGTTCATGGTTCCCTGTCACAAACCCCATGTCTATGTAGAGCTCCAGCTGATGGAGCTGAGAACCCCCTGCAGAGGAGGGGCTGAGGGATGGTCAGACTTCGATGCTTCTATAATCATCTTATGGGAGAGGATTTCGCTAAATACCATGGGGAACTGCAACAAAGTAAATTTCCCAGCTCTCCCCTTATGGTTTATGTAACATTCCCATCAGATAGGACCCCAGTCCACTGGTGCACTCCTCTGATCCCTTGCCTAGCAATCTCAGGAGAAAAAAAAAAAATGAGCACTCAAGAGTGCCCTAAGATACAGTTTCCCACAGTTTTTATTGCAGGGCACCTCAGCAGGAAAGCAACACATCCCGTATCTATTTGCGCTGGCTCTAACTCCATTAGGAATGTAGTAAAACTAAGGAAAGTTTCCTCTCCCTGCTCAGCAGAGCATAAATACTTCTTGTTTATGGATATATTACTACAACCATCATTTTCTAACGCTGCTGATACTGATATCTAATACCCCAGGAATTTCCCACGAAGGAATTTGCATTTAGAGTTTTACAAGGTCTGTTTCATATAAATATATATTAGACAGAAAACATCAGTGAAACATACATATGATTAGTCAGGGATCACTGTTGTTCCTCAGAAAAAGACAGTTTCTGAAGTTCTTGAACATTTATAAGGCACAACTGGTGCAATTTCACTGACACGTTCAGTCCACTGCTTGGTGTCTGCACCTCTATTTGTGTTTTGCTGCAGTGAAGTGAACGTGTCAGTGAAATACTGATGTATTTCATAGCAAAGAGCAAGCATTAATTAAGTCCATAACCTGTTTTCTAGTATGGCATAGGAGGGATAATTCAAATTGTAACTGCTTAGCAATGATAATCCCAGATCAAGGAACGATCTGATGCAGAGGACATGAGGACAGGAAAGGGTTGCCCTCACTGGAGGTGAGGATGCCAGAGCCAGGGCTACTCCCTGTGAGGGAGTGAGGTTCCACTGGCGATGAGATAAGAAATGCTGTGGTATTTTGGTGGTGGTGGTGCAATGGGAGCACTCAGGGCCCACCTTTGAGCAGCAGAGCTGGTGCTGGGGGCTGGACCATGGGGATGAGGTGCCCTATGCACCTCACACATACAAAGGCAAATGTAAGGAATCAGCCCATGCCACATCTTTGCACTGTCCATGTAAAATCACTTATGGCAGTAGGACTCTGCTCTGGATATTGTTCATTAAATCTCTCTGCATTTAAGCATAAACATGTGCTTAGTTCACCTTGAGGGATACAAAAATCCCCCACCACTGTTCTGCCAGATCCTTTGCTACCATTTAGTTTCCTGCTGACAGTAGTAATTTACATGAATTGAGGAACTCATCTCTGTAATTTTTTAATGCAACAAGATTTAAAGAGACAGACAGGAGGAGGGGCATGCAAAGCCAGTTGCACCTGAGCAGTTCCTGGACAATCAAACACACTACATGCTGTGCTTTAGGTTTCAGACTCTCCCTGCTCCACTCAAACTGTAATATTTTAATGCTAAACAGCTGTGAAGAACTCTTTATTTGCCTTATCTGTAACAGATAACACTCTTTATTTCATTATCAGAAACTAAGAAAGTATAAAAATGGTTAGAGAAAAATATCACTACTTGTAAATGTCCCATTAGCAACTTTTTAAATACCGTAATCATAATGATCATTAACAGATTTCAGTACCCCTTGAACAAAGAGGTTTAAGATTCTAGATAACAAGGTTTTAATTCTTAGTCACACTGCCCTATATACGTGGAAGAAACGGTCCCTGTCTTTGAGGGGGGATATTTTTCTTCATTTTTTTTTCCTCTTCCACTTTTTTTGATAACTTCTACTCATTGGGGTTATTTAATTAATTCTGGGAGTCTTGCATGGAGCTTGCTTTGGAGAAGTGTCCAGTCCATTGCACAGTTAAAGCTCTTCTTTGTTTTTTGATACATTACTTCATTTTTTGCTCTGGTTACCTTGACATTCAGAGACAGAAAAATACTTCACCTTATCAGCTGTAAGTGGGTTTGTTGCTTTTAAGCAAATCTTCACTCCTTTATTCAGTGAAGTTTGTACCATCCCTCTACAACAGGAAATTTCATCATTTTCCAAAGAGATGAAAAAATGCAACATGTAATTGAAAACAAACTCATGGACAACAACAAAGAGGGAATTCAAATGTCATTTCCTGGACTGACTTCAGACTGCTTTGCTTTAGACACTCTTTTAAAGCCACTCCTGGGCCAGGAGTGGAGGTTTTAATAGTGTAAAAAAGAAAAACCCAAGTCAAGATTTTGTGTCCAGACAGTAAAATGGCTTTGCCAAACACACCAGCAGAGGCAATTTGTGAACAGAGCCAACAGTTACAGCATTTTCAGGTTAACATCATTGCTCTGGTTGATGAATCCAGCTCTGGCCAAAAGTAGCCAGCCTGGGAATTCATATGAGATTGGGACTAGCTACAGGACTCTCCATAAATATTTATGAGAAATAAGGAAATATTTAGTATAAAGCAGAAAGCAAACATAAATCTCTATATTTAAAAGTTGAAGCCAAGTTTCTACCTCATTAGATTTGTATATTTACTAAAAACTCGTGTCGTGGCTTGACATGGAAAAAGAATTTTTCTCGGAAGGAAGAGGTCAGTTTGGATATTGACCAATTGAAGGTGGACACGCCTCTGAGAACACAGAGGGGTTAAAAGCAGAATTCCCAGGGGAGCTCGCTCTCTTTGGTTCTGGTCAGGGTGCAGTGCAGCCTCTCCCCTGCCCGGCCCGTGGCTGAGTGAGGGAGGGGAAGGCCCATGGCCTGAGTGAGGTAGGCCCAAGGGTGGAGGGACTGGAACCCCCTGCAGATGGAAGGGTGGAGAAATCTGGGATGTCTCTGTTCCCCCCCCCCAGAGTCTCTCTCTCGAGAGAGAAAGAGACAGAAGCAGTTCTGCCAGCAGTTCACCGCGGGGAATGAGAAGAGCGGGGGGGTCGCAAGGTGCCCAGCCACCTGTGGGAGCCGGAGCCTGGGCAGCGAGCCGTCCTTGGGAGTCGGGACTTTTAACCCTTCCTTGAGAAAATGAAAACTTTGTGAAATTTTTCTTCTCCTCGGTTTGAAAGAGAGGAAGAGAGACAGCTTGGACCCTGGGATGTTAGAAGGAGAAATTCTAGGTGGGAGGAGATGATGGAGTGGCTTTTTGTCTGGACTTTTTCTTGGTAGCCACAGACTGAACCAATTTTTCTCCTCCAAGAGAGACTGTATTTTAGGAAGATGCTGGTGAGCCAAAGAGACCTACTTCAGCATTTGGGAAGACAGGAGTGGAGTGAACAGAGAAAAGTCAGGGAGGTTTGTGGTGGTGCCCCCTGTCTTCAGAGAAGAAGAAGAGAAGATATCTGTTCTTGGACCCTCGGCCCCAGGGGAAAATGGGGGGACTGCGGTCCCAAAAATGAAAAACTGAACTGTTGGTTTTTCCCTCTTGGCAGAGCATCCTTAAAAAGAAAAATCCTAAAAGCAGTCTGTCCATCCATGGTGGTGAGAGCACTGTGCATGGAAAGGAGAGGGTCACCAAGGCAAACTTTTTACTCTGGGCGGTGCCGTGAGTGACATGGAAACACAGGATGTGGCAGCTGTGTTTCTTGGGGGGGTCTGTAGCACAGGAGGGGCTCCTCTCTCCCTCAATGGACTGAGTATCGATTGTCTGGAGGGTGGAAACCTGATTGGGGTCCAGGTTGTGTCTCACTGTGGTTTGTTGGAGTTGGGTGGTGGGAGGAGGGATGTTTCGGAAGGTTTTAATTTTGAATTTTGTGTGTGTTTTTTTCTTTCTTTTTTCTTTTATAGTAGTAGCTTAATAAAGGTTTTTTTTTTTTCCTTGTTATTAAGCTTGGGCCTGCTTTTGCTCTGCTCTCGATCACATTTCATAGCATTCAATTGAGAGGCTGCATTTTCATGGGGGCGCTGGCATTGTGCCAGTGTCAAACTGTGACAACTCTGAAAAAGCATCAACTGAAAGCACAGTCTCTTCCGTGCCTCTCAAGGAGAACATCTGAATTTCACTTTGCTTTACCCACTACTACAATCACTTCTGATGACCACAAAACTTGCAGTAAAGGAGCCCAAGAAGATTCCCCAAACTATCCTGTTCCTATGGATTAAACCACTGCTCAACACTCAAATGCAGGAAACATTTCTGTCCACCAGAGAAGCCACTGTTCTCACACACCAGCCTTGGGGGTGACAGCAGGGTCTGGTGCCTTTGCTTCCAGCAGATTCCTTCAGGTGATCAGGGGTCAGAGTCTCCAGGATGATGAGCTCCATGTGCCTGGCTCCAGGGTGGGGTGGACACTTCCAAGTGGGGGGAACTGTGCAAGGATCACATGGGAGAAGAGGGAAGGGTGGGGGCAGAAAGGAGGCCAGACAGAGGGAAGGTATAGGGTCACCATAGTAAAAACAGAAGATATACTGTCTGCCCTACACAGTCTGAACCACCCCCTCTGCCCAGAAAGCTTGAAGTCTCATAAATCCCAGAATCACAGAATCAATGAGGTTGGAAAACACCTCCAAGACTGAGTCCAGCCTTTGACCACACACCACAGTATCAACTGAACTATGGCACTGAGTGCCACGTGCAGTTATTTCTTGAAAACCACCATCACCTCCCTGGGAAGCCCCTTTCTATGCTTAACAACCTTTTCTGTGAAGAAATTCTTAGTGGTGTTCAACCTGAACCTCCACTGTCTGCCCTGCACAGTCTGAACCACCCCCTGCCCAGAAATCTTGATGGATAACAAATGTGCAGGAAAGCTGGAAGAAGGGAAAGCCCCCAGGCAGTGTGTGGACAACAGAAACTGCAGGTCTCTGCACACAGCTGGAGAGCACACAACCCACTAGGCAAGGGTTTCTGAGACTGCAGAAAACCCATTATCGAATGCACGTGGAATTACCCTGGTAATAGTGATGTCAGCAGCTCCCACTGCTTCAAGTAATTAGGATCTCTCAAATCTCAGGTATTTTTGTACTGGAGAAAGATCTCCTTAATTACAATATCCAGTTTACATAAGGCAATCAGACCTCACCAAATCACACACAGAAAAATTGAACTTGTCTCCCTCTCTGCAACTGACAGGAAGCCACACAGTGATGACTACTCACATGAATGAGGTTTCATCACACTCTTCATGCTCTTCAGGATTTCCCCTCTCGTTGTAAGGCTGAAACCTGCATGTCAAACACTGTGATCCAAACTTCAACCAAGTCAAACAGCAGATAAATACACCTGAGACATTTGCAGGAAGAGGTGGCTGTGTTGATACACAACAAATCACACAATTCCCTATAGCTCACCCTCACTAGAGAAGAACAAGGCTCAGGAACTAAAGAGGATGTCTCTGGTTTAAGTGTCTCTCTCTGCTCTGAACCATGGAGAGCATTCTACCCACTGATGATGTATTTTTCAGACCCTTTCATGAACACACATATTCCCCCCGCTCCAAGAATGCACCCTCCCCCAGTTATATTCTCTCTCTGACCTTTCAATTTCTCTATTTATTTTAAAGCCTTTCAAATCACTGCCCACTCCTTCCCACCTCATGGGCTGCTTTTTGTCTCCACTAGCTTGTGCTGAAGCAGCTTTGCACTGGAACTGCAAAGCTCCTCCAGGCAGTAACTCGCTCATCTATCACCCCCTCAGTGGGATGGGGAGGAGAATCACAAAAAAAAAAAAATTCTGGTTTGGGATCAGAACCATTGAATAATTGGAACAAGTAAAATATTATCATAATAATTACTAATTGAAATTTTTAAAAAATAAAGTCCAAGTGATGCACAGTACAGTTGCTCACTGTGCACTGATTGATTCCAACCTGTCCCTAATCAGCAAGAGGCTGATCCCCTCTGGCTAACTGTACCCATTTAAACCCTGAGCATGACATTCCAAGGCGTGGAATATCCCTTTGGCCCATCCAGCTCTGCTCCCTCCTGGATTTTTGTGCCTCTCCTCACTGGCAGAGCTTGGGAAACTGAAATGTCCTTGACTGAGGGCAAACAGTAGTGAGCATCTGTGTAGTATCAACACTATTCTCCAAAACACAGCTCTGCACCAGCTCCCAGGGAAAAATCAACACTAACTCTGTCCCAGGCACAGCCAGGACACTGGGGAGGGGGGGTTCTGAGGGTGGGGCTGTAGCAGCCCCCCAGCACCACTGGCTGAGGGGGTGGCACTGGGCTCTGTACAGAGATGCACAGTGGGGGAATAACAGACATTGGGTAGGAACTGAAACATGGGGGGTACATCCAACCAGATATGGAGAAGGAAAAAAAAAAAAGTCATTAGTCAATCATTTGAATGAATTTCATTCTGTGGAATCTCCATACCTGAGGGTTTTCAAGACTCACTGGGATAAAGCCCAAGGTAACATGGTCTGAATCACTTTGATTTATAAGGTTTGACTAAACATCCAGTTTAATATGTGAATAATTTTATGATTAAGGATTTTTCCTAGGGGTTTATGTCACAGAATGATCCTGCCAACTAGTGCATTTACACTGTCTTTTGATTTCTTTTTAAATTATAATGTGAAATGGCTTTTGACAAATGCTTGGTCATTCATCTTTTGCATCATGCCCTATTTTTCTGTTCATTAAGATTATTTCAAAACATACTCGGCACTGTCAGATTTGAATGAAATTCTGCTTAGTCTATTTTACTTCTGCTTAGTCTATTTAGTCTCTGTTGTGTTGTGTTAGTCTGCAGAACTGTATGCCAGTGAAAGAAGCTGTTATAAATCATTACATAGACATGAAAACTGTTTTCAATGCCTTACACTAAAAAGTTTCCAACTAAGGGGGTCAAGTTTTTATTTTGCAGTTTCAGGAGAAAATGGGAGAACCAAACTCTTGACATGTGGAGAAAGGAGAGCCCTGATTTCACTGTTCATAGCAAGTGATGCTGCTCAGAGTCCTCCTTTTTTTGCTACATAGTCCTGTGATTAAACAAAATCAAACTGGTCATGTAACAAAGGCACTGCTGAAAATTCATAAGATAATCTCTAGTATTGGTGTATAGCTCCCAGATAGATCAATTATGGTTTAATGTGTCTCAATAATTGCAGCAGCTATAGAAAACAAAGAATAGAAGACGGAAATTTAAGATAATACATCAACTGAAACCAGGTATTTCTAGTGGATAGTGGAGCCAGACATTCAGTAAAACTCGCTGCAAGGGTCTGCTAGGTAAAGTTACAATTCTGATTTTGGGGTAATGGGAAAGTGAGCTTCAAAGCCATTCTTACAACCCACAGAATGCACAGCTGGAGATACTAAATTAACTCAGGAGCTTCTGTATGCCACGATGTCTTGGATTGGAAAGGCAAGATGTAGCTGGGGGTGTGTATTCTACTTCCATCTGTCAGAGTTGGGGCAGTTCTCTGCTGCTCACTGGGCAGTTTTTTCTTTATCTCTTCCACAGCCAATCCTCCCTCCAGGAGATCTCTTCTGTTCATGGGCCATTAATTATTAATTATCTTCTGTTCATGGCCACTGAGTGTCCCTGCATGGCTGAGAAAATTCCATCATCCCATGGGGAGATGCTCTGCCCAGAGGAGGAGCCAAACATTCCTACCTGGATACAATCTGACCTGGGAACAGCACAGCAGCCTTTGCCCCCTGCATTCCCAGAGGAGCAGCTTTCTTCCCACTGCATTCCCAGAGGAGCAGCTTTCTTCCCACTGCATTCCCAGAGGAGCAGCTTTCTTCCCACTGCATTCCCAGAGGAGCCCAGGCCCATCTCCCCCAGCCCTGGAGCTGCAGAGGAAAACTCCCCCCTTGTGCAGGATCCTGCTCCAGCAGAAGCACAGCTGGCACTGCAGGAGGGCTGAGCCACCATGGGATGGGACTGCTGCCACCTCCCTGACCCACAGGGGGACAGGGCCTGTTCTGACTCTGGCAGGGTTGTTTGGTATTACTGCATTTTTATTTTATTTTTTCCCTAATAAAGAATTGTTATTCCTACTCCTATATCTTTGCCTGAGAGCCCCTTAATTTCAAAATTATAATAATTCAGAGGGAGGGGGTTTACATTTTCCATTTCAAGGGAGGCTCCTGCCTTCCTTAGCAGACACCTGGCTTTTCAAACCAAGACACAGGAAGTGTACTCTGCAAGTTAAATGCTTGAAAACCTTTTTCAGAAACCTCTGTGTATCCCACAAGAAAAGGCATGGAAGGCTTGAATCTGTTTAATAATGAACCAGAGCTCAGAGGAACCTGAGCATGACATCCTGAATGCTGCTTGGAGGAGGTCACTCTGAATCAGACACCAGCAAAGAATCCTCATTCTCAGCAGTATAGGGTGGTACAGGATTTAAGAGAAATAAAACAAATTATCATGGACAAATAATGATTTGTCTACTTTGGATTTAAAAGATGCTTTCTTTTGCATTCTGGAGAATGAGCAGAGCCAGACCGTCTTAGCATTCAGGTGGGGAAATTCAGCAGGAGGAAAGGTGCTGCTATTCCTGCAGAATTGATGGTGGGACACTCATTTCAGATGGTCACAACAGCTTACAGGGATTTTCACTAAGTTACTTCACCCTGTTGTTGTTCTCTTAATGCTAACCCTATTATGCTATGTCTTAATTGCAGCACTGAATATTTGCATTTGAAAAATCGTGAAGCAATTGACTTGCCAGTCATCCCTGTGATTTATTTCTGGGAAATGTGTGATGTTCATAAAAAGTGAGGCTTTTGAGTGCTGTTGTGGCTTTATAACCGCAACTGGAGGAAATGACAAACAGCTCCCTAAAAGATAAATTATGTTTAATGTGTCTCAGTAATTGCAGGAGCTGTAGGGAAAAAAAAAAAAAAAAAAAAAAGAAGTAACTTGAGATAATGTATCAACTGCAGCCAGGCATAAATTACTGCTGAAGCCACAAACCAAGGACACTTGGTGAATAAACGAAGAGAATGCCCGACAGAAAGGAGCAAAGCAAGGCCAGCTCATCAAATCAGAAATCAGGAATGGGTAATTTTGGCAACGGGACCCTGACTCACTGCCCACCAACCCAAAAAACTCACTGACTCAAAAGAGGAGAAAGACTGAGCATGAGGGCTAATTAGCAAAAGAAATGAGAGAATAATGTAATGACTAGAAAATCAAATACTAGTTAATAAGATAACTCTGTGACTTGTGGCCAGAGAACATGAATGGCTTTGTTTGTGTATAAATAGTAACAAGTTTTGATAGTCACTGGGCTGGCTTTGTGGATTAGCCACCCAGCACCTTTTTCTGTAAATAAAGGAAATACCTCAGCTCTGTGTGAGGATCAGCCTTTTTCACACAGGCTGGGAAAAGCTATTTTGGGACAAGAGCATGACTTAGAATATCCCCCAGATTGATCTCCTGCACGATTAAATGCAAGGATAGGAATGGTGAAAGAGGCCAGGAGAGTTTAGAACTGCGGTGTCCTGTTGCAGCCAGAGCTGGGGAACAAATCCCCTGGGTCACTGCCAGGTGAGGAGTGAGGAGTGAGGAGAAAGAGCTGGGTCCAGAGAAGTGTGGCTGCTGTGCAGTCAGACCCATGGGCCTGAGTAAGGCAGTAGGAAACCCACCAGAACAGCCAGGAACTGAGAACAGCTGATCAGTCGAGACAATGGGCAAAACCAGAGGGAGTGAGAAGCAAGGGGCATTCCTGCATCCAGCTTGCAAAGCCCCTGACTGAGCAAAGTATAATGGTGTTGCTTAACAGCTTAGAGCCTATTAAGAACAGAGAAAAAACACTAAAACACACAAAAAAAAATGAGGGCAGGAGAGCAAAGACAGAAGAAGAGGAAGCATCCTGACCTAGTGATGTTGAGAAAACACCACAAAGTCATGAGAAACAACATGGGATTGTCCTGAAGCAGTGCATAACAGAGACAAATCACACTGTGCGTTACTTTGCTGTCTTGTCACCCACATCTGACACCCTCAGCCTCTGGCAGCCAAAGGACATCCCCAGGTGAATGGTGGCGTGATTTACCACCCTGGCTGGGATGTGAAGTCTCACTGGGAGGTGGAAAAAAATACTCCTTGCCTGTCGAAGACCACCCTAGGTCGGGGGTGGCTCCATGTGGTGAAAAAACTTCTCCTCCAACCCGTGCTTCCAAAGAAAGGCTCAGCAGTCTCTGTTGTTTGGTCTCAAGGCAGTTTATTGCAAGTTATCTAAAAGATTTTCTCCTGGAGCTGCTGTGGTTTGCTCAGCAGCTCAGGCAGAGGCACACACACCCCCTGACATCCTCTCTGACTCCCGACTGCTTCTTCTCTCCCTGCCCAGGGCTGCTGCTGTCTTTTATATGGTACATTACGTGTTACATGGTTACAGTTTTTCCCCAATGCCTATTACCTATATTAAATGGTGCTTTTCTACTCTAAACCAATCTGTGAGTGCCAACATCACCAAGAACATGGAGGGAAGGAAGAAGAAAGAGGGAGGACAGGACAGGCCCAAATCCCTCCATCTTAAAACTTCTGACCCCCATGTACAAAACTAAAACCCCCCTGTACAGCACTAAAAATTTCTTCCCTCTACTTTGTAACTACTTCTACTATAACATCTAAACTTCTGTGACTTCTTGTCCTTCCTGCAAGGTTGGTAAATCGTTCCATGGTTCAAATCCAAAATCACAGCTGTTTCCAGCTGCCTGCCGGGGTCTCAAATGCTTCTGACCTGGGCCCAGAACCTCCAAAAATGTCTGAGGGACATTTTGAGTTCCAACACTTGTCCTGTGGAGGGGGCCCTCACCCACTTGCTTTTTGCATGGAGGGATGAGGAGGCTGAAAGGGTCCCCTGGATGGCACAGGACCAGCATCCCCAGCAGGCAACACTGGTGGGAGTGGGGCACAGCAGCTTGAACCAGCAGGTTCTGCCCCAGGTGTGTGTGCACTGACTCACTGAGATGCCTTTTTATGGGGGAGAAAAGGCAAGTTGTTGCTCAGGTATTTCCAAATAACTCTGCCATTCGTCCCTGACATCATATTATGCAATACAGCCAAGGAACGAGGAACTCGGGTGTGTGGTGAGTATTTTCATTTCTGCTGTTCACTAAACATAACAGGGAAATTAAAGTAAAAGACCCAACATGTTACATTGTTATTTCCAGGGCTATCACAAAGCTGTCTCCTTAAATTTCACATTTGCCTGACAAAGCCCCTCCAAGGCCTTTGATGGAGACAGTTTTGTCAAGTCAGAATTATGTTTTGAGGTGACAGCTGTAACAGATTCAGAATTGCCTTTGATAAATGCATTTGCTGCATTAGTGCTAAACTTCCTAAGGCTACACAGCGGTTAATTAATCATTCACAATTCACTAAAAGTTCAGCAATAATTAAGCTTAGCTGGATATAATAATTAATCTGGATATCATCTGCTGAAGGCTGGGCTGCTGTACAGAGGTGTGGCTGCTCTTCTGAGAGGCTTCAGTGAGAAGAGGACTGAGAGATTTTTACAAGGACAGGTAGTAGTAGGACAAGGGGGAATGGCTTTAAATTGAAAGAAAGTAGTTTAGATTGGATATTAGGAAGAAATTCTCCCCTGGGAGGGTGGGCAGGCCCTGGCACAGGTTGCCCAGGGCAGCTGTAGCTGCCCCTGGATCCCTGGAAGTGACCAAGGCCAGGTTGAACAGGGCTTGGAACAGCCTGGAACAGTGGAAAATGTCCCTGCCCATGGCAGAGGGGTGGAACAAGATCATCTTTATGTTCTTCCAACCCAAACTATTCTAGGATTCCCTGTCTCTGAACTTCTGGCTGTGAGGTCTCCCCTTCTCTGTGGACACAGTTCATGTATTAGGATATCCATGTCCTAAATTGAGCCAGGTGCAAAGTAAGCAAGTGGTGCCCACTCGTGGCAACTCTGGTGTTTTGAAACAGCCTGGTCACTTCCACAAAAGCCAAACATTTCTCCTGTGAGAATTACTTTCATTTCTGCTCCTTCTTGTCATAATAGGAAGGTGGAGCCTATAAATAAAAAGCATCTGAAGAAGTTTCAGAAAGTCACTGTTTCTCCTTTCTACAGGGCACTTACAAGGGTAAGTTTCTCCCTTCCTTCTTTTAAAAAGAGTAATGCAAATTTTTACTATTATCTTCATTCCTTTTAATGTGTCAAGGCTGCATAAAGTGTCTACAGTAAGTGTGATTAAACAGGGTTTCCAGGAGCAGGATTTTTTGCTTTCTGGGATGGAAAAAAAAAAAAAAAAAGAAAATATGTCAGTATTATTTCCTCTTTAAAAGGAGACAACTGAGAGATGGCATTTAATTTTTTTTTAGCCATTATTGAGCAAGATGATCTATCCAGCACTATTTATGAGTAGGATCATAAGCTTTGCATTGCTTCATTCTCTTTTTGAGAAGACAGCTGGAGTTAAAAAACATACAACACAGGAACTGTGAGGTTTACCCAAATATCATGAGGTCATAGGATGTGTCAGCCAGAAATCCATGTGCTCCTTTTGCTGGACAGAGAGTGAATAAATCCAGGAACTGTGTGGATTCAGCACTGCAGCTCTGCACCTTGGGTTTGAGAGGGGATTTTTTTAGAAGGGGCTTTTCATCTTCTACAGATGCAAAGCTAAAGAAAAAAAAAAAACCAAAAAAAACCAGATAAAAACATAGGAACTCCTCTTCAGAACTATCTATTTGTGGTATTTGTGCAGATGTGGGTGTACAGCAGAGTGCTTCGTGTTATTTTAGAGAATTTGCCTCACACAGGCAAATTCTAAAGGTAAAGCTGCAGGAAATCAGTATTATCCTGACAAAGGCGGCAGGTCCAGCTCTGGTGAGAGGAAATTTTTGGCGGACTTTCAGTATCACCACGTCATGCAGGTGTAATGTTTCACATGTGGCTTCTGGCCCATTGTAGAAGAGCTCTTTACAATTGCAGCTTTTTTTGTTTTCCTCTCCTCCTTTCTTCCATCCGATGTTGTCGCGGCTCTGTACACAAAGAAATCGCTATGCCCGTGTGGCACAGGGAAGGGTCCAGAACCCACCCTGCAGGTACCTCTGTGCTGGCTCTACACCCTGTGGTCTGCTCCCCATCTTGGTGTTTGTAAAGGGTGACAAAAGATAATCCAAGCATCCTCAGCCTTCCCCACGTCTTTCCACCTCTGTGATTGCCATGGGGTTTGTCTTGAATAAACACGCCAGGTGGGTATTGCAGGATGGCTGGATGTTTGCATAATTAATTCATTCCAGAGATCAGGAACTGAGATGTTTGTGATGGACTTTGGTGTACACTGGCTGGAGGCTGAACCAACAGGGCAAACAGGTGTCACAAAACTGCAAGAAGTTTCTGGGTTGATTTTTCCCCATCCCCTTCTCTCCCCATCCCCACTAGGGATGCCCACAAGCTCCAGTGCTTTTGCAAAGGTGTTAAAAAACCCAAGGTCCACCTAAATACAGGCATAAAATCCTAAAGTAGCTTCAGAGGTGCTTTTTTGCTTTGCAATGGTGAATTCTGCAAAGCCAAAGGCTGGAAATCTGTACATTTCCACCTGAACCTGCGCATATTGTAACCCTTTAGACATGGACTGCTGAATAAATCCGGAGATAAAGTGGAACAGCGTGCACCTAAACTGCTCTGAGAAGTTTTGGAAACAAGGGGATCTTACTTGTGACTCAGCAGAAGGACCATGACCTGATAATAATCCATTGTAATAGATGATAAAAGTTGTTGTTTTGATATTGCACTGCCAATATCTACATACTGTACTAGCAATAAACCTAATTATAAATGCTCACACAGTCACTGTGTCCAGTTTCTCATGCCTGGCCCACAACCTCCTGTCAACTGCTCTGCTATAATGTGTGTTTTTTTTCTAAACTTGTTTTACACATTGAAAACAAGTTGTATCAGATCATCCTATTTCGGCATCTGTTTAAATTAGAAAGCCTGTAAACTTAAATCAACCAAAAAAAAACTTAACAGAACAGGAAGTTATGTAAAGCAAATATGTGGCTCTCCTAATTTGTTTTTCGAAGTGCTTGAGTTAAACAGATCCTGGTTTTGGCAGAGGGAGGCTAAAAAATCTAGCTTTGAAAAAGGACTCTTGAGGTTTTTTTCCTTAAATCACTTTCTCCGGAAATTGTCTTCCCTGGATAATGTCACAACAAAAGCCACTAATTTCCTCAGTCACTCATAGAAAACAAAACTTTTCCATAAGGAAATGCTGAACAAGGAAATAAAAAGCCTCCTAGTCCTCCCTTCTCTAACATCATGTGAAGAAAAGTCTGCTTTTGGCAGAGGGTTTTAAACTATAGAGGAGGGGACCAAGATACAGAGATTAGAAAAGAGATGTCAGACTTGCCTCTGACAAGTATTTCTTCCACAGAAGAGGTGAGAAGGGCACTAGGGCACTATGTCTACACAGCCCTACACTTCTGAGCCCAGGAAGTTAAGGATTCACATTCCCTCCAATCCTGCCCTGATACTGACTGAACTTCTCCAAACACCTTTCAGCAACATTTTTCATCGAGGAGAATTGGCTTTTTGCAAAACCTGTTGTAACATTTTTTTTTCCCAAAACCAAAATACCGTTTTTTCCTGTGGCTTTTTTTTTTTTAATATCAAAAAATAAAAGCATAAGAGAGATAGGGAGAAATGTTTCAAGTCTATCCTCTGGAGAGCAATTTTAGTGATTTGAAAAGAGCTGTGGAAGTTGGTACCTACCAAGGGTTTGGATCAGGAAACAAAAGAGGTGTTTGATTTTCTCTGCTCTGATCATTCTTGCCAGGTGCAGTCACTCACTTCCTCCTGTTTGGTTTCAGAAGCTGCACCTCAGAGTGGTTGGACCAGGCAGTGATTAATATTTAGTGAAGCACCATAGCCAAGATACATTCAAGCCAAATAAATCAGCAGACCATGGATAAAAAGAAGGCAGCATTCAAACAACCTTCTGAAAGGACCAACAATACCCTAAAGAAAGAGGGGTTTGTATTTTCTTTTGTAAAACCATTTCCAGAAGCTGCTAAAATTCCTCTCCCACCAGAGGAACCAGAAGAAGATCCTGACCTGTCAGAGGAGCTGTTTGAGAGCAAACCTAACTATGACCAGGACCTGGAGAAAGAGTTTTCCAGAGAAGAGGCCACAGTAAGTCAAGGGGAGGGCACAGATCCTCCCCACTTTTACTCTGTTGTTTCACTTTGTGCCCCAAAATTAATTCCTTTGTCTCTTTGGGCAATCTGCATCTGTTAGGTTTAAGGAGAACTTTTGGGATGAGGCCTAGTAATTATTCATGTAAGTATCAAGAGAGGTATCTGCAATTAATATGCAGACATTAATAATGCAGGTCTAAAAAAAAGAGATGGCTTCAGCCTAAAAGCCAATTTAATGTGTGACATGTGTCTGTTTCAATCCTAGCAACAAATGTTGAACAGAAATCATAAAAGCTGAGGGTTTTTTTTCTTGAGGCTCCTTAACCCTTAACAGAAATGCACAGCAAGTTTTATTATAACCTGCTTGGATATTTAACACTGAACACAGGTTGGTTCTATGTCTGTGACACAGTTATTGAAGTTTTTTGAGAATTTACTAGCTATTAAACATTTTAGTGAAGAGAGTGAGCAGGGGTTACCAAAAAGGGTTTAAAATGCTTGCCTCCAATAATTTATGCTGCCTTCCTCATCTTGAACCAAAACATCTGCTTTGTTTGAGTGCATCTGATCCATAGACATACTTCTGGAGGTATTTTTCTTGGATAAAAGTGATGGAGAGAAACTTCAATTTCTCTTTTCAAAAAATCCGGTTTGAATATGCCTGGCCCAATATGTCTGAAACATATTGGTGCTCCCAAAATTGAATATCTAACTGCAGCAGTCAGGCTGGAACACTGAGAGAGGAACAGGGATAAGAAACCAAGCTGATCTTTATATACTTTAGCTGACCGTATTTAACAGCCAGATGGACCAGTTTTGCCAAAGACTGGAAATTATTTGTTTTGTTTTCACATAAATGAAGAGTCTGTGTTAATATCTGGACCTGTGTCAAACCCAGAAAATGACAATAATAATCAGTCATTTAAAACAACCCACTCATATTCATGCCCTATGGGAGCCTAAAATTAGGCAAAGAAGAAAGAGCCATGATGATCTAAAAGATTTCAGCCACCTGTTAAGAATGTTACAGCAGAACTCTTTTTGTGCCTGTGCACAAACTAAACCTTCAAACTCCAAAACAAAGATCTAATAAGCTATTTTTTACCAAATTGAGTGATTTCTGGGATCAGTCTTCATTTGCATACACATGCTTCAGTACATCTGTGGATTAGTGGAAGAAAATGGCAGTCACTGAAAAAACTGTTATTAAAAAAATTAACAAAGCACACTTAGTAATGTGTTCTTTATCTTTTCAGGACGGCTTCCAAAGTTTGTTATTTTTACTAAGGATGGTCTGTGAACCAACCTCAACTCTTTCTTTCATATTTACAGACACCTGTTTATTACATGGAGATGGAAGGATGCACAGTGATATGAAGTAGAGCTTGATGCCAGTAAACAATTTTACTAAAGATCGACGAATAGAAAACGCATCTCTTTTTTTTCTTTTTTTTTAATTTTTGACTATGGAAAATTCATTGTAAGTTTAACTCTTAACAGGATGCAGAGCACACCTTGTGCAACAAATATGAGGAGAAGATCCGACCCTGCATTGATCTTGTGGACAGCCTGAGAGCTCTTGGAATAGAAAAGGACCTGTCCTTGCCTGCAATTGCAGTGATTGGAGACCAGAGCTCTGGGAAAAGTTCTGTCCTCGAGGCCCTGTCTGGTGTTGCTCTCCCCAGGGGCAATGGTAAGAATTCACTTTCTCATATTTTCTCTTTGATGAGGTGGAAGGGATTTTTTTTTCTTTTTTTCTTTTTTTTTTTTTCATCTTTTTTTTGTTTGATCTAGAATTGGATAACACCATGACTGAGAAATGGAGGTGTGAGTGAGGCACCACAAGCTAAATTTAAGGCACATGTTCCAGGTGGTCAAGAGACCAGGAGTGAGAAGTGTAGTGTGATTACCTAGCTGACTCTGCATTTCCCAGAAAGCAGCAGTGCAGCAGAGTATTAATTTCACATGGAAAACCAGTTTTTAAATTTGCTTTTGGGATTGTCTTGGGTTTTTTAAAATACATTTTCTTACAGATATCTTTTATTATTACTATTATGTGTAAAGTGTACAAATAACTTTACTTAAAGCATAAGTCAGAGATGATTGTTGAAAGAAGTTCAAGAAAATCCACTTTCCAGCTCTGTGTGTGTATTTTTGCACACATAAATTCTGCAAGTTCCATGTGAATTTACAATATAATCTAGTCTTCCAGGCTGGAGTTGTGGATAGGTATTTCATAGGATTTAGTTGCAGCTCTGAAACAGATCATCCAGAGAGGAGCAAAACTCCATCTGTGGAGGTTTGCAGGGCCAGACATGTTTGGGAAGAGCCATGGCTGACCTCATCTAGCACTGGTGACTGTCCTGCTCTGAGCAGGAAGCTGGACAAGTCCCTTCTGGCAGCGTCTCTTGGAACATTTCCACATTTTGGTGTGACACAGGCAACACTCTGTTCACCACACACTTCAAGGCCATGTTTCATGCACAACCTCTGCCTTTGGAACTGCTGCAGGTATTGTCACTCGATGTCCCCTGGAACTTAAACTGAAGAGGTTGCCTGAAGGGCAGGCATGGCAAGGGAAGATCTCCTACCGAAATGTAACCCTGGATCTCCAGCACGCCTCTGAGGTGGACAGAGCAATAAGGCAAGGTGAGTGGATTTGGCTGGCCCCATCTCCTCTGAATACTCCTCTTAGACTGAACAGCATCCACGGTGATTGTGGAGAAACACCAAGAGCTGGAATCAGAGCAGAAGCAGCTGGGTCAGCAAAACTCAGTTCTCTCAAGGGAGCTGTACCGGTGCTTCTGTGGTGAAGATGATTTATGATGATGATCCCAGAATGGCCTAGATTGGAAGGAACCTTAAAGGTCTTCAAGTTCCAACACCTCGGGCAGGGATGCCACCCACTAGATCCATGATCCTTTTATCCTGATCCAAGGTAAAGTCACAGGTTGTGTCCTTACCTGTGTGGTGGCTTCCTGGTTTCCTGGTTTGGAGAGGCTGTCTGTCAAATTGTAAGCATGGAGCCTAAATGGTTCCTGTCATGAGTTCAAAAGCCCAGAGAGTGCTTGAGGTGTCTCTGGCTGGAAATGTTATTATTTTGGAGGAAATTGCAAGAAGACAGAGTGCAGAACAGAGAGTTTCTGTCAGGTACTGTGACCACAGGCTCAGTCATTTCCTTCACATGTCTCAACTTTACTGTTATGGCATTTCATGCTGGGTAAGGAATCAGTGCTCCTACCCAAAGGGCAGCAAGCACTTGCCCTAAATGTGAAAGTTGGATTGTCCTTACTTTCTTGACTAGCACAGCTCTGCAAATTTTTATTATTTATATATTTTTAATTAGCTTTTCAACACATTATTTGAATATTCTCAAAACTGGCCAGGCAATTGATATGAATTAAGGTAATTAAAGAGCTGAAAATCTCTGATGAAAATGAGTGGGGTTTCCTTGCTTCTCTGTGTTCATAATTCAAACATTATTGCCTTGTAGTATCTGGGACAATTTACTCTCAATCTCCCTATCAAAATGTGAAGAATATAGAAGACCACCTATATTTTTTTCACGACATCCAAGGATTAAATAATGCTTACTAAGTCTCTTGCTGTTGAGGAAGCATTTCTACAACTGACCAGTGTTTTACCTGATCCCTTTCATTGTGGTTTATTTATATGCATTTTATCTTCATACACAAGAGTCCCTAAATATAAGCTCTGTAAAATATCACAGCTCATATTCCAACAGGACTTCACATCAACTTGTTCTGGATTATATTTTCCATAGATTTTTTGCATAAGTGGATTTAAGTGTGTGGCTGGATCTGAAAGAAAATGCCAAGCCTGAAAGAAGCTTAGGTGGTAGTCGGTACACTTCAAAGTCATTGTGTTCAGCTTTGGTTTGATGCATCATTTAAAGCTTGTATCCATTGCCTTGCTCTTTTCACAGCCCAGGATATTGTGGCTGGCCCTAGAGGTGCCATTAGCGGGCAATTAATTTCCCTGGAAGTTCGTTCCCCTGATGTCCCAGATCTGACACTAATTGATCTTCCTGGAATTGCCAGAGTGGCCGTGGGGGACCAGCCAAAAGACATCGGGGACCAGGTAAACTCAGCCTCATGTGCCAATCTGTGCCCAGGGGCTCATCCCTTCAGGGCTCCCAGCAGACTTTCTGTGAAGTAAACAGAATAAGTGGACAGGATCTCTGCTCTTCCTCTATCTGTTTTAGGAAGAAATGCTGGGGAATGCAAATAAAACTCTGCTAGGATAAGGCCTGCTGTGAGGGTGATGTGCAGGAGATGGGTGTGTTGTTTCTCCTAAAATACCTTTAAATGGGAACTTGGAATAAGAGGAGCCGAAATTAAACTAGATATACCAAATAGAAATGAGACAAGGTTAGATTGTCTGGGCTTACTTTTTGGGAGGAGAGTAATTTAATTCTACAGTTAGATAGCAATCTTTCTCTTGTGTTGAGAAAAAAGCAGCAAATGTGATAAAATCCAAACATTTCCATTGTTCCCACCTGTCTGCATGCTCCAGAGATGGAGTCTGTAGCACTGCAGCCTGTCAGAAACTGGGATGGGTGGGAAGTAGAAAAGAGAGGCATCATTACCAAAATCCAGGGGAAAAAAAAATAACTGATTTACTGTGCAATAAGCACAATAGTGCTCTGTGGAGCTTCTACACAATGCAGATTATGAGGAACTCATTTTGTTTGGCATTGAAACATAGAAAAATACCAACTAGATGTCATGTGCATCTTCATTTTGGTGCTTTTTAAAATTTTCCTGCAAATATTCCACTGAAAAATAAGCTGAAGACATTTGTGCTCCTTTCAGAGATATAAATCTGAGATTTATCAGCATAATTGAGCTTGCTTTCTTTCCATAAGTGTTTACCTACACACCAGAACCTGATTTTCTTACATGTGTTAGATATCAAATACCTTTAATATTTCTATACTGAAAGATTATATATGCACAAGAGGTTAAACTCCATGCAGCTGTCAAGACAGGCTTAACATTAGTCTGGTCTCATTCATGCCAGATATTTGGATTAATCCTGACATAAGGAAAGGGGTTGCATTTTTCTGCTGGTCCCTTTCCATACCATCCTCTAGCACATAAGACTATCCTCAGCACATATAGCATTTAATGTCATCAAGAAATTGCTTATATTGTTAGAAATTGTCACATCCTACAAGCAAGTGTCTAATTTCACTGAACCTCCTCACTGCTGTTTTGAATTGCAGATCAAAAGTCTACTTAAAAGAATTATTGGCTGCAAAGAGACAATCAATTTGGTAGTGGTGCCATGTAACGTGGATATTGCAACAACAGAAGCATTGAAAATGGCTCAAGAGGTGGACCCTACTGGACAAAGGACAATAGGTGAGATAATTTTTTAGGCTATGAGCTGAAAAGGAGGTCAAGTATTTGTTTTCTCCCTGCCATGAGGTCTGATGGTCTGTGTTCTGTGAAATTAGCTACAAGAAGAAGAGGGGGGAAAAACCCATAAAACAGCCTAAAGAATATATTTGCAAGCATTTCTAGTCACAGTTCTTGAGTAGCTCCAAGAATCCCTTTGTTTGTTTTCTTGCTGGCACTCCTGTTATGAATAACTGAAAGCTGAAAATCTCAGTTAATAGTAGTTGATCTGAAGTTAATAGTAAAAAAGCTTTGCTTAAAAAAAAAAAACAACTTTAAAGAAAGGTTTACAATGCAAAAGGCATGGTGGGAGGAACTGCAGAGTGACTTTTACAGCCTGGGAGCATAGAACTTTCTAGGAGAGAGAATAAAAAAAAAATTTCTTTATAAAACATGGTACAGAGTGTTCCTGCTTGGTGGTTAACTTTCTCTTTTAACTTCACAGGAATTCTCACAAAACCCGACCTCGTGGACAGGGGAACTGAAGAGGCTATTGTTAAAATACTGAGAAACAGGGTAATCCCCCTCAAAAAAGGCTACATGATTGTGAAGTGCCGTGGGCAGCAGGACATCCACAACAAACTGACCTTGGCTGCTGCAATCCAACAGGAGAGAATCTTCTTTGAGAACCACAAACATTTCAGGTACTCCTCACAGAAATGTTCTCATCAAAGACATGTTGTTGATTTGCTGAGATTTAACTGTTTAGGGGTCACAAACAGGTATAATTTATACTCAATATTTCTCATTGCCCATGTAGGATTGTGTTTCAGTAACCCAGAAGATTTCTACATACTGAATAAACTTTTTAAAATGTTTTGGGAGTTTTTTGTATGCAAAATACATGGGGGAAGTTGCTGTGAACTTCAGAAGTTCCAAATAGTCGCAAAGAATTCGAGTTAAAGTATCTGAACACTTCCATCAGGCACTGAAGTATTTCTGTTGACTGTAAAACATAAAGGAACAGCACGAGAAAAGCTGTGCTGAGGACACAGGCTGCCCAGATAACTCAGAGAATGTAATACAGAGAACTTGTGAACTTCACATGTGGAGAAATAATAGAACAGCACATTCATCTGCTGTTAGAATTTGCTTTTTTCAGATTTTTCTCTGTTTCCCTTTGCTCAGTCTGTAGCTGTCAGACAACTCTTGAATAAACCCAGAGTCCTGGGCTGTTGCCACATCTGCACCAGCATGGCCCAGAGACCCCTTCTTTACCCAAATTGTGTAATAGAATTAGTGAAAACAGAGCAGAACATCAGTGCTGCCTCCTTGCCCTGAACAGCCTGGCTAACCAAACCCACCTTTTCCTCTTTTTTCACAGGGCTATTATGGAAGAAGGGAAGGCTACTATCCCCCGTGTGGCAGAGAAGCTCACAGATGAGCTTGTGAAACACATTATTGTAAGTAACAGAAGTCCCATACTGAGCTGTTTGTATCAAATATGTAAAAACAAGTTCAACCCTCCAACCTCGGACTGCAGTTGGATTTCATCTTTATGTGCTTAATGATCCTTCAACTCAGTGATCAGAGAACAAACTGGACTGAGAGGCAGAGGTAAAAAGCCCCATGCTCTGTCTTCAGATTATCCTTTTAACTGCAGATCAACAGTAAAACAATTATTTCATCTATTTGTGGCTCATAATTCCCGCCTTTTCAATGACAGCCATGATATTTCTTTTTGTTTATGAGTCTTGATCACCTGGGTGATGAGTTACTACTGTCAGCTTACTGAAACAGTGATTTCTATTCCACTGAAAATGTCTTCTAAACATCAAGATGTTCTATTATATTAATATACTTGTGTAAGGGTATTGGGGGTTTTTATTTGGTATAAATATATCTGCATCATCAAGAGAAGATGCTAAAATATAGGGAACAGCTAAATTCAGTCTCAAGTGAGAAAAAAATTATTTCTGTAAATTTACCAAAAATAAGCAACTAAACAGCCATGTTCCATCAGGAATTGAGCAGTCACCACTTTCGTGGCACGGCCTGTGAGGATATTGGCTTTGGTTCACTGTGGGTGAAATTTTGCCCTAGACTGCAGCTGTTCTGCCCAGATCTCAGTGAAGTCCAGCCTGATGCCTCAAGGAAATCCTGACTTCCCTCAATAAAGGCCATATTTGCTTTTCCGTGTTATCCCACTGCCACGCATAGGACACTGACAGCAAACTCTTGGATTTGTAAAAACAGCAAAGATCCCCCGCAGGTGTAGATCACTCTTAGAGGGATTTTGTTTTCCTTCCAAAATCAGACAGGTTCAACCTATCTCAATGTCCTTCTGTCTCCTCCCCAGAAAACTTTGCCAGCACTGGAGAGCCAAATTCGTGACACCTTCCACAAAACATTGCAGGAGCTGCAAAAGTACAACAGAGGCACACCTCAAACAGAGTCTGAGAGACTGTTTTTCCTCACAGATGTAAGTATCAGTATTGGTCACAGAGCAGAGCAAGGAGGTAACTGTGGGAGAAAAAGAAACCACCTGAAATTATCAAAACATCAGCATGGACCACTGGGAAGTTTGAGGTATCCATAATTTCAGTGAGGGTAACACAGACCAACCACACCTGCAAAAATAATGGACCACAGGAGCTCATGGCCTCGTCTAAAAATTTTTTCCTGTGATTATGGGACATGAAAACTAAACAACTTGGTTGATTGGGTCAAAATCATGCATCTCAGCAAGGGAAAACAAATTGATGCATGCTCAACATTTTGAAGGTTTCCCATTGTTTACACACATAACATCAAACGTATTCGTGATACCAAAATGTGGTTTGCACGTCCATCTAAGTGCCTCATCTCATGGAATTACTCTCTGAGTAAGTCTTCAGTAGGCTTTAGAGGTGTTTATGGAAGCTCACCAGACTTCATACAAGTCTGACCTATTAGAATTTAGTAAATGGCTCTAAAAGTCTACAGGGGAAAAAAAAAACAAACAAAAGAGTATAAAGTTTGTTCTCCTCTAGCTGTTACAGTATGGGGGGGGAAATTAAAAAAAAAAAGAAAAAAAACAGGAGTTAAGAGCACGAAAGACGTAGGAAAGGGATGTTTTTCATGAACTCTGTCCCTGCTTTAACATCAAATAACTGCTGATTTGCTTAATATCCAGAAATTAATCTGAAGAAATGAAACTTCACTAAACTGCCTGCTTGTTGTTCGATTCACTGCAGTTGATCAAACTCTTCAACCAAGACATCTCTCAGAGCACACGGGGAGAGGAGCAGCTGTTTGGGGATGAGGTCAGACTGTTCACCAAAGTCCGCAAGGAATTCTGCTCATGGGGCGTGATCCTCCTGGAGTCTGATGCGAGGGGTAAGCACAAAACAGTCTCAAGCTGTGCCAAGGGAAATACAGGTTGGATATTAGGAAGAAGTTTTTTACAGAATGGGTGATAAAGTTCTGGAATAGCTGCCCAGGGAGGTGGTGGAGTCACCATCCCTGGGTGTGTTTAGAAAAGACTGGATGTGGTGCCAGGGTTGAGTTGAGGTGTTGGGACTGGGTTAGACTCAATGATCTTGAAGTTCTATTCCAACCCAGTGATTCTGTGAATTCTGTGAACCCATCCTGGCAGCTGACCTGAGAGCCCATCCCCTTGCTTTTAAACCCAGACACAGCATCTTCAGTAAATGTTTTCCAAGAAAATTAAGAGCAAGAAGCCAGGAGCATCCATCTGTTGTGGTGTCCTGGGGACACAGACACAGTTTGTGTTAAATGCTGTCATTACAGAGAGGTCAGTGCTTGTCTCTCCTCTCCCAGCACAGCAATAAAATCAAGACACTGGCACAGAATTTGTTGGTGATTTTCTGAACTGTTCTTCTAAGTAACAGCAACACTAATCACAGAATCACAGAATCACAGAATCACAGAATCACAGAATCACAGAATCACAGAATAATGAGGTTGGAAGAGACCTCTGAGATCAAGTCCAGCCTATGCCCTAACACCATAACTAGACTATAGCATCAAGTGCTATATGAATAATAATAAATAATAAAAATCTAGATAATAATTTTTATTTTTACTCTTAATGTTTTTATTTTATTATTGCTATTAATATTTTAGAATCTGGGTGGGGTTTTTTTCACTTTAGCTCTGGGCTAAGGTGATACCTCATACAAAAAATTAGCAAATTTGTACAGTATCAACAAAGAAATACTGACTGTGATATCTTAAATAAAAATAACCAGTCAACAGTAGATTCCCCAGAAACAGTGTTTAGTGAGCTTGGAGGGGTTTTTTTGTTTAGGTTTTTTTAAACTTGGAAGTGACTGGTAATGGCCAGCTACTTCTGTGAGGGTAAAAATACCAAGAAGAACCAGAATTTTTGTGGCCCACCATAATTTCTGTCAGTCAGATGTTTGATGCAATGTGTGACATGCCTCATTCAGAGAACAACGTGTTAGCTCTGTTCTGTGGTAACAAAAAATCATCTCAGTAGTTTTTCCTCTCAAGAACAAATCAAAGAGGAGAAATATACTTCCTTCTTAAACCTGAAACGCATACATTGAGTGATTTAGTAGCAAAGTAATGTTATTTTACCATTGCAGCTAAAAAAGCGGTCCCTGGTAAAGTGTGTAAATATGAAGACCAGTACCGTGGGCGGGAAATCCCAGGCTTCAGCAACTACAGGACTTTTGAGGACATTATAAAAGAGCAGATCAGAGAACTGGAGGAGCCAGCAATTGAAATCCTGAACAACGTGATAAGTATGGCCCAACCCATGGGTGGCTCTTGTTGGGGGACACTGCTGGGCCTGACAAGTTTATTTTCCAGGAGCTGATGTTCTCACTGATGCTCTCAGGATCCTTCAGAGTGTGGAAGTAAATCTGATTCAGCTTGGGGATTGCTATTACAAATGCTAACAGCATTTGTTAATACTTTTCCCACTGGCTCTTGGAAGGGAATTAGTAAATAACTATAAAAAATAGAAAATAACTATAAAAAATTAGAAAATAGCTATAATAAATAACAAAGCAAGGAAACAGTATAGTAGAAGTACTTGGTGTTAAGTGGTCACACTCTTGGACCTGGAAATCTAAATTTCTACTTGTTTGTATGTATCATAAAGGCAGAGTGCACCAGTACAGCAGCTCAGCTATTTCTGAATGGATACAGAAAATGAGTAATCTCCCAAATCTCATACTAACAATAGCTTAAAATCCTCACTTACATACCTGACTTTATTTTGTCTCTCTGTTCTTCCCTTAGAACTGGTTGAAGAGAAATTTATTGAACTCGCTAACAGGAATTTTGCTAATTTTCACAATCTAAACAGAGCTGCCAAGGTGAGGCACTACTATAACCTGAGATTCTCAAAAGACAGAATGGCATTTGTAAATACATCCATGATTGTGGCACCTTATGCAAGTATGGAATTTCTTGCAGGAAAGTAAGAAAGAGTCTGAAAATGGCGGCATGATTATAATGGCACTAAAGAAAGTGCATTTTGCACAGCTTTGACAAGATCTAATATATACATTCTTTATTCAATCTGCCCACATTCTTGACAGTGCAAAGAAAACCTGGTGTGGCTACCTTGAAGAGCTTATCATTAATTTCAGATTCAAGTCCTGCAATGATTTCTCAGAGTGCTCAACTGTTTTCTCCTCTCTGAAATCAAGCCTGGGTTTTAGCCAGTGCAGGAATCTCATCTTTGATGAAAGGGAGCAGGAGCAGACAAACCAAAAATCATCCAGCCATGAAAAAACTAGAAGATGGCTGTTCACAGTTTGGGCATTTGCATGTTTTAGGGTGGATACCCTTGAAGGACACCACCTATATATTCAGTGGTGTGGTTGTCCTTGAAGGCCTTTTCTCAGAAAGAGCTTGAGGAAAAGATGAGAAGCAATGCTGGCAGCCAGGAAACAGAGTCCACTCACAGGGTACTGCTGAAAAAGGAAACTCAGGGGCAAATGTGAGTGAAATAGGTGGTTTGCTATTTCACTTGCATGGTCAAACCCTCCTGAGCTCCCAGGCCAACAAGACAGTGAACAAATAAATTACTTCATACAAACCCAGAGGTGTTCAGGCAGGGTGTTTAGGTGTAACACAGTGAGAGGAATGAAGAGGGAAGAAGTTGTGGCCAACACTGGACATGAGAAAAGGAATGGGGTGTTTTCTTAGGGATGTTAGGAAAGCATTTTAAGGGAATTTGAGCATGACAGAGGGAACTTTGCCAACCCCACAGACTTTTAGGTGGAAGTATCAAAAAGGCCAGAAAGAGTCAAATGGCTGCAATAAAAGCACCAGACACAGAAGGGTTAGACAGGGTTGGTTTGCTGACTGCAGATATTTCCCTTTGGGTTTCAAGCACCAGGTTTGGGCTGATCCCACTCGTGTGTAAGGAGGGGACAAAACTGCCACATTTTCCTGCTCTTTCACGAGAGAGACCACAGTGCAAAGCATTACTCCATGTTCCCATGTTCTGGGATTAGACAGTGCTGCACAAGGGCAGTTGAACACTGTGCCCACCTTGCCATTCCCTGGGGATGCTGCTAAGCACTGGCACCTTCCCAGAGGGAGCAAATGTCTCAGAACTTCTTGTTCCTTTCTTTTCTAGATGAAAATTGAAGACATTAGAGAGAAGCAAGCGGTGGAGGCTGAAAGACTTATCCGGACACAGTTTAAAATGGAGAGAATCGTGTACTGCCAGGATGACCTTTACACTCATGATTTAAATACTGTTAAGGCACAAAATGCTTTCAACACGTCCTCAGAAAAAGATCTGAAGTATCTGTTTGCTCCAAAGGACTCGTCTCTTACCGTGGAGATGGCTTCTCACACCAGTGCCTATTTTTCTGTGAGTTCACAGGCAGATTTGCTGCCCCCTGAATGCCACAGCAAATCCCCCTCAGCCAGATCTTGCTGGAGTCAATAGAGCCTTGTATGCCACGCTAGCAGTGTGCAGGGAATAGCCAGGGGGTATCTCAGTGTCTCATTCAGGTAGATGCTCAGCTTCTCTGCAAACTACGTGGAATTTCTGACCAGGGATGAGAGTGTCAGGGCAAAGCTGGGCTGTATCAGCAGGTTGCAGGATGCAGGATATGGTGATTAGAAAAGCCTGAAGGTGCCAAAGTGACAGCTGGCTCCTAAAGCACTTGTTAGCTACCTCCCAGTCTGGCTCAGATCATCCTCAAGCCACTCTGCACACTCCTGCAGCCAGCAGAAAGTGGTGTCAGTGGCTTGCAGTCAGATTCTAAACTTCTACAGCTGGAGGAGGAACAATAATAAAACATTACATTAAAATACATCAGCTGTCTGTAGAGATCAGAGTGCATCTGCTGTACTGCAGATAGCACCCTGTAAGTGAAGTGTCTGAAGACAAATGGGGTGTTTTAACAAAGAATCATATTAAAGAAGGAAAAGAGAACATGCAATATTAAGATTTGCTTTGTTGTAAAACTCCCTCAGAAAACAACAAGTTCAATATTAATAATTCAGGAAGGTAGGTAGGTAGCAGCTCACTTTGAATTCCAAGAGCAGGCTGTGTGACAAATTCCTGCAATTAAATGGTCAGGCTGCTCAGGCTGACGAAGACAAAACCCTTGGCTTTCATAGAACAAGAAACAAAGCCATAAGTGCATAAGCATGTCCATCCCACCTTGCTACACATTCTGCTATATGTTTTATCCGCAGTTAAATATTTTTGTAAATGCCCTGAGACCTATTTTCAACAAACCATCACAGCTCCATGGGACTGACTTGTGCAAGGCCAAATACAATTTGAATGAGAGGGAAGTTCCGTCCATGGCTGCCTACACCCTATAGGACCTATGCATGCCATTTTCAAGTTGTACTACAAAAAGAAGGACAGAACCTCTCAATTGCAGCCAGGCACTCAGGTCTAAGTGCTCACCCAGCACCAGGAGGGTGAGCACTTCAGAGCACTTCCCAGAGCTGGGAGAGGTTTAGAACCTCATGCTGCCTTAAAGCACCCCAAACCCTGTGGATTTCCATGGGGAAATGGCCCCACAAGCTCTTCTGGATCAAGTTTGCATCCATAAATGAACCAGGCAGCTGGTCAGGTCAGACAGGAGATTATCTTGTGAGGACATGAATTAATGTAATGCAGGCAGAGTCTGGCCTCACTACTGCTGAAGACATTTCCCCTTAAGGCTAAAGCTTCCTCCAAAGCTGTCTTAAGCTTAAAAGGACAACCACATCAGAAACACCATCTAAATACCACCATCTAAATAATACTCTAATAGAGGAATTTACCAGCTTTAGGAAAATTATTCTGATTACCTGCATCAAAACATATTGTTAGCATTCAGTGAAGACAGGTGGGACACCAGAAACTGGGCACAAGTTCTGTTTGTCAGGAATATCCTCCTATAGCTTGTCCCAGTGACAGCTGACAGAGATGAGCAGAGAACACTCTGCCTTGGCTTTAGTTTGCTGAGGGAAGGAAGAGAACACTCTTCCTTGGCTTTAGTTTGCTGAGGGAAGGAAAGCAACAGCTGACATCCCCATTACTCTCAACTTTTAGATTTCAGGCACAAAAGACATTGTTTGGAAACATTCTTTTGTTCATAGCATCACTCCCTTTTTGAACAGTATCTCAGGCTAACATTTTAAGACCTTGGAACCACTTTTTTTACCCAATTACCTAAAGACCCTTCATTTTTCAGTTCTTTTTACCAATTTAGTATTTTGCCTTTTTCTTCTTCCATCTCGCAGGAAGCAAGGAAACGCCTCACCAATCAGATACCTCTGATCATCCTGTCTTCTGTCCTTCATGACTTTGGAGAAAATGTGCAGACCTCAATGCTGCAACTTCTGCAAGATAAAGAGAAGGTAAACTTTCTCCTTGATGAGGACTCTGAAGCTGCTAAAACCAGGAATTGCCTCAGCCAAAGAGTTGAGCGTCTCACCAAAGCTCTCCAGTACCTGAGAGAATTCAGCTCCTTGTAATTTGTTTTTCACTTTTTTTCTCCTCATCTACTAGCATTACTGAAGAATTTCATATAATCCCAAAAAAATGTAGTGTCAGCCCAGACTTTTGATACCAATTTCTGGTGTTCAGTTTTTATTTTCCATAATCATATGTGTTGTGGTGTGTTTTTTCTTTAAAATGATGTTTGTTCGGTGTCTGTTAATTTCCCTCCTCCCCAATCTCCTCCCCTCCCCAGTTGTCAATCTTCTCAAGCTCTTCCCTAACCCCCTCCTCTCCAAGTTGTCAATCCTCCCTTTCCCTGCCCCTTTCCCCAGAACATTCTCTGCCATTCCTTCTAGCCCCTTCCCCTTCTTCCAGAGCATTCCGTCCATTTAGTAAGACTCAACACCCCATTGGTTATTTTGTGTTATTCCACTCCCCTGTTTCCCCTGATAGGTTTGTGATATGTTAGTCCCACCTTAAACTCCTCCCCTGCTCTACCCTCATTGGTTGCTGTTCCTTCACCCCTCCTGAGTTCTGGTATAAAACCTTTGTTCATCCTCCCAGGAGGGTCTTGGGGCTCACTGAATAAATCCATCTTGTTACACCCCAAGTCCCGTGTCGCCTCCATCTGTGCCCGTGCTATAACTGGGACAGCAGAGCTCACAGGGGAGCAGCCGCCCGTTCTGTTCCCTCGTTGCTCAGCTCGCCACCGATACAACATGTGCAAAGAGCTGCCTTTGCATAAAGAGCTCCACTGGGGGAGTTGTGATTAAATAAACACTATCCCATTTTTGAACATTTCCTTTGTGAACTCTGTGCAACCACTGGAATAATCATTAAAAAGCTAACACTCTGAGGATTATGTGTTTTGTTGGGGTTTTTTTTTTCTCTTTTTAATGATGGAAGCTGTATAATTCACAAACTGTAGAAATCAAATTATCTAGCTTTCCTCAACGAAGTTTAATGCAGTTCCCTTTGTGTTTTTGGCTTGCTGGGGTTGTTCTCTTTCTTGCCATCACCTAAAACACACCTCTGCAGTGTCACCACTAAGTCTCAGCCCAGGAGGGAGAGAGGAGCACACAGCAGGCACGAAACCCTTCCAGCCTAGAAGGAAAAGAAAGTTTTTTTCCTTTATGTGACTAGTGCATCCAGACACTGCTGGCTCTGTTCAGCCTCCTTTCCCAGCTGTCTGATTTGCAGAAGGCCTAGAGGCTCTTCCTCTCAGATGTCTGCAGCATCACCTGAAATTTCAAGAATGATGGGGCAACTCACCAGAGGGCAGAATTTGGATGTCCAAAAGGAAAGAAACCTCCCAGGATGTTAAACATTACAAGGGTGTCTCAGCATGTGTTTTGCTGCCTTTCTCCTTTCCCTCCCAGGGCAAGGAGTGTTGCCCTGATTTTTAAAAGTGATAAGTTTTCTTTTATAGTTCTTTTGTGAAAGTCTTAAAGTTCTCATAAAACTTTTTCAGCCTTTTGATCTGTTTACATATTTCTACTGGAGTTCTCACTCACTGTTTATGTAAATAATGATTGTTTTGCATTCTTCTTTGTGAGAGAATTGATGGACTGTTGGTTTGACCAGTGTGGCTGGAGAGGTGGTAATTCCACTCTCCAATCTGAAGTCACCTATGGAATTCTATAAATATCAGATGCTCGAATAAAACAATATTTTTGGCCTTTGAACTTGCCAAGCATTTGTGTACTTATTTTGTGTCCAATAGCGACAAAAGGAGAACCTTTCCAAAAGCTTTTTCATTTCATGGAAGCCAATGCAAAATATATCACACACTGTGTTAATGAATTTTCACATGGAAGATTTGGCTTAATAACCAAAGGTAATGTCTGCATCCAGCTAGAAAAAATGTGTTTATACCAGCATTTGATGTTGTCATTTCCAAGAGGAGAGGGTTTGTCCCTGTCATATCCCCATTCACCCCCACATCCAGTTCCCTCAACCTTCTTGAACACTGCAGCCAGTTTCCTCTTTCTCCCAGTACATTATTTTGCTATTAGTGGCTTGCAGTGCTGCAAGAAGCCACAGAAAAATTGTCTCATACCTGTAACAATTTAATTTTAACATTTCTGTTTTGAAAGTACTTTAAACTCTTTGGTTATTTCACAGTATCCCCCCATCCCCAGGATGTGCTATTGCAAACACCCATCTCACACCTAGAGGAGAGGCAAGGACACATTGCTCCAGGCAGCATGAGGAGGAATGACAAAATAGGGTGTGACTCCCTCAAGCCACTGCCTGCAGGCTAAACTTCCTTATTTAATTCAATTAGGTCAGAGTGATTTCATCAGTCCCAGCCACCAAAAACACATTCCTGGACATTTTGCTCTATTTCCCTGCGTTTGTTCAAGGACCTGAAATAATGGAATTAAAACAATCTCTCAGCTCACCCTCTTGGTTTGGTTTTTTTTTGGTGGTTTTTTTGGGTTTGGTTGTTTTGGGTTTTTTTTGTTTGTTTGTTGTTGTTTTTTTTTAATCAGACTCTCAAAGCACTTCATACATTGAATCCAGCAACTGGTTCCAAAAACAAAATCCAAGTAAACAGATATAAAGCACAACTAAGGAAAACTATTCGTAAAAAAAAAAAAAAAAAAGAAAAAAAACCAATTTATTGGTGCAGTGTTTACATGTAAGATAATTGCATTTCAGTACCAAAAGAGAAAACAAGACTAGTAGAGTCATTTCATTCAATAAAGATTTATCCTTCTTAACAAAGTAACTTGATATGGCTTTTTGATCCTCTACCACGATTATAAATTATTTTCAAAATCCTCAGTCAGGTGGCACTCGGATACGAATTACATTTTGCTAAAAACATACAGGTGGATACATAAAAGAGAGCTCTAAGGAATCAGAAGCCAAATTTAACAAATGAGGTAGTTCATCTCGTCCCGCAGAAACGCAGCTTTGTGTTTCCTTGTACAAAACATCCAGTCCCTGTCTTTGTCTGTGTGTGCAGCTCGAGGTGCAGCACAGCCTGGCTGGACACGTTTGCCCTTTGTCTGCAGGGAGAGGTTCAGAGTCACCTTCAGTGTGCTCAGCCAGGGACATCAGCACTGAGACTCCTCCTGCTGCAGCTCTGGGGCATCCCTGACCGGGACATCCCTGACCAGGGCATCCCTGCCCAGGGCATCCCTGTCCAGGGCATCCCTCTCCAAATCCCACCTTGACACCGTGCCCATTTTGGGTTCAGAGCAGCTTAAGGCAGAACAGCACATTTTTTGGTAAGGTCTGAGGCAGCCAGACTGCACCAGTCTGACTTTGATTGACGGCTGTGTTGAGATCCTGAGGATTTTTAACTACCTGAATAGACCATGTATTCTTTTTTAATTTTATTTTCTGTGTCTGTACTGTAGTGCATGAAAAATTCCCTTCATATATATATCCCTCACTCTCTTACTGTCCTGAGACCCCACCTGGAATACTGCATCCAGCTCTGGGATCTCCAGCAGGGACCTGTTGGAGTGAGTCCAGAGGAGGTCACAAACGTGTTCCAAGGGCTGGAGCACCTCTGCTATGGAGACAGGCTGAGAGAGCTGGGGTTGTTCAGCCTCTGGAAGGCTCTGGGGAGACTTCACCACCTTTTCCAGTCCCTAATGAACCTGGAAAAGAGCTGGAGAAGGATTTAGGACAAAGACATGGAGTGAGAGGACCAGGGCTAGTGACATCAGAATAAAAGAGGGCACATTTACATTAGATTTTAGGAAGAAATTCTTCCCTGTGAGGGTGGTGAGGCACTGGAACAGGTTGCCCAGGGAAGTTGAGGATGGTCCAGCACTGGAAGTGCTTAATGCCAGTTTGGATAGGGCTCTGAGCAACCTGGGATAGTGGAAGGTGTCCCTGCCCATGGCAGCGGGGTTGGAAGTGATGATCCTTAAGGTCTCTTCCAACCCAAACCATTATGTAATTCTACACTAAAAAAACATTCATTTCTTTTTAAATTGCCAACCAGCAGCTCGGAGATTCAACATTCACATTACTTAACATTTAATTTAAAAAATACTAAACCAACTGTCTCAGCATCCTGCTACGAAAATCTGAAATTAAATTGTGATTGAAATTGTCATTGTAAGCCTGATCATCAAGTGAAAGTTATTCAACAAAAGAGAGACATTTCAGCAAGCAGTTGACAGAATGATTCTGCCAGACACCACAAGGAGAAGAAAGGTACTCATTGTGATAATCCTTCAGTGATTAAGATCTGTCACTGTAGCCAGCACAGAACTAAGTGTGTAATCCTTCATGTTACTTTTAAAAAGAAAAATCAAAGAGGAAATATAAAATCAACCACAAAGTGAATAAATATCCCAGGCCCCCATGGCTTCATTCATTCTTGTCCTCAGGAACATCAGTTAGCAATGTTGTCATCTGTTTGCCTGTTTAAAAGACAAAACAAAACAGAAAACAACGGCTCAGGTTCTGTCTTAACAATCACTTGGATGCTTCCCAATAAAACAGCTTAGTTATCATGCAAGTCACATTTATTTATTTAATATAAAATCACATTTCAGGATGCCGGGCCTTAAAATGTATGGAAAAAACGGCGAATATTTTACCTGCATATTTTTATAAATCCAGTCTGTAAACACAGTCATATTCCCGTACACTCCGGGTTTGTTGGGAGTGGCACAGCCAGTGCCCCAGCTGGTATCTCCAACCAGCCACCACACAGAGTGGTGCAGGGTCACCAGAGGACCTCCACTGTCACCCTGCCCAGGACACAAACACCCTGTTAGTGACACCACCCTTTTCACTCCAGGAACACAGTTTTAGTTTCAACATAAACCTACCTGCCATTTAGGGAGTCACTAAAACAAGATATGGTGGCAATTTTGGTGTTAAATGATGTCTGCTTCCAATGGGGATGAAAATAATTTGCCCAGAGCCCTCTAAGTAAGATTGGCATTATTGACCTCCTTGCTCACTAGCACAACACTGTGGTTAACAATATAATAATATATTATATATATATTATATATAACAATATAATAATGATAATAATGGTGCAGTTATGGGGAGCATTTGATCACTTTCAAGTACCAGGTTAAAAACCATCCCTGAAGCATTAAAAAGCAGCCTCACCCCCTTGGGAATTTAGTGAGAACTCAGCACTGGCAGCCATTCAGATGACAAAACAAAAGCTCTCCTCTTTAAAGGGATCCACCACCAAAAGAACCAGAAGCCCAACCAGAGGTAATGTAAATTTTTAATTTTTAGGAGGGCATAGGATTTATTTGCAGTAGAGAAATAGATAGATAGATAGATAGATAGATAGATAGATAGATAGATAGATAGATAAAAAACCTACTAGCAAGGCCACAAAAATAATCAGATCATTTTTCATTTCATCTTTTATATAATTATTAGCTATTAATTAGGAATAATTACCTGACAGGAATCAATTCCCCCTGCTAGGTCTCCAGCACAGATCATTGTAGGCAGAATCATGCCATTGTAGATATAAACAGCATTACACCTCGAATGTTCTATTAAGGGCACTGCAACGTAATTCAAGCTGTTTGATGTTTTACCTAGAATTGAAATATGCACAAACGTGCAAAGACAAAACCAGAATCAGCATCACATTGCTTTGCTGTTACAAAATATCCCAGCAGCCAAGATGAAATAAAATTCCTAGAAGCAGTGAGATGGAAATTTAAGATGTAAGTCTACAAGAGGTCAAGAGAACCTCCCTCAGTACCTCTCTTATACCAAAAAAAAACCTTTTCCTCTTTCCAGTCTTGCAAATTTACTTCCAGCATGCTCTTCAGCCTGAGGTGGTGGAAAGGAGCATCTCCTGCCCTTTCCCACATCCACAGGACATGCTTGGCACACAGCAATCCTTGCTGCAGGAGAGGTGGCCCTGCCAGCAGGGGCACAGAATTATCTCCCAGGTGGGTATTTCTGGCCCCCAGAACTGATCTGAGGGTCCTTTGCAGTCTGCTGAGTGCAAAACCTCACAGCTTGCTTTGAGACAACACCCTGGGGAAATACTGGGGTTGTAAAACGGGTGAAAAAAAGTAGTGTATGAACAGATCTAATTCAAACTGCCCCATCAGCTCATGCAACAATACTGTTAGGATGAACAGGACTAGTTTATGTGAAAGATCAAAATATTCCAGAGGCACTTTTTACCTCCTTGGTGCTCTGCTCCCCACCCTGATATCCAGCACTGCTGGTTAGGTTGGAACATCATTCCTGGATTGGGCAGACAAACTGGCCTCACAGTTTCTGCAAAACAAACAGAAAACAGATGTTCAGCCAGAACTCAGATTTAAATGGTCACCACTTACACACCATGCATTCCCTCTGTACTTTACATTCCTTGCAGGCAGTCAATGCAGGAAGCAGCACAAAGTTTACCAGCTGCCCTTTCCCTGAGGGGTACCTGATTTCCACCTCAAATCTACCTCATGTCCACCTCAAATCTACCTCATCTCCACCTCAAATCTACCTCATCTCCACCTCAAAGTGAGGGACAAGCAGTTAATGGTTCTACCTTAAATCATCAGGTTAAGTAGAATTTGATGTCTGAATTTAACACCAGCTCTTCTGAGCAGTAGAAGAAAAAATTCTGCAAACTACAGCTCTGCATTCTCTTTGCAAAACTCTGCTGAAAACAATCACAAGACAAGCAGGATTCAGTATTGATATATGCAAGAAATATGCAGCACAAAAACCTGGAAAACAGACAATCTACCTGCTCTCAGCAGCAGCAAATCCCTTTCACATCACTCCTGGCAGCTTTAAACTGATGCACTGAAACACAAAGGGCCTGTACACAAAAAGCACTTCATGTTTAAATAATGGCTTGTCCTCTATTTTCTACTGATTGCTTACAAACAACCTACATCTGCTTTTATGAAAGGAACTTCTTGTAATGTTGAATTCTGAAGGGTTTTTTGAGCATCATTTGACCTGACTTGAGTGGGGATTTAATCAGCTGCTCTGCACTGCACCTGTAGTTGTCTGTACATACAGCAGTGGCCAAACTGAAGCACCAGAGAGAATTCTGAGGTAAAAATGTACTATTGAAATGAGCCCAAACCCCCTATCCATGTCATAGATTTAAATAAATCCTGCTTAGGAAATCACAGGCTGTGCCCTCTGTCTCTAGGGTAATTTTGTGTTTTCCAGTAAGTGTCTACAAGGATTGCTTGATGAAATTCAGAAGTTTTAAAAGGTGTGCTCACTGCCACTGCATTTTTCCCTTAAGAGGAGCAGAATACCTACCAGTAAAACTCAGTGGTGTCTCCAGCTTCATAAGTGCAACATCATTATCTTTAGAGTCTGTGTCATAATCTGGGTGGGAAATTATCTGTTGCACTTTGTATCCACTTCTAAAGAGCATCTCATCCTGATTCAGAATCCCAGCATAAACCCTCCAGCTGTGTGGGTCAGAGAGTCGCCTACAGAACAAAGAAAAGGTCTGAAGGTTTTCTTCTGTGGTGACAAGACAGGGATTAGGACCTTCAAAAAATTGTCTTCAGGAGCTGTAGTCAAATGCTTGTGTGACCAAAAGTGCACATGCATTTGACTACCATTTCTGAAGAATAAGACAAACAAATTGCCAGACATGTAACTTGAGGAAAGCTTGGCTCTAGTTTCAAAAATATATTAAAAAAAAAATCTTTGCAGTGGGTTAAGTATCACTGTCCATCCCCTTAATCACTCAGCACAACAAATTAAGTCTGAGATTGCAACACTGAAGCCTTTTGATTTCCATGACTGAGGGATCAGGCAGGTATTTCTCAAGTCTCACATGTCAGTGGTATCAGCAGAAGCCAGAATTAGTAAAAATATGATCTAGTGAAAGAATTTCATTATCTTGAAAACACCAAGGGGTTTTTTTTAGGCTGGTTTTGGGTTTTGGTGGGCTTTTTTTAATGTTAATCATGTTTACTAGATGTTATTTAAGCCGCCTCTTGTGCTCCAGCATAGTTTACAAAAGCTTAATAGAAAACTTGCCACAAGTGTTAAAACTCCCTCCATGAGAAGCACCAAGGCAGTTGTGCCTGCAAGTCACCCCACCTCCAAAAAAAGCCCAGATCAGGCTGAAAACCAGGTCTGTGCCAGCTGCAGCTTGGTTGCCATTTCCAAAGTTTTTCCACACCACAGAGCTCAAATCCAGGCAACAAAGGAGGGATAAGATCTCCAGGTAGAAATCAACACTTGCATTCCATTCTCAAGGTTAAGGACAAATATTCTTCCTTGCCTTAGCTTCAAACTGTGATCCAGCCAACCAACCATTAAAAATCTTTTTGCTTTGTGGGTTTTCCCTCCAACAGAAGCAGACACCTTTTAAACAAATTCTTGCCCTTTCTGAGGGTGCCACAGAACATTCAACTCTCTTTTATAGGTTAAAAATGTACAAAGCACCAGCTATTTTTCTTGTTGATGGCTACATAAAGTGTTCCTTGGATAGATATAAATCTGTATTTAATACTGACTTGGACTTTACTACCCTGTGGCAAGAAGATATGAAGAAATAAATAGCACAGGCATCTTTAAATTGATCATATCTACACCAGTGTGATATTTGAGAATTTGGGGAGGGGGAATTTTCTCACAGGGTAATTCAACACCTTCATGGAAACATTGTACTGGCTGGCATTAAATTTGGTGCCTTGAGTTTACATCTTGAATTGGGTGGGTATCTGTGCTCAACATCACCCATTTCATTTTGTAAATAAGACAAAATATAATATAAGGCTTCCTGTAGAAAGCAGACAGACAAACCGCAGTCAGCATGCTTCCAGAACCAATCTTCCCTTAATACTTCAGATTTTTAACACAGAAAAAACACAAGAAAAAACAAGCCTGCATGCCAGGCTTGGGATGGGGGGGGGGTGGGGGGAGGGAGAAATTCAGTTTTAAAGGATAAAGTGGGGAGAACTGAATAAATTCACGCATTTCAGCCTGCAGAAAGGCAAACGTGCAGGGAGAGAGGGACTTACCCTTCCACACAGTGTGCTGCTGTCACGAGCCAGTGTGGAGTGATGATGGAGCCCCCGCAGACGTGGGTGCCCTGCACATGCAGGCTGACCTGCCACGGCCACTGCCCCAGCACGGCCCCGCTGCCCCCCACGATCCTGTTCATGATGCTCACGCTCTTGCTGGACAGGCCACACTCTGAAAAGGCAGTCACACGCAGAGATTGATCAAAGAGTGAGCTGGGAGGTGATTCTGCACCTGGGGCTCCCCTGGCAGAGGGGCGCACGCACCACGCTGGGCACACCACAGCTTAAACCCCTGCCCTGACACCAACTCTGCCATTGCCCTGACCCCCATTAAATTGCAAACCCCACCTGGCAGCTGCTGCCCTTGGTTCACCATAAACTATTCCCACCTTTCAGGAGTCTGTGGTGATTCTGACATCCCTGTGCTGTGCAACAAAGCAGCCAACTGCCAGGAGACTCCTTGGGACAGGAATCACCATCAGGCAGGCACTGCCCGCCCAGTTGCTGAATCTCAGAGAGCAAATGTGCCACAGACTTCCCAACACAGCTGCTGGGGGATGGATATGGAGCTCCACCACAAGTCATTTAAAGGAACCAGTGGCAGCAAAGACAAAAGCAACTGGGGATCCACTGTATTCCTTGTCCCCTCTCCCACCCTGCTCCTAAAACTGTATTATTTGGGAACCAGAGTTAAATCTTTTGCCCATGCAAAAACAGCAATTAACGCCAAAGGTCCAAAAGAATCTGCCAGGCAGAGCATTTCAAATCATGAAGAAGCAGAAGTTTGCAAAAGCCAGTGAGTTACCTATGCAGCGTAGAGAAACCACCTTTCCTGAGGCACAGGAACCACTGCAGGAGAAACAAAAAAAACAGAGAGGATCTTAGGCACTCAGTGAAGGAAATGGTGAGCAAAGTCCAGCCTCCAGCTGCTTTCTACCCTCTGCAGCTACATGCCCTGCCTTCAGCCTCATCTTCCTGTGGCAGGTTCCCTCTTTTCTTCACTTTTTCCAGCTACCCTACCAGCAACCATCTGGCCTTCACCATGCTTTGCTTTCACCAAAACTGTCCTGTGGGAGACTGCAGGCATGAGCACAAAAGGTTTGAAAGCCTTTTGAGAAGCAAGATGAAGTGATAAACTGGAGCTGATTTAGGAAGTCGCTGCAGAAGAACTAAACAAGGGAGCTGCAGGAAGTTTGCAGGCACAGCAGACTACAGGTTTTGACACTGAACACTTCAGAGTTGTTTAATGATAATAAAAATTATGTTTTCCACAGTGAAGATCCATTTTTGCATGCTGTGTGTTCATGTGACTGAAAAAAGGCTGTGCCAGCTGCTGTGAATGTGTTGCAGCTTGTAGCTCTTGTCACCATACACAAACTCCTGCAGATGGTCAGAGAGCCTTACAAAATTACTTTTGACATGGCAACCTTCTAGACAGCACAAGGGATGGGACATTTTTTCTTTTAGAAGAAGACAGGGAGGATGGAAAAAAAATTTAAAAACAGCTGTGTTTTTAAAAAGAGGGAAGAACAGTTGCTGCAATCAGATTAAAAGCAAAGTCTCTGCCCCTCCAACAATCTCCACTCAATGATGTGCTTGCATTGTGCTGCAGGAAGAAGCTGCACCTCTTCCAGCATCTGGAGAGAGCCTGGCTGAAAGGAGAGAGGCTTTTATTAAACAAAGATACCTGGTGTACAGCTTTTTGTACAAGTCTATATTCCCAGCACTTGTGTTCAACTTCATGTAGCTCTTAAAGCTGACTTCAGGTGCCACCCCACGACTGTAGAAATACGTATCCCTGCAAAACAAAAAGTCCACTATGAAACCCAGCACTGGTTTCAGTTTTCAAACAAGTGATAACAATGGGCTGTGCCAAGCCAGAGCTTCTGACATGACAGCACTAGGAATCTTTATTTTTGTTTATTATATTTATTTTTATTTTGTGAACATGGAACCCTGGTGGTGCAGCCCAGCCAGAGTCTCAGATTTTTCAAACATCCGTCAAGTTCCACTTCCCACCAGTCACTGGGTTAAAATAACATTTTTATCTGATACGCATGCACCTCGTGTAATAGGGCAAGATGAAGAGGTGCCTTTGCCAGTACATTTTCCCAGCAAAGTCTCAAGCACATTAAAAATGGCAAGAGGGAAATTTTAACCTTTCTTTGTCTGAGCAAAGGCTGACAGGGGTTGCACTTACACGCTGTAGCCCATGTCTTTGCATGCAATCTTCCCATAATCATCATTCCAGTCATCTTGGCAAACAGGATACCAGGATTTGCTGACAGGTGAATAAACTTCCAGAATAAAATTTGGTCCAAAAAGTCTAACTGCCAAAAAAGGAAGAAAGGGGAAAAGGAAAAAAAAAAAAGGAAACTAAGAACACCACATGCCATTATTACTGCTTTCTCTGCTTGGAAGTAGTTACCCATAATATCCACTTCATGTATGAACTGATGTTAATTTAACGCTCCCTTCTACTAAAATTCTGAGTAAATAGAGAGTAGACAAAAATATGGAAATGACTTAGTTCTTTTCATGTAAGGCAATTTAGAAGAACTAACCAGTTTTAAAATACAAATGTACAAGATAGGGTTCATCCCTTCATTTCAGCTTTTAGACTCAAAATTCTCTTTTATATTCTACCGCTGAAAAAGATTGCAACAATGAAAATTTCCTGATCTTTTCTCTACGCAACCATATCTTTCTTAATATATCACATACCGTGTATAAATAAAATATGATCTATGGAAAATACTTTACATTGTCTCTTAACACACCAAATTTCTTCAGAGAAGTGCTTTGTAAAGCAAGAATGTAACCAGGTGCAATTAGCTCTGACATTCCATGTCCCATTATGTATCTGCTTGCACAAGAATTTAATAAAAAATAGTTCAAGCAAAAGAACAGATTGAAACAGGCTTCTCCAAGATGCCATTATTCAACTAAAAGGAGTGGAACAGCTGCCAGCAAATGCCAACCCTGCATGAGAATGTGCTGAATAAAAGTTTACAGAGGGAATTTAAAGCACAGCTGGAGTTTTCCAGCGTGGCAGTGGCATGACACAAGATGCCAAACCTCTGGAATAGACAAATCCATGTCCTTCTACCTTCAGCTCTGCACTAAAGCTTCCTTTGGCATCTTTTCAAAGCAATGATTAGGCCAGCTTTTCGTACACAAATGAGTTAGGAAGTACTTGAAGAACTAAGAGGAGAACAAGGAATACAAAATACATGGAAAAAGACAAGCCTGACTGGAGACCACCAGGTTTGTTATCACCTGAAGCTTACTGAGAAGTCACGACTGACTGTTCCATCCAGAGACAATGCTAGATCCAGTTCTGCACAAACCCCACTCAAATTAACAGGTGATATTTAAAAAACTGACTCAAAGTCAAGGCAGCTCAAACCCCTGAGCATTTTATTTCAGCTTTTCAATCGGGCTGGAAGCAAACTGAATATCTATACATAACACACATCGTAAACCATTTTAATGACAGACCTCAGGTTAAAACACTCTTGTTGCAGCTTAGGCAAGCTCTGGACAAGGCAACCTGCTCCTAGGCTCCTGCAGTGATGCAGTTTTCCCCCCAGCCCTTGGCTGCTGTCACTCACCACAGCGGGTCTCGTCCTCCCCGTTGGGGCAGTCGCTGATTCCGTCACACCACTGGGAGGGGGGCATGCACACCCCTGAGGATCCACACTCAATCAGGGAGCTGAGACAGTGGTTCTCTACTGCAGGGAGACAGAAGCACAGCCGCCAGGCTGCACATCAGCCCAGCTCTCCAAGAGTTTCCCACTTGGATGGAGCCAAACGTTGGAAGTGGCTCTGAAATGTGGAGGTGGGAGGGACCCAGCCTGCCACAGCAGAGATGGATTGCTCTGTCCTTTGCACAGATCAAGTCTCTGATGCAGCTGATTGGGTTTTGGCCACTTGCCTCCCCTGAATAATCAGGCACCATTAAGTTGTCAGGAAGGAGTCAGCTTTGCACTGGCAAAGCGTTTGCAGGTAGAAAAGGACAAAGAGAGCGAGCGCCTCAATTGTGTACTTTTGCTCTTATTTAAAACAAGATTACACTCACCCTGCTTAAACCAAAATGAGTCAGAAAAATGCCTCTAAGAACACAAAGTGTCATCCTAATAGTTCTAAGTGAACTCCCTTAAAGTCATAGATTAGTTTGGAAGGGGTCTTTAAACATCATTTTAGTCCAACCCCAATGCAACGAGCAGGGACATCTTCCACTAGATTTCTCCTCCTCTTCTCCTGAGCAGAATGGAAAGGAGAAGCTCATAAAAATGCCAGATTTTTAATTTCCTGCTTTTTTAGCAAAGCAGCTCTCATGGAAAGGGAAATTGAGACAGCACAAGGCAAACTTCACCTAAGTTGAACAGAATTGGTCCAGCCCTGTTTCAGAGCTCAGTCACCCCAGCTGGGGATGACTTCTAAAGCAAACATCCATGGTACAACTCAGAGTGCTGAGACAGGCTGGGCTCCTGCAATATTTACACAAAAGCCCCGCAGAAACAAATAAATGGATATAAATGACTTCTGCTCCAAGAGAGATGTCATTTTAGCAAAACAAAACACATCTTGACCGTTTACACTCCTGCAGTTAAGGTTTGCACACTTATTGCAATCCCCTCCCTTCACCTGAAATTAAGTGAAGCTCGAATTTGGAAAGCAACAGCAGCATTAAAAAGAAAGGAAAAAAAACCAAAAAACCTCAACCCACAAACAAAACTGAGCTATTAAGAAACAACATTAGTTCATCTCATAGGAGAAAAGGAAGAATGACTTTTCTAGCCTTAATTCAGAGTAAAGCATGAAATGAGAGTGGATATATCTAACTTGAAAAATATAATACATCTTTTCTTTAAAAAAATAAAAGAAAAAAAATATAACTTACCAAAATACCAGATGAAGAAAGCAGCAATTGCACAACAAATGACTATTAATATAGATAATATTATTATTATGGTTTTCCTTACACCTGAAATGAAAGCAAGGAGGAAAAGAGAAATTAGGTTCACAAGTAATTTCTACCCACCAGCACTATTTATTTGACATTAAAATCAGTCATTTTTGGCCAGACTTTTCTCCATTCCACCATCCTTCCTCCCGAAGCCCCCAGCTTCACCAGCACCCCAACCAGCTGTCATTTCTTCACCCACTTGGAAGGGTGGATCCCTTTCTGTGGGAATCCAGAGCTTCCCTCTGGCTGCCCTGGAGGGTCTGGGACCCTGGCAGGGGTCAGGAACCCCCCTGTACAGAGCCCCCAGAGACACTGTCTGTGATCTCTGTCCATGGAAAAGAGTTTTCACTCTTACAGGATGAATTACAAGCTCTGAGTGTTTGATATAAGTAATAATTAAGTGTGGCACAGGTGCAAAAGTAAAATTTTAGGATTCTAGATTAGGGGTTCAAAGGGGACAAGATGGAGGAAATTGGGTGTGTCTTGTCCTTTTCCTCCTTCTTCATGCCCTCCATGTTTCACTGTGGTGTTGGCATTTTTCTGTTGGTTCAGGCTGGGGACACATTGTTCAACGTAGGTGACAGATATTGGCACGTTATTGTAAATCCAGCACAGGTAGTTTCTGGTATTTAATGTTTGTAACATCCCACTGAGGGCAGAGCCCCACACGCTGCCCTGCAGGACAGAGCTGCGGCAGGGCAGCAGAACATGTTAGAGATAAACAGAATAAACAACCTTGAAACCAGCACAGACCAATTATGGCTTCTTCTTTGGCAGTGGGGCAGAAAGACAGAGACTTTTTACAATCTCGGAATCATCAATACCTCAAATTCCGACACCTTTCCTTTGTTATCTTATTTTGACAGATCTCGGGACCAAAAACAGGAGAAATCCCCCCAAAACTTACTGGCTGCACAGCTTCTCCTGGGCGGGGGTGCTGCTGGCCTGCTGGACTGGTGGGTGGCAACCCTGGGGACGTAGGTTGGCACGGAGGGAGGGCTGGTGAAGAGCTGGGGGTAAGGATTAGCACCTGCTGCCAGCCTGGCAGCGTAGAGCGGCTCCGGCTGGAAGCCCCGGTTCTCGTAGTATGGCGGTGGGGGACCCTGAGGGGTGGCGTGGGGAGGGAGGGAACAGGAGAGAGCGAGAAACAAGGCTGCCATCAGCACCAAATCTCACAGTCCTGCTCTGCAAAATACACCAGAACGCTCACTGGGGACTCCAGTGTACACAGACAGAGAGATTCGCAGAACACGCCTAAAACCTCTTGTTTTATGTTGTCCTGATTTTTAAAAGTGTTTACTTTTATAGTTCTTTTGAAAGTTTTAAAGTTCTCATAAAACTTCTTTAGCCTTCTGATAATGTTTACATATCTGAGAGTCAGAGTTCCCACACAATTTCATGTATAAATAGAATAGTTTACATATTTCTCTGTGGGTGGAGAGAAATGATTGATTGATCTTTGGACCAGTGTGGTTGGAGAGGTGGTAATTCCATCCTCCAATCCACGGTCATCTTTGGAATTCCATAAATGCCAGATGTTTGAATAAAACCAGGTCTTTTTCTCTTTTGAACTTACCAAACTTCTGTGTACTCATTTTGTGTCCAATAGTGATAGTTTTAAATGATAAACATAACACAGAGTGGGGCTGGGAATCCTCTGACAGGATCAGTTTCCTGATCCATAGCAGCCCAGCCCAAGAAGAACTAGTTAGAAGCCATTCTAACCTATCCCACCAAAACAAGCTTAAATAAATCAAATGCACGTGCTCAAAAACACAAACCTCCCCTAAAAGTATCTGAGCACTTGAAATGTTGGTTAATTCAAGACTCTCACACCTGCCTCACAGCATCTTCTCCCCTTCTTGCCAAAAAGGAAACACAGCAAATAATCCATGTTTTAAAAGACTTGTTAATCAGGACATCACTCAATGGGGCTGTTACATGTAAAGAAATAAAACTGTATTAAAAGAAAAAAAAAATCAGAGAGGAATATTGTGAATATTTTGTTTACTTACTAGAGTAGAGGTCATTTTTCCTTTGTCAACAGTACAGAAACAATTCAAGTGTAAGGGTGTAAAGCGTGAACCTATACAAACAAATGAAAAAGAAAACAATCACTACTGGAGGCTTTGGCCGGCTTTCTTGTCAGTTTTCCCTTTGGAAAAAGACCAGATTTTCAGAGGGGGGAAAGAAAACAAATTTAAAAACAAAACAAAACAAAACAAAAACAAACAAAAAACCCACAAAAACTCAAACAAACAAACCAAAAAAAAAAACCCAAAAAAACCAAAAAAAAACCAAAAAAAACAAATCCAGACCAAGTGGAAGTATTTGAGGAGAGGCTACAAATTAAGGTGCAGCATGAAATCAGATCTCAGCAGCCTCTCAATCCAAGGCTGAGGATAATACAGTGGTGACTATTCATTAGCACGAGGGCAGCACAAACTGAGAAGGTCAAGTCAGTGCTCACTCTCGCTGGCAGAACCAGAGTCAAAGAATATCCTGGCAGAGACCCACACGGTGTCAGTGCCATGCTCAGGCCCTCTCTCAACACTTACTCAAGTGTCTCTCCGAGGTTTATGCCACAGAAATCAGCAAAGCATCAGGAAATTCAAATTCAAGCAATTCATGATACTTGCAGCCCCCACAGGCCAGGTTTTTTTCACTCTTATGTGTTCTAAAGAGTTGTTTTCTTGGCTCTGTGTTGTAGTCACTGAACCAAAAACTGGGAGAGAAGCACGGCAGGGGAAGTGTGCCACAGCAGTATTGAAAGTTTTGCAGACAGGGTAAAAGAGAGGTTCTGCACTGAATGTTTCAAGCATCCAGCAGTTTATTTTAAAGTTAAACGTTAACGTTGAGCAAAACCGCTGATTGCCACAGACACAAGAAACACCAAAATGTTTGCTGGAGCAGATCTAAAATAGGCAGTTATACAGCTTCACAAGCAATCATTCTAATAAATGCTGCTGTCTACTGAGTCCTCTCATGTTGCACTATAAGAAAAAAAAGTCAGAAAGTCCCTCAGAGTCCTGCAATGAGAAATACCTTTCTCTACCTTGCAGAGCAAAACCCTGCACATTGCAGCTGTGTAACGATACAACATAATTCAGTATGTTGTATAGTAATAGGTTATTTTTTAGAACCTCTATCAAGGCATCATCTCACCCAAAACTGAACTGCAAATGTCACTGAAGCAGATTTCAAGAGCTGCTCAGCCCCTCAAGCGTGCCAATTCTTTGTGACACTTCAGGAAGGCTGATGCTGGTATTTGCTGATCATTGCTAGCAAACATGTAAATAATGCACCACTGAATTTATTTGTGTGGCAGAGAGGTGAATCTTACTCATACTTACTGAAAGTCCATCAGACTGGTGACTAAGGCTCCAGGATTTCTGCTTTGCTTTATGTCCCATCCATCCCTGCCCAGCTCGTCACAGCAGTTGGGAAGTGCAGCTCTGCCCAGTCTTAGGGACAAATAAATCAGAGGAAAATATTTCTTTTCCTTGTTCTCTGAAAAGGAGAAGGAATAAAAGGGTTAGGACAGAAAGGTCTCTCTTCTCAAGAGAGAAGTGGTGATTCTGAGGTAAGCCAACAGGTACTATGACCAAAAAAAAATCCCAAATACTTTTTTTATCATTTGAAAGGCTTTGCAAATTAATAGGGAAGAGTGTCCTCACCCTTTTTGGGGAGTTTCTGGGAGTGGAGTGCTTTTAGTTTGGTTTTGGGTTTTTTTTTGTTTTGTTTTTTTTTTTTTTTTTTTTAGGTCTTGTTCTTGTTAATCTATTTTCTATCCAGCTTCTGATTAATAGGTTTTCTTGTTATAAAATAACAGGAACTCATAGACAAATACAGACTTCCATGATATTACATACACACATTTTCCCAGTGTTTTAAAACTGCAGAAAACCAAAATCACTGAACTCCTGTTAGCTTTGCAAATGTTGCAGGCAAAAAAAAAAAAAATCAATCTGTAGCATCCAATAATGACATAATCTAGTTTTCCTATGCACACATCACTCCTACACTTCAAAATGCTTTACAAACACATCAAGGGAACTGTGACAACTTCTCAGATAAGGAAGCTGGGTCATGGAGAAGCAAAGTGACCAGTCAAACACTCCCCTGCCCAACAACTAGAGCTAGAAGGGACTGGTCTGTTTATCTCACTCCAATACTTTGGCCTCTAACTCACCTCACACATCGGATAAATGTAAACAGGCCATTTAAAAGTGTCATAAACCCACTCTGATGGTGCAGAAGAGTTCAGTGGGATGTACAACTGTCCTTCCCTGTCCCTGCCCTCATTCCTCCTGATGCCTGCTGAGCTATTATAACACTTTACTGGGTGCACCTAAAAAACAATTTCAGGAGTCCTTTAAAGGGAGCTAGAGGTCCCAGGCAAGGGAACTGGGATGGAGTTCCCCACCAGAGCAGGCTTCAAGGTATCACAGGGTACACCAGAGGGTTGGCTTGATATCCCCTTCCAGCTCTGGAAAAAGTGAACCCAAATAATGAAAGGGACCCATCAGTCCTGTGCAGTCAAGCCCCTAAATTTCAATAACTCCAGTATGGATAAAAAACTCCAGCATTTAGACCTCCAGCAACACAGAAGGTCCAACACTGAGTGTGTTTTTCTATCATAACTCATAGTACAGGAAAAAAAGTCACTGTTTCTAATGACAGGAGAGACAAAGAGTAAAAAGCCACCACTGACAGAGTTCACTGATGAATAAAGCAAAATGTGTTGTCTCACAGATTGTAGCTGCTATTTGAAGTATCTGAGCTTCTTAAATATGCCTTAGGAGTGTTAATGTTATGTTGTCTTAACCATGGGTCATTTAGTTTAAGAAATGCATCACTATTTCCTGTAAATTTGTCAAAAAATGAAACCAAAACAAGGAACACAGCCAAACAACAATATAAAAAATAAAAATATTAGATTAATTCAAAACAAATTCAATCCAATAGCTTTTTGCATTTTTTATGTTTTTCTACAGATTTCTGCAAATCAGGTCTTTAAGTAAAAGTTGCATCACAGCTGGTCTATCCTTCATTTGACAACATCCTACTTAATGAAAAATGGACTTTCCAGACTGTCAGCCCTCCGGAGGCTTCTCCTCCTCCCCACCACAGTGACAGTCCCTCTCTGCCCTGGAGAGCTGTGCTGCTCAGCTGCAAATGGTCCTCACCACCACGTGCTCCTAAATCCCTCACTGAATTTTGGTGAATCTTGAGCAAAAATTAGACCCTGATTTTGCCTCATTACAGCAGCATAAGCTCATGGCCCCCTCACACCACCCGTGTCCTTTGCTAGCCAGAAGCCAACATCCCAAAAAGGCAACAGACAGAATGAAAGGCAAAGAAACCCTGAAGGTCTAAGCAGGATTTTGTCATTACACCAGACCTGCTGCCTTTTACCCTGGCCCTCCATGCAAGAAATAACAGGACTTCCTCAGCACACACCAATTCATACTTGTTTATTGGCTTCCAAAGCTTTTACACAGAGATCCCTATAGGCTGTTTCCATGCTCAAGTCAATAGGATGGAATAACTACCTCCAGATATCCTAATTCAACCCTGTGAATTCAACTGGGCAAAGAAACCAGAGTTATACTGGCAACAGCTTGCTTCCTGCATTTACATATTGCTCCAATACAGGTTTCGTGCTATTTCCTTATACAGAAACAACATCAGCTGTTTGCTAAGCCCTGTGATGGTTATCACCAATTGAAAAAGAAACTCCAGGAAAAAAAAAAAAATCTAGTTCTTCACAGTTAGACCTACATAAAAGCAACCACATGTAAACAGAAATGTAAGAGGACAGAACAGTCAAAATCCAAATGAAAGTCAAGTTCACCTTCTAAAAGGAAGGTGAATATGATAAAAACATCCAAATATTCTACATGAACCTAACACACTCATCCAAAAAATTATCTGTACCAAGCAAACCAACAGAACTCACTGAGATAGCAAAATAGCAAAGGAGTAATTTCAGTGCAAAGCTCATCCTTAAAGAAGGCAAGCCAACACATGATGGCATTGATGAAACGCCAGAAAGGAAATATTATTTCATTGTTTTCATTTCCAATGGTTTTATGAGCGCCTAAAGTTGCAGCAACATAACCGTAAACACAATATAACCATGATATGATGGTGTGGAGGAAAGGTTAATGGGGAAATAAAAAAGAATTTTTAAAAAAAGAGGGAAAACAAGCAAGGAGATGATTCGAGATTCATTTTCATGAAAATTTCACAGGACAGCTCCTGCCTTGTCATGTGGACAGGAGGAAAGAAACATGGTTAAGATTCCTGTTCAACAATCAGTGCTAAAAATTATCAGGACTTGCAAATGAAGTATAGAAAGGTTAAAAAACATCCAGTTATGAATGAAGAAGGAAAGGAGCTAAATAAGATTTTTCATCCCACTAACAAGATTTCCTTCACACTTCTTCAGGAAGTGGCACTGAGTATTTTTATTGTGATGATTTTAAAAAGCGATTTTAATTTATTCCATTTATCCTCTGGCAGGGATCAAAGATGAATTGACTGAATGTCTCAAAGTCCTGCAGTGTCCTGGCCCTTCAACAAATCTTCTCAACAGAGGTGAGTTCCACTCAGGGTGCCTGTGGAGTAACATCACAAGTTTTTCAGAGTACTTTGTGAGACTATGCAAATATTTACCCGAAAGCTTGCCACAAATAAAACCTTGTCCTTCTCACAGTTCCTAAGAAATAGTTTTGAAGCTATTCTAGATTAGCTCCTAAAATGCCATTATAATGTACAACTACTTATCAAGAGGTGTTAAAAAACAGTGCCTCTTGATAAGCACTATCAGCAGCGGCTCACTGAAGTCCACAGCAATATTCCCCAGGCCAGGAAACCAAGATTAATTCTACTTCCACGTGCCAAAAAAAAGGAGGCATTAAAAATCTCCAAGTCTAGCAGTCATATTTTTAAAAGTTATAGGATGCCATACTCATACTACAAATAATTGTCTCATTATTGTTGTTATTGTCATCTGTCTGAAAACAGACATTGACTTCAAACTCAGCCTTGTCACAAGTACATAATGTGCTTTGTTAGGAACAGTGGGGTGAGGAAGGAGGCTGAAATGCTCTTTTCTTTTTTCTCATTCCACTGAGTGAGTGGTGAGGGGCACAAGACCCTATGAAATCAGCCATTTCTGAATCAGAAAGGACCAAGAGCCCAGAAGAACCAGCGGCCCTGGCATGGGAGGAGATGGACCCATTGTTCAGGCAACAACTGCAAACCACAGCACCCGGATCACAGGAGGAGCTGGAGGATGCAGCAACAGCCAGCTTGGCCTTTGGATTCTCACTCCCCCTACTCTACATCCCAGGTTCTGCCCTTGCCCTTCTTCCAAGGCATTAGCAAACAACTTTCTGTCAGAAGCATGTTTGCTAATCATTTTCATATTTGGTTATTACCTTCTGGCTAAATCCAAGTCTTTGTCTACGTCACTGAAAGTCACTGGTAAGGAAATAAACCTCCCAGGGACACTTGTTCACCATATTTGAGCTGCAAATAATGTGACGTGAATAAGGCAGCGCTAGGTACCCACACTGCAGGAAAATAAAAGCCAGAAATGTTAACAAACCAGACTTATTTAAATACCTGTCCAGGTCAGCGATTTTTAACCTGTGACCTACAGGTCCTGAGGAGCTGCAAACCACTTCTAAGAGGTCTATGGCAGATAAGAGTGAAAAGCAAATCTTGCTGGCAGGAGGTTTGAATTCACTCCACGGGGGGGGGGAGGTTCGTGTTGCCAGAAACAGGTTTCAGGATGCACACACCAAAGCCCAAAGCCGTGCTGCAGGGCACAGGCACCTCTGAGCCATCACCGTGGCACTGGAGCTACTCAACATGGAGCAGCCCTGGACTGCCACAGGAGGAAAAGCCCTTATCTTCAGGACTGGCAACTCCAAGACAAATATTATCCCAGTATAATGTGTTGCTTTGTTTTTCCATCAACATCCAGGAATGTAACTCCAACTTATTTTCAATTTCAGGCTAGGCTACCGTGATAGATTTGCTCTAGGCTGACTGTCCTATGAACCAGATAAATTTCAACAGTTTAAGAATGAAAGGAAGAAAGACAAAAAGGCATATGAAGTCCTACTTTGACATCAACATTTATCTTAGCCCACCTGTCTTTTGGCTTTACATCTACACCTGTAGGTGAAAGCCACAACTTGCCATTTTCCCAGTTCACTGATCTATGCCACACACAATGCCCACCTCTTTTCCCACCTAATATTGCTCTAGATGATGCAAATAATCCAAGTTGCTTCCTTATGCTCTTTCTAAAGCATTTGGAGACATTAGTGTCACTTAACCCAGGACAAACAGGGCCACTCAGGACAAAAGCTCAGTGTGACAATGTTCCCTTAAATTCACAGACACCCACCCAGCCAGGAAGTTGAGGCTGAGTTTCGAGGTCTGGGTAAGCAATGAACACAAAGCCACCTGCGAGGAGGTGTGGACTGGATTCACTTCAGCACGCCAAGTTTTGGCACAGAAGTTTGAGCGGCACGGCTCTTTTAAAAGTTACTTTTCCAAAATCACTTGAGGAGCTGTGCTGACTTCCACCACTGAAATTGGCGCTCTTGCTAAAACCCAATGCATCAGTACGTGCTGAAGAGACCCCAGAGCTAAATGTTGTTCTGGTTTACTCTCTCTGTGACCTTAGGGAAGTTTCCTAATCTTGTACCCTTCATCACCAGGGCAAGAGATGGACAAGCTCCACCTGGAGCAGCCGGAGCCGTCTGCACCTTCCCCGCTGTGCCTCCTGGGACCGAACCCACAGCGCACATCCAGCTCCTTCCTTCATCCCTGCTCCTTTGGTTCCCGGTTATCCCAGCAATCCCCATCCACCTCCTCCTGCTCCTTTGGCTCCTGGCTCTCCCAGCTTTCCCCATCCACCTCCTCCTGCTCCTTTGGCTCCCGGTTATCCCAGCCATCCCCATCCACCTCCTCCTTGCTCCTTTGGCTCCCGGTTATCCCAGCCATCCCCATCCACCTCCTCCTTGCTCCTTTGGCTCCCGGTTATCCCAGCCATCCCCATCCACCTCCTCCTGCTCCTTTGGCTCCCAGCTATCCCCATCCACCTCCTACCTGCTCCTTTGGTTCCCAGTTATCCCCATCCACCTCCTACTTGCTCCTTTGGCTCCCGGCTATCCCAGCCATCCCCATCCACCTCCTCCTGCTCCTTTGGCTCCCAGCTATCCCCATCCACCTCCTACCTGCTCCTTTGGCTCCCGCCTCTCCCAGCCATCCCCATCCACCTCCTCCTGCTCCTTTGGCTCCCGGTTATCCCAGCTATCCCCATTCACCTCCTACCTGCTCCTTTGGCTCTCGGCTATCCCGGTTTCCCCATCCACCTCCTTCCTACTCCCTGCTACCCAATCCACCTCCTCCCTGCTCCTTTGGCTCCCGGTTATCCCAGCTATCCCCATCCACCTCCTCCCTGCTCCTCTGGTTCCCAGCTCTCCCAGCTATCCCCATCTACTTCCTCCCTGCTCCCGGCTATCCCAATCCACCTCCTCCCTGCTCCTTTGCCTCTCGGCTATCCCGGTTTCCCCATCCACCTCCTCCCTGCTCCTTTGGTCCCAGCTCCCGTACACCCGGGCCCGCGGAAAAGCGCGACTCTGCGGCTCCGCATCCCCGACTGGAGACACGGCTGCGGGCAGGGCACAGCGGGGAAAGAAAACTCTGTTTTCCCTCCTCCGCCACCTCCCACCCCGCGGGACGGGGCTGCCCAGAGCCACCGCGTCCCTGCTCATCCCCCGCAAGAGCACAGCCGGAGTTTCTCAGTTCAAAGCCGAATCTAAAGCGCAGCTCGCAGCGATGGCGCTTCCCGGAGCGCAGGGGCCCCGCGGGCGGGGAGAGCAGCGCTTACCTGGGGCTGCGCAGGGCTCGGCAGGGGATGGAGGGCGGCGGAGGGAGCCGGGAGCAGGCGGGGAGGAGTCACGGAGCGGGGCAGAGCCGGGGCCAGGTGCCCGCAGGTGGATGCGCCGCCCGGCCCCTTCCTCCCGCGGCGGGCGGGACCCGGAGCTGCAGCGCACCGGGCCCGGGGCGACACGGGCTTCCCTTCCCTTCCCTTCCCTTCCCTTCCCTTCCCTTCCCTTCCCTTCCCTTCCCTTCCCTTCCCTTCCCTTCCCTTCCCTTCCCTTCCCTTCCCTTCCCTTCCCTTCCCTTCCCTTCCCTTCCCTTCCCTTCCCTTCCCTTCCCTTCCCTTCCCTTCCCTTCCCTTCCCTTCCCTTCCCTTCCCTTCCCTTCCCTTCCCTTCCCTTCCCTTCCCTTCCCTTCCCTTCCCTTCCCTTCCCTTCCCTTCCCTTCCCTTCCCTTCCCTTCCCTTCCCTTCCCTTCCCTTCCCTTCCCTTCCCTTCCCTTCCCTTCCCTTCCCTTCCCTTCCCTTCCCTTCCCTTCCCTTCCCTTCCCTTCCCTTCCCTTCCCTTCCCTTCCCTTCCCTTCCCTTCCCTTCCCTTCCCTATGCCCCCAGCCCTCCTCCCGCGGGTGTTTGCCAAGCCACCGAGCCGGACGGGAGCAAAGGGGGGATGAGGTGGTGGCCGCGCCCCATCCCCATTTTAGACCCCCGAGTTTGGCTTTTGCTGCTCCAGCCCAGCCTGCTGTGGCTGTGCCCTGATTTTTGAGCTCGCCCATGGGTCTCCCCTGTTGGTCTCCGTTTCAGGGTGTTGCAGGCAAATAAGGACTCACAACACTTCCCTGAACAGGGCAGGTCAGGACCTGATAAAGATTGCTCGTAAAGCACCAGCCGGGGCAAATGACTTCCGTTTGCTTTGGATTTTTTTTTAAATTAAATAACGGGGCGCCCTGCAAAATTACTGCCATCCCAATGGTCGCGTTGCTTACAACGCTCTGGTGACTTGTGGTGCCACCTGTGAGGCAGACCTACAGTGAGGGAGGGTTTTTTTCTGCCAAAGCTGAGCTCCACAGCAAAAAAGAAAAAAAAAAAATTCCACTCACATCCCAAAACTTCAGAGTAGTACCGGGAAAGTAAGTTCTCAAATGAAGAAATTCCACTCACTGTTAATAACAGCTCTGATTTAGCTGCAATATTGCTGCGTGCTATGCTTAACATCTCAGTAGGGGGACTGCAGATAAGGCAAAGTACACAAGTTTAGCATGCAAGGGTCTGGGGTTTGTTTATATTTCCAAATACATATCAAGGAATTCTATCAAGCGCACCAAGATCGCACCTTCAGTATTTTTCCAGGTCCATGTGTTTGTTCAGAGAGAACTATTAATCTGCAGACCCCTAGATACAAAAATATAAGGAGTATTGTCCAAAACATCTTTCAACTTTAGCTTAGGTTTTTAAGTTGCACCTTTTTGGGGGCTACTTCTGCTCCTGAGCTCCCAAAAGGAATCAGTGAGATTGAGTCATTTTCCAGTATGGATTCAGCTACAGCAATTTGATTTTAAAAGGTAAAATAATCCCAGACAAACCAAAACACTGCAGTGTCACCTTCTGTGGCTCTCTAACATGCCCATCTGTGTGGCATGTCCTTGTCTTTAATTTTAATTTACAGGAAGGTCTTCATACCTTAGAGATGTTTTAGGTTTGAAGCAGCATGCCTGGTCATAAGATTTCCCTATTAAGTTTCCTTATCAAAATGGAGGGAAATAATCCTGCAAATTGTTACTTGGCATCATGGCCACAAGAAAAAAAAAAAATCCCTCAAGATCTGTTCAGTTCTACTAGAGAAGCTGCACACTTATTTTCTTTGGAAGTTCATATATTTTTTTCTTTGAAAGTCGTTTGGAGGTTACGTACTCCTGTACTGATGGTGTCTCGTTTCTCTCTCAAGATATAACCTAATAACTAAGAATCCAAAACTGCATTTCTTTTGAGTTTAGAATATCCTGGAGCTCAGTTTGGATTTGCCCAAACATCTTGCACGATGGCTACAGATAAGGAGAGAGATTTGAAAAATACACTCTTGTTCCTGTCAGCCTGTATAAATCCACTTTGAAGGTATGACATCAATTCAGGTGTCACAAGAAGAACTGGGCAGAAGGACATAGCAGGAGGTAAAAAAATCCTCTGTGCTGCTCTGCCAGGGGAGTTTAAACCTTTTAGAAGGACCCGGCGTTGCTTTGTGGGCTAGGAAACAACACCAGAGCAGCTCGGTTCAAGTGAATGGAGCTCTGCTTAGTTACAGCCTTGAAGATCTGGATGCTCGCCAGCAGCTCGTTGATTTACCCCTGTTAACACCTTTTCTTCTCGGAGAGGACATTCCCACCCTCTTTCCCCCACTTATTCCCTTTCTCCTGACTGGTATCTGGCTGACCAAAGGGCCTTGCAGGGCTCTAGAGTAGTAAAAGCTGCTTTTTTTTCTTTTTTTTTTAATTTTTTTTTTCTTCCCCAGCCTGGGTTAATATTCCCCGAGGTTAACTCAGCTGGCTGGCAAAGGTCAGAGGGCAGGGGGGCATTGCCTGCCCTTGGCAGCTCTGTTCAGCTTCTCCTCCCGGGATCTCATCCCAAATAGCTCCATGATGGTGCAACTGTGGTTTAAATCCTGCAGAGCGCCGGGATGCTGAGCAGTGGTTTTATTAATGGATTATAAACAACCTCTAAAGGACTGATCAGGGCAGGGTTTGGTTTTTCCGAGTGGCTGCGTTTTTCGGGAGGAGCAGGCAGTGTCTGCTGCAGAGGGATGTGCTCCTGCTGGGCAGCCCAGAGGTTACTGCCGAGAATTCAGGGTGTGGAGACCTTCAGCATGACCCAGCAATTGCTCCAAACACCTTTATCGCACTTAAATATGAATAAGTTCAATGGTATTGATCATAACAGTTGTTAATAAGTTAAATGTTAGCAAACCACTCTCTATTTCTGCAACAGAATGATGTTTGGATGTGTTTTTTTGGTTCTTCACAGGAATGCAAGCTAACCTGTCGGAATCTGTGGGTATTGGTGATTCCGAGATTGTAGAAAGTCTCTGTCTTTCTGCCCCGCTGCCAAAGAAGAAGCCGTAATTTGTCTGTGCTGGTTTCAAGGTTGTTTATTCTGTTTATCTCTAACATGTTCTGCTGCCCTGCCGCAGCTCTGTCCTGCAGGGCAGCGTGTGGGGCTCTGCCCTCAGTGGGATGTTACAAACATTAAATACCACAAACTACCTGTGCTGGATTTACAATAACGTGCCAATATCTATCATCTACGTTGAACAGTGTGTCCCCAGCCTAAACCAACAGAAAAATGCCAACACTACAGTGAAACATGGAGGGCATGAAGAAGGAGGAAAAGGACAAGACACACCCAATTCCTCCATCTTGTCCCCTCTGAACCCCTAATCTAGAATCCTAAAATTTTACTTTTGCACCCATGCCACACTTAATTATTACTTCTATCAAACACTCAGAGCTTGTAATTCATCCTGTAAGATTGAAAACTCTTTTCCATGGACAGAGATCACAGCCAGTGTCTCTGGGGGCTCTGTCCAGGGGGGTTCCTGACCCCTGCCAGGGTCCCAGACCTGCCAGGGCAGCCAGAGGTAAGCCCTGGATTCCCACACTAACCTTTCCACACTCTGGTGGTAAACTATTATTTAGATAATGTTTTATACTAATAAATAAATAAACTGATAAACTGCTCTATTCTGGCACCTGGCATCACTCCACTGTACGTCTGGTTACTTTTGGCTTCCTATGGCACCTCCTCAGGCTGCTATAAGGTAACTCTGCTCACCCATTTATAGAATCATGGAATATTCTGAGTCGGAAGAGACCCATCAGGATCGTGGAGTCCAGTTCCTGGCCCTGCCCAGACCCCACCAACCCCACCCTGGGCATCCCTGGCAGCGCTGGCCAAAGGCTCCTGCAGCTCTGGCAGCCTCGGGGCCGTGCCCATTCCCTGGGCACCCTGGGCATGCCCAGCACCCTCTGGGGAAGAGCCTTTCCCTAAAACCCAACCCAAACCTCCAGACTCAGCCCCACGATGTTTCACTGGGCAGGAGAGTGGAGAGTTGCCCCAAGAGCACAATGAGGTAATTTGCCACAGCTCCCTTTGTTTCTGCGGGCACTTTGTCAAAGTTCATTTCCCACTCAGTTAATGCCCAACTTGCCATATTCTCCCTTGTATTCTGATTTCTGCCTGTTTCAGGTGTCTAATCAAAACCCCAGGGCGGTGGGAGATAAAGTCTCCCTGAATCCAAACATCCAGTACTTACTCCAAGCACTCAGGGTGAGTTTGCCCTTGACATTTTGGGATTACAGCACAAAACTTCCTTTTACCATTCCAATAGAACTACCATTAGAGCCATCTCCGGGGAATTTCGCTGCTAAAACCCACAGCTGGAAAAAAAAAACCCACCAATATTCAAATGGTGGTGTCCTCCCTGAATTTTTTCCTTCCCTTGGTACCATGAAAGATCTCTGTGGTTGACAGAAACTACAGGTACCCACTCACCCATAAAACTACACCAAACCTGGGAACATAATTAGTCATTTAATAACTAAGCTTAAACTGAATGTATGTTGACTTTGGAAGTACATTTGCATCTGGCTGTTGTTACCACGCATACACACACATAAATTTACCTGCTGCAGGTATAGCTGAAAATCAAGATAAATGGGCAGACATCTTCAAATATAATCTTTTTTTTTTTATTATTATCCCAGCTGTTGAATGAAGCAGAAGGTGGTTCTTTGTTAGGGTATTAACTAAATACACTGAAAAACCACAACCTTAAACCAATTTCCCTGTTATCTGGGAAGGAGGAGAGGGTCTCATGGGCCTGCAGATTAGAAAGGTGTGTCCTTGTGAACATTCTCACTTCTAATTCTCACTTCTCTCCCTGCCTTTCAGAAAATATTGTAAGAGTTTGAAGCCCCGCACAGATGGAAACTCATAAAATTACCCAGACTCTTTTTAGTTCTCAATTTATTTGTTTTCCCTTTTACCTCCCAGTTCAGTTTTCTGGTATAGAGGCAAAGTTTTAGAGTTACAAAATGAAATTCTTTGCTGTCTCTCAGAGGGAAGGCAGGAATAATAAGTGACCTTCACTTTAGTTCAGGTGCATGTTGCTTCAATGGGTTTCTCCTCTGTTACTGTATAACAAGAGAGAATAAAAATTCAAATCCTTGCTCTTTGTTGGATTTTTCTGGGTGTATCGTGTAAATACAGCTGCATTTTCCCATATCAGAAGAGAATCTGCCCCACAAATTTGACCTTTTGTCCCCATTAAAACAATCCTATTCTTGTGGCACAGAAATTAATGCCAAATTTGATTTATTGTATGATTTTTTTCCTGACACTTGGGGCTTTTTTTTTTTCCTCACTGATCTGGTAGTTTAGCTTTGTCTTGCACTTGTAGCACAAAGCAGCAATAAATCCAAACTGCTCAGCCAATTAAACCAGGCTTTAGTTACTCATATGCCAGCCTGGTCTGAATCAACTACAATGCATCAGTAAATTCGAGTTTCAATGCAGAATGATCTCACTGTTCTCATAAAAAGAAATGTCAAAAATGCATTTTAACTTCTAATTTAAAATTCTAATTTAATATTCTAATTTTTGTTTTATTTGCAAAAGAAAACCTACTCAGTTCTTATGTGATTGGCTTCAAAAAAAAACAGAGAAAGAACTGTTTCAGAACAAATTAGAATCAAATACATTTAGTCTTCCTGATGCATACAGAAAAAATAAAAATTAGTAAAATAAAAAGAAACAAAGCACAATAAATATTAAATTAAGATTTTCTCTTTTTTGTTTTCTGAATCAGAAATCAAAAATTATCTTTTAGATGTAATTTTGGACAAAATTAACATTGATTTAATGAAGCCAGATTTTCTCAACTGATCATTTAAGCATAATAAATTTTTAAAATGTTGACTGTTAACCATGCCATCTCACATCAAAAAACCCCACCTTATTCTCTATAGTTCCCCAAAGACCAGCGTTTTTTCATTTATCTGGTAATAATTCTATTCTAGATAGATTTAAAAAAATGAACAAGACCTTTTGAACAGCTGAATTTTCTGAATCCCTGCATGAGATAACCAGAGATAAATCCCATCTGAAAAAAATAGCCTTTTGTTTGTATAAATAATAAAAAGGTGGTTTTTTTTTTAACTTTCCATACTAGTTCAGCTCCAGATTTGCTGTATAACTTCAGCGAATTTGTTTCTGTCTGCCTGCATTTCCTGCTCTCAGAAGGGAATTAATGGTATTCAATGTCAGGAGGAGAACAGCTCTATTCACATTTAACCAAATATTTGTAAAATGCTTGGAGAGTTGTTGATCGAAAAGGGTAACAATAAAGTGTCCTCTTTATATTTACTTGCAGCTAGACAAGCTTTTATGGCCTGTTCCTGCATCAGGTATAAAAGTACTTGATTTTTATCAACAATTGGACATTGTTTTAATTCCGTGATAAATGGAGCAGATGAAGTCAGAAAGCTGTAAATCACTGATTGGTCACCAACAAAGCACTGATCCAGTTCATTGGATCAGGCAGGTTATAAAGGAGGAAAAATGCAGCTCAGTTTCATCTGTTTATATTCTTCAGCAAGCCAGTAATTCACTTAGGACCAAATATATTTAGTTGTGATCACGAGAAAGTGCTGTTTGCATATGCAGTTTTCAGCGAGCTGTGCTTTCCATGGAAGCAGCCAAATGTGTTGCCCATAATTTTTGACAAGACAACTTTATTTGTGACTAAGGCAGGATTTTTCACCTTGATTCCAATATGTTCAATTATTTTACTTTACCTTTCTTTTTAATTTTAACTGAAGTGGCTCAATGAAAAAACATTTGCACTATGAATATAATTTCAAGTGGAGGAAAAATTATGATTTCTGAATCACGGTTGCCACTCTTCTATGTCCTGGTATAAAAATGATTAACTTGTAGTAGGATGTCACACTCTTGTCACTCTTGCTGCATTTTCCTCGTTAATGACTGAAATATGTCTTACTTCATCAGTCTTAATTTAGGTCTGACTCTCTCTTTATTCTGGTTCAGTGGCTCCTTGAATTGCTTAAGAAAGAATTTGTTTGCCTGCCTGCTGCCTGTGGAAAGAAGCCTTGTGTTTGAAGGTACAAATAAAGCCAAAATACTTCTTATCTTTACAGAAGGTGGCATAAGGGAAGAGATCCTTTCTGGTCAACAACAAGAGCTGTGGCATTGGAGTTTTCTTCTAAGAGGTGATAGACTGGTGCTTTAATTCAGCCTTTACCTAATTTCCAACACTTTGTAATCAAGGAAGTAAATTTTCCAAGAGGAAATTCTCATGCTAGATTAACAAAATTGATTTCTAGATGTTTAGTTCATAGATACCTTTTGTTATCAAAACCCAACCACACTTTGAAAGATATCAAAGCTTCATATGAAGCTAAAAGCAGTTAGCTGGAAGTGTTTGTTTTCTCTGGGGTTGGTTGGACATTGGTCATCAGACTCCTGTACAAGCACCAGGTAAGTAATTTTCAGAAGGCAATTTGAACCCATCCTGGGAAAGGAGTACAAGCTGGCTGAGACAAGTTTCTGCTGGTGATGGACCTGTTTTCTTAAATATTTCTGTGTGCACAGCAGCAAAGGACTCATAAATATCAGCTAGGGCTGGCATCTGCACTGCTGCTGTACATGAAACTGCTCAAAGTACACGTGCAATAAAAACCATTTGACAACATTGCATGGGCACTGTAGAAAATGGCCCTAAGAAATTAGTATTTTCACAAATACCCAAAGCTGACAAAGCCTGTGCTTTAGATCTTAATATTTTATTCCTATCACTATTTGGTCAGGTCATTGTAAAATGCTGATTGTTGTGCTGTCTGTGTGGGCAGGTTTTGAAGGAAAAAATAAAGAATGGATAGCATAAATGGAAGTCAGGTAAGTGAAGCTGACCAACTGATAGTTAATTTTATGGGATTTTATTTTATTTTGCCACTTTTTTTTTTTTTTTTTTTTTTTTTTTTTTGCTGCTACATGTTGCCAATACACAACAAGTAGTATTTGTTGTGGGGTAGTTGTATTTCCATTCCCTGCATTATTTTTTAAAGTCTGTTTCAAGATCATCCTGCCCTATCTGATTTTGAGGAAGGCACATTACAATCTATTTTTTAGGTTTTCCTTTCTTTTGTCCCTTTATTTATGGCTCTGGTTTCGTAATTTCTGCTTGTGTCTATGTACATGTGACAACTGTTAATATTAACTATACACTAATGAAATCTTTACCGTGTTTTATCTTTCTCTGCCCTATCTTCAAAACAAAACAATCCTCTGCCGCCGCTTCCTGCGGAATTTAGTTCTACTGAACTACTCCAACCGGATAAAGAGGATTTCCACACCTTTGAACACAGCTGCAAGGTGCCTATTGTACAAAAACAGGGAGTTCACCTCTTCTTCAACTGGCTGAAGTGGCAGAGAGAGTTTGGAACTGCAGATTCCTGCTCGGGAGTGATGCAAGAGCTCCAGGCTTGTGTCCCCTGCCCCTTTCTGAGCTCTCCAGGCCATTCCCAAGGGAGTCTGGATTATCAGGAGTGCCAGAGCCAAAGCTGGGAGGCTCAGCTGGAAAACACATGAAGTGCAGACCTTGGAAAATAATAATCCCCAGGCTGTGGGTTGGATAATCCCCCAAAGAACATCAGGACACATCTCCAGAGTGTATGGCATAAATGTTGCCAGCATTTGGGTGGGTTTTAATGTGTTGTGGTTTTTTTTGTTGTTGTTGTTTTTTTTTTTTTTCCTACAGCTTTTAAATACAAAACAACCCTCTTATTTAAAGTTATCCTATAAGTTAGTGTTAACTTAAGGATAACTTAAGTTATCCTAAATTCGTGTATCTTGATACCAGCCAGATTTGTTGGAAAAGCCTAGTCAATACATTGTCTTTTAAGAGTGGACAATGCTTCAAATAAGAACTGGGATTCCACAGGAAAAATACGATTTTCAGGGTATTCTTGCAGAGATCAGAGCTGTGACTCAGAGAGGAAATTACCCTTTAAGTGCTGGGAACTATCAGAAGACCTTAAGGCAAAGAATTCTCGAAACAGCCAGATTTTAGCATCCCATTGCATGCCCCAGAAAGCCATACTTGGAGCTAACAATTTAGGAGAGTGCCTGCACTTCAGCACTTGTTTTATCCCTGTCTGAGAAAACTTGGAATTTCATAGATACGCTAAAGGTGACAAATGAGCCCAGATGCCCACGAGTCATTTCATCAGCACAAACTGCTCGACCTTCAAGCACTCAGAGCTAGTCACTCATGAAAGGGTTTAAAGGATGCCACTGGCTCTCCTGCATCCTGTGCACGCAGGAAAGGTAAATTTTATGTAATTTTATGTAATCTGAAAGTGTAGCACGTGTGACTAGACACTGCAGAAGTTGCAGCCTTGACTCTTACCTAGGTGGGAGGTCAGGCTGTTTGTCAGGCTCTGAACGGGGCAAGAACAGCAGGTTTTGACTGTGGTGGGATTTCACCTATTTGCATGTGAACAGGGAATCCTAATGCCGCTGTTTCTGCATGGATAAATCCTCCAAGGGCTCCCGGGAGCAGCAGCAGCAGCAGCAATCACTGAACAGCTTCTTCAGGTGCTCCCTTCTGCAGGAGGAAAGCAGGCGAGCAGAAATTATTTCAGCTGAGTTTAGCCAGCTTGTCTTGGGAGAGAGGGACAATCCTCCTGCCCTGGGACATCCAGTGACCCAGTGCAGAAGGTGAAGAGTCCTGTGAAGCACCCCTGAAGTTCTAGTTCTTCTCAGCTCTTGTGGATGCTGTTGTGCACAAAATACACCCAAAGCTAAAACTGAAAAGTGAGAGCAATGAGGTTGTACCTATCAAACTGCTGTCTTGCTCAGAGATGTCCCAATTGCTCTGAATAAAAGGAATGTGAACTAATAAAAGGATAAAAAGGAAATCTGCATCTCTCTCAGAGGTGCCTGAAAGATTGAGTCTTCCTTAACAGCAGGAGCTTAGACACTTGCTTGGGCACAGATCGGTTTAAAACCATCAAGAAGGCAATTTTTTGGTGTGGCTTTCAGAAAAAGCTGTGATATATAAAGAAGGGGCTGGCTCAGCTTCAGAGAAAATGGTTACAGAGCATGAAATTGCAGAGCTGAGGAGCAGCTGTGTAAGGCATGGGTCTTTAGGGACAAAAAAAAATACATTGAGGCACCCTGATTTCACTCTGATGCTTTTGAGGTCCTTTCTTGTTTTTTTTTTCTCCCTGGTCAAGTGTCCATAAGAACATTGATGCTTATTTTAGATTACACCCTCCAGGCTGTCTGGAGCTACCTCCTAAATGTGGGCATCCCTAGAAATCCCTGGGAGGAACAACGTGCCAGCCAGGGCTCGAAATGCATTTCTATTAATGCACAACACTCCATTCTTCACAGCACATACTGTTCCCAGGCCACTATTTCTGTCCCGTGGGAGCAGAGCAGTTGCAAATTACCTTCCATCGAATCTATTGTCTAGTGGGGTTATGGATCAGAAGCTTGAGTTTCCCTCCCGGGTTCTGCAGGGAGCACACAAAAGCCTCCTGGCTGAGCCACCCAGGGTGATTGGCTGCCACCCACAAGTTCTGAGTCGGCAGGGAGTTTTGAATAAACTATAAAATATCTGCTGGAAGGAGTTTGAGGGGCACAGCAGTGGCATTACTGCTGCAAATGATGTTAGGAAATGGCACAGGCTTCCATGGGATCCCCCCTCCCCCAGGAGGGTTTGTCATTAGCAAAAACAGACCTGTGATAGAAGTTTGCACCAAAGGGGGTTCAGGTGTGTTCAAAAGCTGGTGGGGAGGCCTGGTAGAGCTGTAAAAAAAACTGATTTAGCCAATGGAGGTGCTATGGAAGAGCTCAGAGTCAGGTGGATGTTAAACCTGAATCCAGAGCTTTCCCCTCCTGCAGGCAGGCTTCTGTCAGCTCCAGCGTGTGTGTGTGTGAATCAGCACAGGCAGGCAGCCAGAACAACCGCAAATAGCCACAAATTTATGGCTAAAACACAAACAATAAACTGATTTCCATTACCTCCGTGACCAGGGGATCCCCGAAGCAGAGGAGACACAGACATTGTTAAACTCGTGCCCATGCCAGGGGATCTCTGGCTCTGCTCTTTGCACAGGCTTGTCAAGGGTTAATCCAGCTGCAAGGTCACCTGGGCTGATTTACAGCCCTCCTCCCCTCTTCTGCTTTTTAACCCATTCCTCCCAAGCCTGAGCGTCAAAGAACTCTGCCCAAACATCTGATGTGTCCTATTGAAACCGTGCCTGGAAAAAGAAAACAGACGAGCTATTCAGGAGTAAAAATCCATGCCAAATCAAGAAGGAGCTGGTTCTCCTTCCTGGTGCACACAGAGCACTCTCTGTACTTGTGTGAAACCTTTGCCAATGCTTTTATGGCTGCACCCAGGAAAGCACAGACTGTAAAGCCCCTGGAGCTTTTTAAGAAGTGTGTCCAGAAATTAAGAGCTGTGTTCAGTCTGAGAGCAAGCGTGGAGCTGGCATCCTCCTCCATCCTTGGGCTTGCTTTTCCATGTTCTTCAGGAATGTCAACACCTTGTGCCAGCTTGACATTTGCTCAGCTCTGACTTAAGAAGTCAGTGAAATGCCTGGGAAACTCAGGTAGATCGTGATCCTTCTTTTAATTAAGAGATTGTCTGTTCTTCTCCTCACAGGTGCTGTTCAGTGTGTAGAGACCCACAGGTAAATCTGAGATGTCCTGAAGGGAGCACTCAAGCACAGCCTCTGTTTTTTCCAGTTGTCTGGTTTAAAGCCCAGTTCCTCAGGATAAAGAGGAAGGTAAATTTCTCTTTTTCCCCATGGGCATTCATGAGTGGTCCAGCTCATGCTGTGCTGCCTTTCACAGCTGCAGTGACAGACTCCATGGAGGACACCACTGAAAAAAAAAAAAAAAAAAAAATACAGCTTTAAGGACATTAGAGGGAAAAATTAATTTTTTTTTTTCAGGGAAGAGCCCTGCTATTGACACTTCCTGTATGGAATGTGTCCTCTGTTTAGTTTTGTCCCAGAGCATCTGACCTCAAAGCAACATACAGGAGTGAAATTAGGACCTCAAAACAATACACAAGAGTGAAATTAGGGAACAAGCTCCTGCTGGATGGTTTGAGACATGGAAGACACGAAGAGTTGACTACAAAAACTCCTCCACATTTTCCAGAAACTGCCTGATGGGTCAGTCCAGAGCCTGGCTCTATCAGCATCAAAGGGGCAGGCAGTTGCAACAGGCTTTTCACACTGGCAGTGCAGCAACTACAAAACAAAAAAAAAAAAACAAGATGAAAAAATATTTAATGGGGTATTGCATAAAACAGGCTGCCTCAAGACGACTTGAAAAACTTGTTTCAGTAAAGCTACGTGAGAAACAAAGAGAAAAGCAGATATTTTGTGTCCTGTGATAGATTGTTTTGTCTTGGTTTTGGCTGGGGCTTTTTGCTTAGCTTTTGTTTTTTGGGTTTTTTATTTGGGTTAGTGAGTCTAAAGCTAATGTGAGCTCTTTTGTGCATGTCTTACTTATTCTGCTAAACATAAGGTTGCAGGACACCCTCTTGTAGTTTTCCTCAGACAAGTTTTGTGATATGCCAGGACAACATGGTACCACCGGTGCCTGCATCACGTTGGTTCTTTGGGGTTTTTTGTGTCATTCATCCCTTAGAGAGGAGCTGCTTTGGCTGTGCTAACAGAGATTGAAAGGTGCTGGCAGGAGTTGCCTGGATGTGGACATGAGCTGCTTGCAGACCTGAACACCTCCCTCATCTCTGTGTGACCCACATCCACCTTTTGCATTTCCAACAAAACCAGCATAGACCTGTCCAGTTTCCTCCTCTTTTGACCCACTTTTTTCTCTTCCTGACATGTTTTCCTGATCTTAAATTTACAAGACCATTGCTCTATTCTGGCCTCTCTAAAAATGTAATTCCATAAACAACACCCACCTATCAACACAAGAGGGGAAACCTTCTCTCTGAGAGTGATGTCCATAGGAGAGGGGGTTTCAGAACCCTCTTCACTTGCATTTTGTCATGAACTTCTGCCAGGTCCATTTTTGTCGTTATATAACAACATTTTAATATTAAATCTTAGAGATTGTTCATATGATCAGCTGTATTACTGCAGTGGGTGCTCAGCTTCTCATAGACTGTGCTGAAATGACAGCAATGAATGCTCTGAAAGATAAATGGCAGTGGCCAGTTCCTTTGAAATCCAGTTTATTTCTTCATAAGGAACCCCATTTTCAAAGGAATACAGTGTATCTCCATCCTTATCAGCAAAGGCTGACCTTACATAGCTCAGTGAGGACAAGCATGCATAGTTTATAACTGACCCTTTCCTCCTGCAGTTAATCTGGTGGAACATCTTGCCTAAAAGCACAAGTTTAGGATTGCAAAGGAGCATTTTTGCCCTTGATTGCAACACAGGTGAAGTACAGTTAATACCTGCACTGGCCTGGGCTGTAGGCTCTGAGAACTGAAATTTCTGAGCCCTGGCTGGGGGTCCACTGGGACAGCCCTTGTGGGCTGGCTGGGGAATGCAGGGGGCAATCGAGTGAGCTTGCAGAGACCTCTGCTTTCCAGCCTGGGGAGTTTTGTCAGGACACAGATAAGGTGCCAGACATTCCTCTGACTGGAACTGGGAGGTGGGATCTTACTGGTTGTGTGGAGCTTGGGAGGAGTGCTGTGCTCATTGCCTTTCAGATGTTGAAAACACCCCAAAACCCAAGGTGCTCAGAGCTGTTGGAACTCAAAATGTCCCTCAGACATTTTTGGATGTTCCGGGCCCAGGTCAGAAGCATTTGAGACCCTGGCAGGCAGCTGGAAACAGCTGTGATTTTGGGTTTGAACCATGGAATGATTTACCAACCTTGCAGGAAGAACAAGAAGTCACAAAAGTTTAGATATTATAGTAAAAGTAGTTACAAAGTAAAGGGAAGAATTTTTGAGTGCTGTACAGGGGGGTTTGGTTTTGTACATGGGGGTCAGAGGGTTTAAGATGGAGGGATTTGGGCCTGCCCTGTCCTCCCTCTTTCTTCTTCCTTACCTCCATGTTCTTGGTGATGTTGGCACTCACAGTTTGGTTTAGAGTAGAAAAGCACCATTTAATATAGGTAATGGGCATTGGGGGAAAACTGTAACCATGTAACACATAATGTACCATATAAAAGATAGAAAAGCACCATTTAATATAGGTAATAGGCATTGGGGAAAAACTGTAAACATGCAACACGTAATGTACCATATAAAAGACAGCACAGCCCTGGGCAGGGGAGAGAAGAAGCAGTCGGGAGTCAGAGAGGATGTCAGGGTGTGTGTGTGCCTCTGCCTGAGCTGTGAGCAAACCACAGCAGCTCCAGAAGAAAATATTTTAGATAACTTGCAATAAACCACCTTGAGACAGAACAACAGGAGAGTACTGAGCCTTTCTTTTGAAAGCACGGGTTGGAGGAGGGATTTTTCCACCACACGGAGCCACCCCCGACCTAGGCGAGCTCCGGCACAGAGCAAAATCCCCATTAAGGACAGAGTGAATCACTGCTGAAATGTTCACCAGGATGTGGCACTTTGGGACATGTTTTAGCTGTCATTATGGAATTGATGGTGGGACTGGGTGGCCTTGAAAGGGCATTCCAACCTCGAGGATCCTGTGATTCCATGATTCCCAAATGCCCTATCCCAGGTGCAACACTTGGCCTTGTTGAAGCTCATGAGGTTCTTGTGGTCCTGCTTCCCAAAATTTTCCAGATCTCTCTGGGCTGGCAGTGAGACTGGAAAATCTCACTGATATCTCTCAGCCTTGATGATTCTGTGGCTAATGAGCTGGGGCAGACACAGCTTAATTAAAGCCATAACAAAAACAAAAAACCAAAAGAAAAACAAAAACCAACCAACCAAACAAAAAAAAAAAAAAAACAAACAAAAAAGAAACCCAAAAAAACAAAACAAAAAAACCCAACCAAACAAAAAAAACCAAAAAACACCCAAAAAACCCAAACAAACAAACAAAACAAAATATTTAAGTACTCTCAGAAAAGTGTCTTAAGCGCTAGAAGATGGAACATAAAGTTAAGAACTTCAGTTTCATGTATCTTTTCCCTTCTCCCCTTTGTTTTCGGGACAAGATCCTTAAGATTGATGCAGCTCTCAGAAAAGGGACTTCAGAAAGTCATACTTAATTCAAAACCCAATAAGATAACTGGGAAATGTAAATTTTTAAATATAATTTAATTCATTCCTAAATACTGAAACAAACTCTGTGGAATTTTCTCCATTTTTTCCTCACTAAAATTTATTTCTTGTTTGTTTGACTTACCAGTACTAAGGTGCAAAAGGTTTTAAAAACTGAAACTGGAAAGTTATTTAGAAAAATGTTGTTTCAGTTGTTTTACTGAATATGAAAAAGGGCTGTAGAGAGGACAAAATACTTGCATGTTTGAATCCTAGAGACTGAACAAATAGATCCAGATTTCTGAAGGAAAAAAAAGTGTGTGGTTCAGTGTAAAAGCTTTTGCTATTTTAATTGATCGATACTATTTAGTGAAAGAGCTTTTCTGCATAAATACACATAATATATTTAATACCAGAAAGAAAATTGAAAGGATGAAAGTATGTGGGTTTGCCTCCACCTAACTCCTGAATAGCAAATAAAAATTAATGATCAAAATGACAGCAAGAGGTGTGAACTTTCTCATTCATTATTCAGTTTTTTTTTTTGTTGTTGTTACATGCACTATTTATGGTTCTTTGAAAATGAAGCTGGATGCACAAAGTACAGTGCCTATTACCACTCCTATTATTGTAGGTCCTTTGTTTGGCCATAAGTCCTTAAATTATCCAGCAATAATTTTTATAAGATTAATACATTTACATCTCAAAGGCAGGTGCATGCTGTTGCATGAGTAAACTGAATGAATCACAGGCGTCAGAATAATAACTGTAGGCCATAGTGGAAAGAGAGATTTTGATTTATTTTATGGGTGTGTGTGAGAGAACTGTGAAGTGAGATTTTGGGAAGAGGAGATTGGACTTTACCTTCCTGCTTCCCCCACAACCTGCACCCAGTAATATGGTCAGAAACTCTAAAATTATAAGGCCAAAATGCAAAGGTTCCACAAGTAACTATGCTGAAGAATAATAATTACATAGAAAGAAAATAGCTGGCAAAGACTTATCAGACTGGATAGCACCACAAGCTTTTAAAATTTTATGCTTATTAATAAAAATGTATGTTTATTAATATTAATTATGTATGCATTTAAATATAGTAAATTCATATTGTTGGAAACCAGATGAAATTAACCCCAGGGGTAACCAATTAAAGGCAATGCAATTTTACAAGGATTTAATTGGAGCAAAATATTCAGGAGAGAGGTGATATTAGGAGGTTTAGAGAAAATTAAGACATCAACTAAAAATAATAAATTTAAATTAAGATAGGAGGTAATCAGAAGTGGAATGGGGAAAAGAAATCAGAAAAGTTTACTTCTGCTGGAACTTGGGATGAAGAGGTTCTATTGACTGTGTGATTTTGCAGGGGGTGCTTGTGTAAAATATTTTAAAGCTGGGGTTGTTAGTATGGATGATCTTAATTCAAAGAGATACCAGAAAAAAGCAAGGGAGTACATAGAAGGAGGAAGCAGGGACAAATCACAAATCAAGGCATTGCAGGGCATGCAGGGACATGGTTGGCAAAACCAAAGCTCAGCTGGAATTGAATCCACCAAAGGGTGAGAGGGACAAGGGCTCTTTCTTTAAGAACATTTTGCAGCGAAATGAAAGCTAAGGAAGATGTTGGCCTGGGGCTTGGAACCCCGTGCCTAATAAAAAATAGGCTGAGGTGCTCAGTGCCATTTTTTGTCTGGTTCATCACTGCTCAGGTTGGTTCTCTAGCCTTTCAGGAGTCTGAGCCTCTTAGCAGAGCCTGTGGGAGCAAAACCACACGCAGAGAATGCAGAGTTAGTGAGGGCTTGGGCTAATTAGCCATAGACAAGCCCATGGGAGGCATCTGTGGAGCTTGGGAAGTGGCTTCTGTCACTGCAAGGCCACTCTCACAGCGAGGTTCCTGGGGGCTGGAAAAAGCCAAATAAAACACCCAGCCTCAGGAAGGACAAGGAGCACCTGGGGGAGCTGGAGGATGGTCAGCCCCAGCTCAGTCCCTGGGGATGTCACACAACAAATCCTCTCAGGAAGCCATTTCCAGACACAGGAAGGACAAGAAGTTGATTTGGAAGAGCGAAGGTGGATGTGCCCTGGGGTGATTGTGCCCTTCTAGCCCAAACACTTTCAGAGATGGCATCACAAGCTCTGTGTACCAAGAGAGAGAAGATGACATCATATCCCTAAATTCCAGCAAGATCTTTCACAGTGTTTCCTTCGATATCTTTATTGCCAAACCAGTGAGATATGGACTGGATAAATGGATGATAAGGTGGGTGGAAAACTGGCTGGACTGCTGGGCTCGGAGCATTGTTTGTAATCCATCAGTGATCCAAAGTCCAACAGAGACCAGTTACCAACAGCGTGCCTGGGGGATCAATACTCAGACCAGGAGTGGTTTAAGCCTTTATTAATGACCAAGACAGCAGGGCAGAGAGCAATAAAAGTTCCCACTGTGGAAGCAGTCGATGCACTGGGCTTCTATTTAGAAAGACCATGGCAAATGGCTCAGCACTAGTGAGGCCATGTGTCCAGTTTGGGGTTCCCAGGACAATAAATGGATTTTTAGGAGAAAGTCCAGCACAGGGCCACCAAAACAGTCAATGGGCTGGAGCACAGGACATACAAGAAGAGTAAGGTGAGCTGGGACTGTTCAAACTGCAGAAGAGAATTTAAATTCCCTGCACAAGGGAATTTATCACTGCCTGGGGCTAGCCCACGGGAGGTTGTCAGAGGATGGAGCCCGGCTCCTCTCAGAAGGGGAAGGTGACAGGACAGGAGGCAATGGGCACAGGTTGAAATGCTGGAATCTCTGAGAAGGTACCATATTGTAAATGCAGGCGAACCCAATGGGAAGAAATGATGATGTCTGACTCAGTTCAGAAGGCTGAATTATTTCTTTATTATAACTATGCTAAAATACATTAATATACTATATAAAAGGAGGATACTAAAACTACATACTACTTTCTCTGACTCTAACACAACTCATGACCCTCTCTGAGAGCCCAGCCCCAGGTGGGTTGGATTGGCCATCAGGCTCAAACAATCCTCACCAGAATCCAACCAAGCAATCACCCCAGGGAAACAATTCCCCAGACACATTCCACATGGGAAAAACAAGGAGCAGAAATAGAAATTGTTTTCTCTTTCATTTCTCTCTTTGCACCTCTATGAAAAATCCTGAGAGGGAGAGAAATGTGCTTGCCACAGTACCAGAAAAAGGAAATACCAGCATGAGTCTGGTCAGACTGGGACCCAGAGAGGTTGTGGGGTGGAGATTCTGAAAACTCAGCTGCACAAGTTCTGAGCAGCTGGGTGACCTGCCTTTCAGAGGATCACAGAATATTCTGAGTTGGAAGAGTCCCACAAGGTTCATTGAGTCCAACTCCTGGCCTTGCACAGAACAGCCCAAGAATTAATGGATTGAAGTGAGCATAGATTTGAAGACAAAAGTACCAAAAGCGTGGACAGGAGCTCTTTGCAGAGCTTGGTGCAAGGACATACCTGTGGAATGTAATAGGAAGAAAATCTAATCTGAGTTTCAAGGAAAATAGCAAACCCCTTTCTCCATGGTTCCTTTATCTAGCATATTTTTAGGACCTAAGCAGATCTTTCTTGTTTTAGCATATATTCTCTCCAGAGCTTTTCTTTCTGATCAGTTTTCTGCCCAAATTAATTTGATTAAGAAGGTAAAGCACCTAACAGCCCAGTTTAGGCACAAAGTTAAGCAAAAAAACTCATTATATTAATATAATTTTGCATATTATCTTACACATTCAAAACAGCAATTTTGTTTGTGGGCTGCTGTTAGAGAACAAAGTTTCACCATCAGCCATAAGGAAGGGAACATGTTTTTCATATCTGTCTGGTCGCCTGAGGAATTACCACAACATGATAAAGGATATTAACAGTTAAACATAAAACTGAGTTGAAGGTGCCCTTTCATGCCTCGTTATATGAATAAATCAAAAGTTTGCACAGTGACATTTCCGTTGGGCTGTTTTGCTACTAAAGGTCTTTTATTTTATAATCTTATAATTAGTACTTGCACAACAACTCTGTTCCTCTCAGGCATGTTGCCAGCCAACTGTGCCCATCACGTGCTGGGTTTTGGGGCTCTCAGCAGTTCAAGTTACAGGGAACAAATTTAATGCACACTTCAAGCAAAGTGAAGTCATTATTAGAAGGTCAGGTGTGCGAGTGGGCTGTACAAATATCAGTGGAAAACGTGGGATTGTGTGTTTGGAGACACCTCTAGGAGTGTGAGCGCCAAGCTGCTCCCATGTCGGGGGGTTAGGTATGGCCTAAGCTTCCTCTTCTCCTCTCTGCTTGTCTTCATTTTCACAGGAAAGCAGGATGGAAGGGGGCTACAGCTGGCATTTCTAGATTCTGCAAGAATCTAAAGGAAAGACACATGGGATATGAGGAAGAAGATGTCGTAAGGAAGGTCACTGATAAGCAAATGAACACTTTTTACACCTGTGGAGTAACCACCATCCTGGCACAGGGAAAATCCACACTCGAGTTATGGCCATAAACCACACAGCAGGTGGGCTGAATTCTTTGTCCCTGTCCATGTCCCAGCTGGCATTTCTCACCTCACTGACCTTCTGGATCAGATGAGCTGCAAACACTCATTTTGGGATGCATGGAACAGACAGGGGACCTCTGCACTTCCTCCAAGGGCTCCAGGTCATACAACAAAGAGCTTCAGAGGCAGAGATGGCAGCTGATGGGGGCATGGAGGGTGCTAAAAATTTGGATTTTAGTTTGGTTCCACAAAGCTTGACCTCATTCTTATTTGGTTTCCTTCTCTCAGCTATTAAATGGATAGCAGACAGTATTTACCTGCCTCGCTTTGTGAGGATAAGCACAATAAACAGGATCCAGACACAAAAGGTATGAAAGATAGATTAACTTTTATACAAATAAAGAACTGATAGCTAGGCCTTCTAGCAAAAAAAAAAAAAAAAAAAAAAAAAAAAAAAAAAAAAGAAGGAAAGACTGAAGAAATTTGGCCACACTTGTCCTGACACCATGGCCAGTGCATAAATAACCAGCAGTTATTGATCAGCAAGACTTATGTCAGCACCCCTCATCCAGAAATGCTGCACAGGCAGTGCTCTCTCTCCACAAGCTGGGAAATCCATCAAGTGTTGCTTTTCCCCTATTTTAATCTAAATTGATGCGTGGGAGAATGGGTAAGAACAAAGCTTGGAGATATCTTGCTGTATTTTATCACGTGCATTGGAGTTTTTGGAGCTGCTCCATTTTTCTTCCTCTCCTTCATTGTTGCTCAATCTTCTGGTCACAACTGGGAGAATAAATAGCATAGTTTATAATCTCTGAAGCATGAGTAAAACATGTTATCTTAAACTGCAGGCTAGCTATAAAAATAGCTGCAAATACTAACTACAGATGTATAATAACATTGACATTTTTTTAGCTTTTTTCTTCCCCTAATATTTCTAAGTGCCATTCATTTCCTCAGTTCTGCCCAGCTCTGTGTGGAGCCATATCCATGCCCTTTGGAGGATAACTGTGTTGGGGCCCATGTTTTCCCTCTTTTTGTGACTCTGGAGAGCCCCTATAGCCTGGATTCTCCCCTGAGTTAATGGTTAATGGAATTTTAGCTGAGGTGATAAATCCTGCTTCCTGCTTCAACCTACACAGCCCCTTCCCTCCCCCTCCCAAAAGAGGGTTAAAGAGGATTTACATTTCTCCACCTCCTCCCCTGCCTCCACAGTGCTGCCCTTTGCATCCCCATTGGGGATTGCTCCAAATGGGAATAAAGGCAAGGATCTTCAGCTGGGAGAATGGGGGTGGTATTTGTCTAGATAAAAACACACCGGCTCCTGGTGTTTCTGTTGCTGGTTTTGTGTTTTCCTTCTGGCTCACTACTGGTTTGGTTTGTCTGGCATTTTCAGGGAATGGGATTGGGTTTTAGGAAAGAGAATTCCACCTTTCAACCCAACAATTGTGAGATCTGCGTGGCAGCTCTCATGACTGGGGAACAGGTTTTTTGGAGAGACCATTGACAGACAGAATGGCAGGGGTTGGACATGATTCCAGATACAGATGCCTAAATTCAGTTCCCTGATGTGTAGGTGACTTCATGTGAGCTACACCAGGGTAAGCTGAATCGTCCTCTCAATACTGCACATTGTACAGTGGAGTCTCAGCCAATAAAAATAGTTTAGGACACCAGCATTTGGGACTAATTCTCCTTTTTAGTATTCTATCCTAACCTGAATCAGGCTTTTGAAATAATTTTTGGATGCTACACTTTTCATATTTTCTTCTTTTAAGATTAATATCCTATTTCAGGGTATAGGCACTGCTGTATTGTGACAATTCATATTTGCATTATTGTAAATATAAATTAACCATTTATTTGATTACATTTCCAAAGGGAATCCATTAAAATACTTCAATCTTGCTAAATCTCCTGCTGCAGAGTGGGAGTAAAAACTTGTTTGGACAGCCATGCCATAGTCAGTTTGCAGTGGTTCACTGTCAAAACAGTGGCAAATCCTGTAGAAAAGACTTCTAGGTCTACAGGAGATCAAAAGTGGAGCATCAGTCAGCAATGCCATGGTTTTATGAAAATAAAATAAAATAAACATCAAATAAATAAGTCTGGAAGTATAAATGAGAGCAGTGCCTGCAGACTGGGGAAGGAATCTTTCCTCCCTGCTCCATCACTGGAGTTTTGTATTCAGGAACTGATTGAGTACAATTCAAGAAAGTCCCAAGGAGAGTGATAGAAAAGATCAGGAGCCAAACCTCCCTCTCAGGACTCCCAGGGAAATTCTGTAGCCTTATTTAAATTAAAGCTGCTGAAGCCAAAGAGGAGTGTAAATTCTGTAATTCTTCATGTGCATAGATGCTGGAAGATGTAGTAGTTTCTGCATCGCTTCAGGATTTTGCATCTAAGCCATGTTCATCTTTACTCCTTTGATGCACCTAGCTTGGACACAACCTGCAGACCAAATAGAATTCCATCAATAATTCTGCTTTTGGAAACACACAGACTGCTTTCACACAAAGTTTATAAACTCCAAATCATGTCACTGTGCAGATGAACAGTGGTCAGGGCTGCCCTCCCTGAGCTATGGGGCTGCTCCCTAGCAACTGCCAAGGTGGCCTTTGGAGACCAGCTGGCAAATGATGGAGAAATCACCTCAAATCAATATTTAATGGAGTAGATACTGTTAATAGATTGCCTATATATAATTTACAGATACAACTTTCTGCCTGTGAGTAAACTGTTAGGTAAAAAGTCCTCTGATTAACAACCATATGGTTATTTAATCTCTTATGTGTGTTAGTATTAATCTTATCCCTTTTATATGTTGAGTATTTGAATTCCAGCATTTTGTAGCTGCTGTTGTAGAAGAAAAATCATGCTGAGATGAAGTTTGACATTAAGATGAAGCGATCAAGCAACTGCTAAAAACTCAAACACTGTTTGCTGTCCTGGCTTGGAACTGAATTTGGAAGCATGGGTCTGGGTGTAGAGGAAAGAAGGAGAAAGAGGAAAGAGAAAGAGGAAGAAAGTGATTTTGCTCAATTACTGAATTAAATTAATGTCTGTGGAAACTATGATCAGGTGCTTCTGGTAAAGTCCAGCCTATAACCTCAGCCTAAACACCAGATCATCCATGTCATCCTCATGGATGGACCCTGTTAATCCAGCCTGTAGGATTGCTAGATGAGTTTTACCATTCTCCTTAGTTTGTATTCCAGTTACCCACTGCTTCTGAGGCCACTTCTCAGTATTTTTCAGTTCCTTCCCTGTAGAATCAGCCACTTGTGGACAAGATTGGCAGAATTAAATATCCTCAGCTAGAATTAACCTGGTGAATAAGAATGTTCCCTGTGAAATTAGCTGCAATTTTTATATTACCACCAATGGCAATTCCATGGCTGCTTTTCTGAGTACTGCACTGCAAATGAACTATTAGTTATTAATGAGCTTTTCCAAAAGTTAAATATCCTGAATATGCACGACTTCACTTCTATGTTGGCAAAGATTGCTCTGTGAGATTTGACCAACTCCCTCTCTTCTCCAAGGAAGTTCACTAAATAATGAAAAAGTTCACATTTATCATGTGCTTCCACCACTACTCTGAGGCAGGAATTGTCATCTTTGTCACTTGCCTAATCAAAGAAAGAAATTACTGCTCCAAGGACTTGTGGCAACCAATTTGGAAGGACTTAGATGAAGGGGTAGAGATTCAGATAAAAGAGTGATGTACACACAAAGAAATTCTAATTTGCAGCAGGTGCCAGATCAATTTCAAATTTCAGGCCTAAAAACAGACACACAAATCTTGGGTTGCAGAAATATGTTGCCTGTGGCAGAGAAGTTCTGCCTCAGGAATCCTCCTTGTCCTTGGCTGGTCACTCCCTGGCCACAGCATCTCTGCAGATGTGGCAGCATGGCCTTGATGTAAACTCTGTGATGAGTAGGCATAAATCTCCTCTTCCTTTCCCTTTTTCTTTTTTAGCTTATTTACTCACAGCCCAGATAAATTCAGAACCAACAGTTGCACAGGGAGGAGGAGCAGGGAAGGGAAACTCTGGGAACTGACCTGTTTTCTAACACTGCTCTCATCTGACTGAAGATGCCTTGAACTGTGCAGGACCCTTCACCTCAGAGTTGTATCAATGAAATATCAAATATTTCAGTTCCACAGGCACTGCAAGGTGACTGGGGGAGGATGAGAGTTGGATGCTGAGGGGCTTTATTGTAAATGCAGGCAAACCCAATGGGAAGAAATGATGATGTCTGACTCAGTTCAGAAGGCTGAATTATTATTATAACTATGCTAAAATACATTAATATACTATATAAAAGGAGGATACTAAAACTACATACTACTTTCTCTGACTCTCTCACAACTCCTAGCCCTCTCTGAGAGTCCAGCCCCAGGTGGGTTGGATTTGCCATCAGGCTCAAACAATCCCCACCAGAACCCAACCAAGCAATCACTCCAGGTAAACAATTCTCCAAACACATTCCACATAGGAAAAACAAGGAGCAGAAATAGAATTTGTTTTCTCTTTCATTTCTCTCTGTGTACCTCTATGAAAAATGCTGAGAGAGAGAGAGAAATGTGCTTGCCACAGGGCTTGAAGCAGCAGAGATGATAGAGGCAAACAGAGGAGCAAGTAACAAAATATTGCCTGGAAAGACATGGGAATTTCCAGGGGAGCAAGTCTGTGGGTAAGGTGGCTGTGTGGAGGAGCAGCAGAGGAATAGAAGGGGAGATGCTCTAATGGAGACAGAGTTTGGGAAAGGATGTGGAAGCAAAAAGGGTGGCTGTGAAGGAAAGCAGAGAAGGAGCACTAGAACAAGAGAGTGAAACAGCTCCCTCTGGAGCAGGCCTGGAACACAGAATTTAAACCATTGCCTGGAGCCACAGCAGGGCTTTAACTTCTCACACGAGGGAGTGATTTGCCCTGTCAGTACTGAAAGGTTACAGAACCAAATACTTTAGCAAGCACAATCAACTCCTCGCTTCAGCAAAGCAAAATACCCCAAACTTCTGTAAGTGACGTTTGATGGGCCATCGTGACAGAAACAAGGCAACATGGAATATTTTGGGTTGGAAGGGACCTTAAAGATCATCCAGTTCCAGCCCCTGCCTGCCATGGTCAGGGACACCTTCCACTATCCCAGGCCTGGCTTGGACCCTTCCAGGGATGGGACATCCCCTTGTCAATTTGCCTGGCAGCAGCAGGGAGGTTGCAGTGCCACCTCATATCAGTCACTTGCCACAGAAAATTCCCAGCTGCTCCTTTGTCTTTATTAACTGTAATCTAATTAATCGTAATTCGTTGTCTCATTAATTGTATCAGGTGAGATGGAGCAGTGGGTGTGGAGGGGACACACACTGTATTGCCACACGCTAATTTGGACAAATCCTGAAAGATGTTTGAACTTGTTCCTCTACTGCACAAGGCCCATCCTGTCCACCATAGAAAAAAACAAAATTTCCATGCAGCAACAACCCCTGTTCAAGCTTGTAACTTTCCTTAAAACACAGCTGAAACCACTTTTGTTTTTCTGCAGAGTCAGACCTTTATAGATCAATCATGAGAGGAGGTTTCCTGCAGCTGTGATTTTTTAAAGGCTTCCCAGGTGCTTTGTGTTTCCCTTTCAGTGCTCTCAGAATTTATATAAAGTGAGGAAGCTGTAGGAAGTTTCTCTTTTGCTGTTTTTGATTGTGTGTGTTGCTGTTTTCTTAAAAGGCAATGTATATTTTGGGCTAAGAGATGCAATTATTGCAACTTCCCTGTGCCAGGAGAGGCCTCACCTGGGACAGCAGGTGAGAATGAAAGCAGCTCAGTGTTATTCTCCTTTTTGTTTGCTTGGTTTTGCTTTCAGTCTTTTCACCGTGAACCTGCCCGTGGGCACCTTTCAAAACGAGGTGGGGGATGAAAAAGGTTGGCTTTTGCTTTAGTAAAAGGAAATTGTTGGATTTGAGGGATCAAAGTGTGGCTGGTGATTTTGCCTGGCTGTTGGGAGCTGCAGGAAGGAGGGATGCAGCCAGAGGAAGGCAGGTGGATATGGGACACTGCCAACAGACTCTGACATTGCTTAACAGGATTTGAGAGCCACAGGTGCCCTCAGCTCACCCCAGTGGGGTCCAAACTCATAATTTCAAGTATTTGTCTTTCACTTTTTCACTCTACATAGATTGGAGGAGATTAAAAGCAAAGCTGCAACGGATCTCCATGGAATTGTGGATTTCACATGCTTCCAAATTTCCTTTGTTGTTAAAAGTCTGTTATTTTCACATATTAGTGCATGACTGCTTAACAGGCAAAGTGGAATATTGTGAACACCTCATCCTCAATAAATACCACACTGAGGCTGTAATTGTGCCTTTTTCAGGTATCTCCTGGATGAGAATTTCTTTGACTGAGTCTCACTTTGAGATCCTGATTTTGTGCCCTGAGCAGTTTTGTGTTTTCTCCTCTGGATGCTGTGCACTGAAATAGTGAATGGCAGAGCTGAGGGGGTTCAGGACTTGTGGTAGTTTGCAAATGCAACTCTTCAGTGGACCTCATTAAGTAAATACATAAATCAATATAATTCCAAGCTCCTTAGTGGCTGCTGTGTCTAGACCAGCGTGTGAACTTGCTCTCTGCACCTCGTCCTGTTGGCCACTCCTCACTTTGGGATATCACTGCCTGAATTTGAGGTTGTGAGTGCTGGGTCCCCTCTGGAAGGTCCTGTCTTTGTGCTGCTGGTTAAGGTGGTAAAATGTACAATGGTGTGCCCTCACTGGGGGTTCACAGTGCCTTTGTGGGGCTGCAGTAAATAAACTCTTTGAAAGAGTCCCTGGGGTGAGGTGATCTGAGTGACGCGTTTGTGTGAGGGACACACGCGAGGAATTGATGGCATTTGAGCATTTTGCTGGTGAAGATACCAGCTGTCCTGGAGGAACAGGAAAGCCATTGTGGGCCTGGACCTGCCTGCCTTCCTCTGGTGCCAGTGCTGCACAAAGCAAGTTTTTGTACCTCTGCTGCTATTCAGCTTAGCAAAAGGTACAGCCCGGGACCAGTCAGAGACCATAATTAAAGAATTCTCAGCTTCCACCCCGCCTGTAAAGGTCATGTGTTCATATTACAGTTATTTAAGTGAGCCTCCAGCATTTGTAAAGTGTCTGGTGCTCTCCTAGTGCTGTGCAAACAATAGCAAAAACAAGGCAGAGTTAATTTTCAGTTAATCTGAGGTGTTTGTAACAGGAACTAGAACAATAAACAAGATTTAAAACCATCTCTCCTCCTTGTACATGAGAGGATTCAACTCTGTTAGACTGATCTGATTTTATTTGTAAAATTAACTGTAAAATTCAGTATTATTAATCCCAGACAGTCAACACTGACTCAAGCTTCATCCTCTTTTATTCCCTCCAGGTGGGGGAAAATAATTTTGTTTGGGATATGAACAATCTCATTCTCTTCTTAAAATGTTTGGTTTTCTGTGTCTTATGCTACATTGTTAATCTTCAGGGTATTTTTTAGCATTTCTGACATCTAGAAATATTTAAATGTTATTATTGCTGTTAAATGAAACCTGAGATTCCTGCATAAGAGCTTGCCTTTGGGAGTTTATATTTGAGTTAAAAAACAAACAAACAAACAAACAAAACCAACAAACAACAAAAAAAACCAGCATGGGACTACTGTGATAAAAGCAAAAGAACTGGTGACTCTTTCAAGTTTTGAAGCCAGCTAGGGAAGCATTGTAAAAGAGGAGAAAACAGCCTGGCAGGAGACATTTTCCTGATGATGAAACCCCATGGAATAATGAGTGGCCAGAGGATGCAGAGGGGAGATTATAGGGTCCTGCCAGCACAGAAAAAAATCTTCAACCATTGAGCCTGCCTTGCATTCATGACCTTTACAGGCTAATCCTCCCCTCCCCATCTTATCTGTTGATAATCTTTTTTTATCCTGATGAATGGTGGAAATGCAGGAACTTTTTGGCACAGTCTCTGCCCTTTGCCAAGTGGATGTTTGGGGAGGATCCCCAAGGTTCAGGGCAGAAGCAGAGGCTGTGACTGTCTGTTTATCTGTCAGTTTGTGATTTCAGTGATGGTTCACGACGTGCTCTAAACAAGGAGCTGGGCAAGGCTTGCTCACTTTCCCTGAAAAACCCTTATCCCCAACACCAAGAGCCTGGAAAAGTCCTGGCCTTCAAAGAGGGAGATGGAACAAGCTGGTCAGTGGTGTTTTAGCACTGACAAAGGCTTAGAGAGCACTGAAAAGGAGCTAACCCAGCAGATCTCTGGTTTTCCATTGGGGTGTAATTACAGGGGAGCTTTCCTGGCACACAGCTGAGGGTGTCCCTGGGTGATGGGAAAGCACTGGTGATGCCTGTAGTGGTTTTGGTCCACCAATTTGAGATTTTCCCAGCCAATAACACCAATGAGTGTGGTGGGCTCAGTGCTGGCCAGTCACCAGTGCACTCACTAGAATGTCCTCACTCATTTCCTGCTGTGAGATAGGATTAAGAGAAAGGCAAAGCAAGCTCAAAACTTTAAAAGGGGATAAAGAAAAATTTATTAACAATAGCTAAAAGAAAGGGTAATAATAATCAGAACAAAATCTTCAGGGCAGTTCTCCTCCCCCTACAACCTTTTCTTTCCCACTGACAGTGTAAAGAAACAAAACATAAAATTTCAGTCAGTTTACCACCTCTAAAACAGTCTTTCTTCAGTTCCCTTAGGGAGAGAAGTCCCTCTTGTTAATGTTATGGAGACTTCTCCACAAGAAAATAGTTCTCTTGTGGAGACAGCACACAAGCAGCAGCCACCCAGAAAAAGTGCTGTGACTCCTTTTTCAGCACAGAGCACATCGTGTCTGCTCAGAGACACAGCAGCAGGGCTCACTGCATTCAGCAGTGTGGAGAGGTATTCATTCATGCTCTGACAGCTCATCCTTCCTCTGCTTTCCTCTCAAAACTCTGAATTTCATAGCCTGCCATTCTGGAGGGATGGCCAGAGAGTGTCCTGGCCTGAACTGCACAGGCGGTGTAACACAAAGCCCTGTAAGGACTGGGGAACAATGGAGCCTCTGTGCAGCTCTGATCTGACAAGGGGAGCTCATTCAGCAGGAGCACCGAACAGGTGGAGGAGGGAAATCTCCTTCAGCAAGGCTGACCTGGCACCCAGGTGATGGGAAGTGTGGCATCCCTAACTCCCCGAAGGAGCAGCATCCTGATCTCCAGTCAGGGACACGACTGGGTTTGGGTGTGAGAGCCGAGGTGGTGGCTCTGCCACCTTGGTCTGTCCCTTGTGCTGCCGAGGTCTGTGTGCTCCTGTACCCTCTCTTCACTCAGGGATTCAAGTTAAAATGGAGGCAGTTTGATTTCACACAGTAAAAAAATTACCTTTCTTTCTACTGTGAAAAACTGAAATTCTCTTGGAGTTTAGACTATATTGGTGCTGTGTGAGCTTGTGGGCCCCAAGTTGGGCAACTCCCTGGGGGCTCCCCTGGCAGGGGAAACCCTCCTGGAGCAGTTCTGTGTCAGGAATGAGAGATGCATTGGACTTTTTCGGTCTTCAGCTTCTGTTTATTGTTATCTTATCAAAACTTCAGCACACTGTCTGTACCTAGACCTTGCATGCATGAAAACAGCACAAAAATGGCTAACAACTTCGTGTTGCAAGGTCTTTAAATCTAATCAAAAACTAAACTACCCAATTAAGAAGTGACACTTAAAATTATTTTCTTTTCTAACTCGATAACTGACCTCTAAAGACTCGTAATGTAGAGTTTTCTACCCAATTACAAGATACCACCTGAACCCAAGAAGAAAGAGGCAGAAGAAGAGAGAAGAAAGGAATTTGAAACAACACCCAATCTATAACATACTAAAGATCCTAAACCCTAAATTTCTCACCCATGTGACATACTACACTACTATCTACAATCTCTACAATCTATTTCACACTTTTGTGGTTTCTGGTTTACCTTGAGGCTTTGGAAGTTTTCTCTATGAATGAGGCTGAAAGTCAGGGTTTTCCTGGGGGTCAGAGCACCCCAGGGCAGACAGGGGGATATTTCGGTGCCCTGGGTTCCCACAGTGCTGCTTCTCCATTCATCTTCCCCTCCCCACATTCTATGACCTGCCTCAGGCTTGTGCTGTTTTTTTGGGGAAGATTTTGGCTTTGTGTTACCATCAGAGAGAGGAGAAATGGCCCTCCACAGTAAATCCCCTCTTAAAGCATATTTAGCTTTGATTGGGAGGGGTGGGAAGAGGTTGTCCCGTCTCTGTTTGAGTCTATTTTACTTTGAAGCCATCAAACATCATTCCCCTGGCTTTGTCTGCCTCTCAAATTTGTGAGCCAGCAGAGGGAATATGATGAAAGAGGTATTTAAGGCAATTAAGGAGCAGGCTGGAGCAGAGGCTGTGTTATCAATCACTGCAAAATCTACCTGGAGACATTAAAGAACTGGGTAGAAACTTGTCACGATTGGACATGAAATGAGTACAAAGAAGCTTGGTGCGTTCAAGAGAGAAAAAAAAGCCAATTTTATTTCTGACCTCGCAATATATAAAATTCCAAAAGTGACAGTGGATTGGAGGGTGAAATTGCCACCTCTCCAACCACACTGGCCAAACCAACAATCCATCAATTCTATCCTTCCACAAAGAAGAAAGCAAAACAATCATTATTTACATGAACAGTGTGTGAGAACTCCAGTAGAAATACGTAAACATTATCAGAAGGCTAAAGAAAATTTTTAAGAACTTAAAAACTTTCAAAAGAACTATAAAAGAAAACTTAACACTTTTAAAAATCAGGGCAACAAGTACACAGCAGTCAGTACTGCAGGCACATAAGAGGGGCTGTCTGGGCATTTCTTTGTATTTCTCTTTTAGCTAAATCTGCAGTGAAGTGGATAAAGTTGTTACCTTACCTGCTCAATGCCTTATGGTTTCAGATAGTGCTCCAAATCAATACTCTGTCAGAGATAAAAATAGGAAATAACTTTTCCAGAGTTCTGGTCTAATAAAAGTTTAGGACTAAAGCAGAAGATGGACTGAGAATCCCAAAGTGACACAAAGCACTTAGCTATGGCTCTTTTCTAAAAAAGTCTTCTCATGAAGCTGCAGTAATCCAAAACAGCAGTGCTCAGTTTAGAGAAATCCAGAGGATAGCAGTGCTTTAGCCCACCAAAGAAAATAAATAAATCTGTCAAGGATCAGGCTACATCCCACAGGGTCTTCATGTTGTTACTCCTGTTTATTAAAATAGAAATTGTGTACTGATTTTTACAGTGCCCACTGTAAAAACCCTGCCAACAGCATCGATAATGAATTAGTGAGTCAACAATGAGGTTTTAGGCAAGTATTTTTTTTTCTGTTGACAGGATAATATTCTGGTCATTACAAGGGGGTAAGAATGACAAGTTCTGCCTGTCTGCAGTTTAAATTATTGGCTGCAGTCCTGGAGTTTGGAGCTGTGCTAGCCACGGAGCCATTCTAGCCAGTCATGCTGATGAGCTGGTAAATGCCAATGGATTCTGGGTTTAGGGCATGAAACACCTTCATAATGTGGCAGCAATCTCTTGACTTCAGACCCTGAGAAACACCAGGCAAAGAAGGTGGAAAGGGAAAGAAACCAGAGCAGTGCTTAGAAAACTTTTGGGAAAATAGACTGGGAATATTTTTTTTCTGTAGCATCAGCAACTGAATTAAAAAAAAAAAAATCTGTGTGATAATAATATTTTTTTAACTGTGAAAAATTAGGTTTTTTTGGTATATTTAAAAAGTTTAATAAAAAAGAGAGTAGGAGACAGAAATAAAGTAAAGGGTTAAAAACAGTTGAGTGTTTGGTATTTAGTTAAGACCACACTGCTATTTTCAGAAATACTCTTTAAATACTTTTTTTATTACATCACCTTTTATATTTATAGACTTTCATGCATATTCTTTTTTTAATATAAATTAGTTTAGGAACTATTTTGTTTGGTTCTTTTTTGGGTCTCCTTTTTTAGAATATGTGTGTGTTTTGGTCTGTTTCCTTTATTACTTTTAGTTTGGGCTTTGGTCTATAGTCTCTTCAGACAGTAGATGCTGATAGTTGGCATATCAATATCAGGGTTTTTATCACATGTTTACTGGATGTTATCCTGACTAAAAAGACACCTTACTCATAACTATATCGCTTACTACTTCCATGGCTACATTTTTGTTAATAGCATAAATAAAAGCAAAGTTATTTTAACATTATACATATAGTATCCATCTTAATATTTGTGAAAAGCCGACAATATAATATATATTTATAGCATAACGAATCGTTTTCTGATAGAAGAGGTTTTGTGGTGTTGGCACTTAAGCCAAACCCCACTAGGTGTCCCTCCTCTGCCAGAGTTACTCGGAGGATTGCTGGAGCCCGAGGGATGGGAAGCAAGGAGATTTTTAAATGTGTGTTCCTCTGGGTATTTGCCACTCACACTGGGGATGTGCTGTGTGCTCAGGAGAGGATCAGATATCCAGTTCAAACCATTTAGAACCTCAGGATTTATCAGCATCACTGTGGAAAGACCCAAGTGTGTGTACAGACAACCAGATTTTACCTGAACTTGCAACTCTCCAGTCAGTGAAGGTCAGCTGGCAATCAGGAGAGTTTTTTCTGGGTTTTGGTGCATTTTTATTTTTGCTGTGGGATTAGGAATACCCCAAGCACTGCTATGCTGCTACTGCCTCAGATCTCCCCTTTTGCTTTGCTGGAGGTGGTGGGAAGGGCATAGAAGACTCCAAGTGCATCTGTGCTTCACTTCAGTGAACCCCATTCAATCTCATTTATTGTCTTTTGGGTTGCCTTTTTGGGCAGCAGAAGTTCAAAATCTCTGTAGAAAGCAGAGGTGTGTGATGCCTTTCAGGCAGAGAATCAGAATACTGACACGGACTGTGGTTCAGAGTGTGTGCAACCCAAATGTAGCTGTACTTAATTTAAAAAAAAAAAACAAAATCAACTAAAAATCCCATTTTTTTTTTCTGTGTAGTTCTGGATTTTTTGTGCTAGTGTTCCTATTGAGCTTTGTAAGTAATCTTTAAAAGTAATCAAAATCTGGACTGAAGTTCTGTGAGGGGCACAGTGACCTCATGATTAAACTTGCAATTACAATTCTGTACTCAGTGTTGTTTATGGTGTACTACACACCACTGCCAAAGGTGGTTGGGTTTTAGATTTTAAGGGGGATGAGAGGGAAGGCAAAACCATTAGAAGGCACAAACTCAGGCACCTTAGGCATCTATCCCAGTGCTATATTTGTTTTTAATATTGAATTCTGCTTCTGAAACATAATAGAAAACAATCTTATTTGAATGTTTCAGTAATCTTTTTAATTTGAATGTTTCAGTAATCTTTTTAATAAGTCTGAATGCTAGCTCTCCATGGGACCTCACATGTTGCTGATTCAAAATATTGAAACTATCCTGTATTTCTACAAGAAAATTGTTTTTAATGAACAGAGACTGCAAGCTCAACATACACATTAGCAAAAACCAGATTATTAAGAGAGCTAAGCACTCATGAGACTTGCAAATTGATAACTGGAGAGAAGAAAGTTCCCCAAATAGCCCTGGGGGCGAATAAAGCAAGGGCAGAACAAACACGGGCCCTGGCAAAGTGCTGCAACATTGGCCCCAGGTCGCCCCATTTCCAGCCTGGCTGAATGCTCAGCCTCTCTTCCCAAGGGCTGCTGCTCTTTCTCCTTGTTTCGAGTCCTTCAGGGCACAAATGTGGCTCTGTAACTCCTCTGGGTAATTTTTCCCCCATCCTAATGCTGGTGTTGCTTTCAGAACTCTGGAACAGCCAGCGGGCGGCTCTGGCGCCTTCGAGCTTATCTTGCTCTGCAATGGGAGGTTCACAAAATTCCCAGGATCTCTGGGTTGGAAGAGACCTTCAGGATCATCGGGGCCAACCCACCCCAACACCTCAACTCAGCCCTGGCACCCAGTGCCACATCCAGGCTTTGTTAAACACACCCAGGGATGGTGACTCCACCACCTCCCGGGCAGCCACTCCAGAAATTTATCACCATTTCTGTAAAAACTTTTCCCTGATATCCAACCTGTATTTCCCTTGGCTCAGCTCGAGGCTGTGAGCTCTGGTTCTGTCAGTGCTGCCTGGAGAAAGAGCCCAGCCCCAGCTGGGCACAGGCACCTTTCAGGAGCTGTGGGGAGTGACAAGGTCACCCCTGAGCCTCCTTTTCTCCAGGCTGGGCACCCCCAGCTCCCTCAGTGCTTCCTCACAGGGTTTGTGTCCCCAGCCCCTCTCCAGCCTCGCTGCCCCCTCTGGATGTGCTCCATCCCCTCCATGACCTTCCCAAACTGAGCTGGGCACAGCACTCGAGGTGTGCCCTCACCTGTGCCAGGTACAGAATGACCTCCCTGCTCCTGCTGGCCACACCATTGCTCCTTTGTTGGACCTCCCTCTCAAGAATTCCCTGAAGGAAACCAGCCCCTCCATGGGGACATCCAAAAGGAGAAACTGATCTTCTCAGCAAGGCAGACCTTGTCCTGAAAGGCAAGAGTTGGGTAGGAGCTGGCGTGACTCACCCGAGGTTTGAGTGACATATTTCCTGATCCAACACTTCTCCCAGAGCATTTCTCATCTCATTCTGATCTTAGTCATAAAGTTTTATGAGTGCTTTTCTTCCTGGCCTTTTTACCCTAGCTCAACGCTGCTAAGCAGCCCTTTGTTCCTTTTAGTCATCCACCCACAGCTTTCCCAGTTTTATTACTGCCAAGATGAATGCTCCTACTTCTCTAGGCCATTCAGCACATATTGATTCACTCAACTTCTAATCAGCTTTTTCTTATTCTCCGGTGTGGCACTGGGAATCACCTGAAATTTAAATAGAATCCTGCAGATTAGGATGTCTGCAGAAGCAGATCCTCTTTTGTATGGGGCAGAAGATAAGCTTTAGGTTTCTAAATGCTCCAGCAATCTCTTTGACATGATTAGCACTCCAGGGAGTGTTCCTGTTATCCAGAAGGGCTTTAATTGTACCCTTGGGGTATTGTGAGGTGGGAGGGGAGCCGACCTGTGCTGGGGAAAGATAAATCATTTATCACATATCTGGGTGTTTTCAAAGCCCCAGCAAGCATCAGGTTGGAGCAGGAAGCTCAGCCACCATTCCTGCTGGGGGGAATTAGCTGATGGAGAATTCCCCTGGCAGGGGAGGTGGGCACATCACCTGCCTCCAGGAGGTCTGCAGTGTCCAAGGCGTTCTTTGGGAAGACATGGCAGATTTTAGGGCAGACCAGGTGTGCTGTGGCTGCTCCCCATCACTTGCAGCGCTGGCAGTTCAGGGTGATCTCAGCCCAAGGACTCTGATGTCATAGGCAGCAGATTTTGTTATTAATTTTTATTTGTAGCTCCTTTATAGGCAAAGCTATCTCTAAGGTCAGGGCTTCATCTGGTAGAAGAAACCTTGTTATCAAGAAGCACAGAGGGAGCAAGGATATAATTTTTCTCTGGTCTTTAATTAGTGTGATTTTTGAATGGTTCCTTCACAGGCTAGCCCTTAAGGTTATTTCTGACTTGTCTGACTCTGCTGCCTCCTCTCTGTCCCTCCATGCTCCAACCCTCTCATTTCCACTTTTGGGTCTTTCCTTCACCTTTTTGCTGCCTTCCCCTCCCTGCAGAGTTTATGATCCTCACACCTACTGCAAGGTTTGCTTAACCTACAGAAAGATCAAGTGTGAGGAGCCAGTGTTGACACTGACCTGTCAGTGCTCAGTGCCAGGTGCCCAGGAGAGGTCTGGCTGCCGAGTCATTGTTTGGAGACCTCTGCAAGCTTGGGCGTGTGGGACTGTCTTTGGTTCTTTTTGTTTTGGCAGGGCCTCCCCTGGGACAAACAAGGGCTGGAGTCTTGTCTACTAAAAACCATGAAAAGCAAAACAACCCTCAACACACACTTGATGTCTGGAGCAAACCAGGCTTGCAAACTGTGTGCTCTGCTATCTTTCTGCACAGACACATCCTGATCTTTGTGGAGCTTAGCTTTTGCTGTAGTAGTAGCACTGAGACTGATATTTAGTTTTCCCCTTAAGCCTTAATATCCATGGAAATAGATATAGAAAAATATCTATCTGTGTTTTGATAACGTTTGGGATTGCTTGCATGCCAGGTGGATTCCAGAACAAAAAAACAAGTCCAGTTACAGGTGTAGTTATACCACGTGGGCAGCATGAACAAGAAGCTGAAGAACATTTTTAATATAGAATTAAACTTACTTAAGTGAATGGCACACTTGGGTCGACTCCCACCTGAGTCAGCAGCAAGATGAGGTCCAAAAAATGAAAATTATGCTTAAATAGGAGAAGCTAGATGTGACCATCAGACTTCTCATGCAAAGAAAGAGCAGAGAATAGAGCAGGTGTGCATTAAGCAAGCAGAGGTGACTGCTCAGAGGCCAAACCCTGGCTGCCCTCTCCCTGCACACCCCAGTATCCTCACCTGGCTCCCTGCAGTGACGTGGGAGGAGGAGGAGGAGGAAGGAGAGCAGGAGCTTCCACTTGTGGAGCTGAGCTTTGCCTTGAATTCCTGCCTGGGAGCAGGGCATGGAGCAGCAGGGGCAGCACTCACCCACCCTGCCAGGGCTGCTGAGGATGGAGCTGGGCCATGACCCTGAGCTGCACTGGAAGAAAGAAATAATTTTCCAAACACCAGATTTCTTGGGAGGACAGGACAATTATTTCAAAAGCATTTTTTTGGAGGGGGAATGCACACAAACAAAGTCTGTCAGGGATAACCTTCCATGAAATATTATTCTAAAATCGATGCATCATTCAACACAGGAATCTAATTAATTGACATGGCTTTTTCTTCATAAATGAAGCAATCTTCTCTAAGGCTGTTGTGCCAGCTGTGTGCTGGGGCTGAGAATTCAGGTATTTGTAGACAGGTCACTCATGGGATGCTGAAAGAAATGATCTGTTATTCCTTGTAACCAGGGGTGACTTGGGAATGAGTGTCTGTCCCAGTGCCACAAGGCACAGACAGATGTGCCTCGTAATGATGAAGCATTATTGATACAAGAAGTATTTCACCCAGCTACCCTGCAGACCTCTCCCACAATATCTTCTTGTGCAAGAAATCTCTGTTGACACGGAGTGTGTCCGGCTGTGTCATTCTGTTTCCAAACAAGCCACTCCTCCTCACCTTTGTTTCCTAAACCTCTCGCCGAAGAAGTTATTTACTTCAGTGCTGAGCCACAAAGAGAAAAAAAAAAAATATATATTTACAAAGCAAGCCCAAAAAAATCTGTAGGAGGGCACTTTTCAACTAGTAAAGGAAGGAAATGCTTTTCTGGGGAGTTGTTTTAGGGGCGATTCTTTCATTACATTCTTTTTTCTTCTTTTTGGGGAGAGGGAGATGATTTGCGCTCAGCAGATCCATTGACTGACAAGTGTCTCATCTGAATTTCAAGAATTAATGGCCCTCAAAAGAACTATTATTGCCTCATCTATTTTTCTGCACTAAACATGAATGCTTTGGGATGGGAACTTGTCTGTTGACACGTTGTCTTCCTGCTTCCCAAAGTACTCATCCACACTTAAAATACTTGGGATTTTTTGAGGGGAGGAGAGACTCTTGGGGTTTCTTGTTTTGTTTTATTCTTCCTTTTGTTTTTTTTTTTTTTAATCATAGTGTTTGATTATCAACAGTACTGGGTTGTATAAAGGTGTGGAACAAAGGGACCCTTTCATATAAGCACAAGTTTATTGTCAGCACAGGAATATCTTGAAAAATGTACAGAGGTCAGTGCTTAGGACAGGTGATATCCTGTATCTCTACAGATTATGAGTAGATAAGGAGATATTTATAGGCAAATGAAACCTGGATTTCCTGTCAGTTGAAAAGTTTATGGGTTTTTATGCCAACTATAAAACTGTCTTTAAAAAAATGGCCCATAAATTATTCAGATTAGAACCTGTCAGTTGCTGCCACTGAATTTTAGGTGTCCAGTTAGAACTGGATTTAGGGCACGTCATGCCCTCTCTTCTTTTAGGATCAAGCTTCTGTGCTGAAAAACATCCCCACTGAGGAAATATTATATGGCTTGGATGAGTAGAAAACACACCATAAAAGTCTAAATGTTCTAAGAAATCCAGCTCATTAGGAAACAATAAGGAATTTCTGTCCTGAGTGAGTGATTTTAGAAAAGTGATGTGCAGCTGCCCAGAAAAACCTGAAACTGCACCCAAAACAATATAAAAAATTATTTTTTATTCAAAAATAATTTTGAATAAAATTGAGTAATTTTTTATTCAAATGATTTTGAATAAAATTGAGTAATTTTTCATTCAAAAATATTTTTGTCAGGAAACTCAAGTTTGCAGATGAAAATGTATGAAAATGGCAGAGATTATTTTTGTGTAACTCTGCACGTAAACTTGTTGCCTCTTGTGTGCAGTCTGCAAAGCAGTCACACCATGACAAAGTTCAAGTGAGTAATGGGTTTTTTTCTTAAGGGTTTATGTGTGCAGGGATTTATAGATCCTGTTGCAATGAGTTATCCCGTGTGGTAACTTCAGAAATAGATTCTGTGTGAACTTCCTTGCCAGTTAAGGAAAGTTATATATGTCAACATACTTACTCAGTAAAATGCCAGATTACAGAGCAAGCTCTATAAGACCAATGGTAACGGGCAAAAAAAAGAAAAAAATCTGGTGATTCTGCAGTCATGCTGCACTCGAGATGGATAGCAAATGTGGCCACTGCTCAAAATGAGCAGGAGACTTACGTCAACTCATCTGAAATCTGAATTTCTTCATGTTTTGGAAAGAAACCTGTCAGGTGCTATATGCCAGTCTGCTTTTGGGTTCTTACCCAATTTCCTTATTTGAGCGCACTTTTAATTGTGCCAGTTAAACAAGGTTAAAAAACTCATTTGTACCAGAAACAGGCACGGTGGTTTAAGGTCAGTGTGACTTTTGGCAGCAGCAGCGTCCCCTCAGAGGCAGCGATTGTGCACCTGTGCTTTGCCTGTTTTGCTGCCAAGGGGTTGTGCCCATCACAGGCTCTGAAGCAGCCTGAGCTCAGCCCTGGTCTGTTTTACAGCCTTGCTGGCCCTGCAGAGCAATGGCCTGGCTTGCAAACACCTCAGCAGGCAGCAGCATCCTAAATTGCAGCTATTAAACTTGGCACTGCCTGCCCGACCCATGCCCTGCAAAGCTTTGCTGGAACTGCTCTGCTTTAAGCTGGGTAAGGAGACCTTTGCAATCCCTGTGCTTGTTTTAGTAAACTGATCTTATCTGCAGATCAAAATAGATTTTAAAGGTGCTAAATGCTGGCAGTGTATCTCCTATAGCAACGTGATTGTTGCAACAGGTGAAGGTTTAGGACTGCATAGAATGTTGGGCTTGGTTGCTCTTTGCACTCCCTTCAGCTTCAGGGAGGCTGTGGGAGGGATGTGAACCCCTCCACTGTACATAAATGTGATTTTTGGGGCTCTCTGCAGTGTGGTCACTGATTTGGGCTGTTAGCACTATGTTTCATAAGGACAATATTCACTTTGACACACATGGTGTTTTTCTTTCCTGTGCTTTACTATTAAATCCACAACTAAAAGCACATTGCTGTGTAACTACACACACATCTTGCTTTGGGTTTAGCAATAAAATTGCAGCAATCTGCAAGGGGCATCTCTATCAATTCAAACAAATCCGAGCCCTCTTGTTAAACTTGTCTTGTTTATCCTTCACCCTCAGCTGGAATGAATTCTGCAATTACCTTTGGTGGCAGAGGTCTGTGAAGGTGCTGGGGTTTTATTTTTCATCTTCAGAAATGATGTTGTGATGATGCTGAAACACATTACAGCACTTAGAGGGTGTTATATAACGAGTTAAGTGTGTGCTTGGAGGAGCTGGAGCACTTTGGGCAGGAAGTTGGGCTGGGGAGAAGAGTCATCACGGGTCAGGGTGTGCAGTGGGGAGGAGGTCAGGCAGCCTTGGGATTTTGGAACAGAGCCAGATTGGAGATGCTGCTGCTTTGGGATTTCTTCCCAAATGCTCTGATTGCAGAGAAGCATTAAACCACAAATGGGATGAGGCATCTGTCAATCCATGGGCAGTGCTGGACAGAGAGGTGCTTCATGACCTGTGCCCTAGGTGGTGAATGTCTGCTCGTGGGCAGAGCTGAAACCAGAGGGGCAGAGGGTGTTCAAGGGCTTTCCTTGCCCCACGAACCCCAGCTGCCCCACAACCTTCAGCAAAGACAGCACAAGGTCACATCTTTGCACTCTGCTGTCTTAGTCACAGCACCTTCTGGGACAGGAGATGGTAGATGAAACCCAGCCATGACCAACACTGCCTGCTGGAAAAGTCCCTGTCCATCCTGTAGGCCAGCAGCAGAGCTGGAATTGCCTGCCACCATCCCTGGAGCACACCCAAAGCATGCAGTGAGTTTGCACTTGTGCACCTCCAAGCTGTGCTCTGGCTGCAGCAGGGAGCTGGACCCCCCAGATGTTTCCCAGGTGCATCACAGGTGCTATTAAACACAGGAGGGGGAAGAAGAAAATAGATTTGTCTAGGGCTGTTTTGTCAAAATACAGCCAGGACAGGCACAAACTAATTAGAAATCGAGACAACTCCCATATAAAACGCAATGGTGTGTCATGTGTGTGCCAACAGGCAAAGTGATTACTCAGTTGTTGTTCAGGCAAAAATTCCCACTGAGTAAGGTCAGAGTAATCAGCTCAGGGTCTGTCCCTGCTGTGCTTGCCCCCAGTGCCACCATGCTCTCCACGAGAGGAGCTCCAGGCTCTCTCTGCTCCTGGCTGGGTGCGTGTCTCAGGGCATTGCTGGCTCAAGGCAAGGCTTGGCATCACCCTGGACATCACCCCATCCCTGGCAGAGGAAACACGACCTCGTGGGCTCCTGCCAGCCCCTCCATCCCTGTGCCTGCTGAAATTAACACAGGGATTAGGCAATGCTACCTGTAGGAATGATCACAGCCAATGGACCACCCTCCCCTGCCTTTCCATACCATGACCTTCATCCACTCTGCCCCAAAAGCTGTGCTGGTCTGTTCCCCACTGCAGGGTGGTGAGGGAGGATTGCTGGAGCCTGGGGCCCTGCTGACATCCCCTGAGCCTCACAGTGTCCTGAGGCAGGTGTATGTTTTGCTCCATTTGTACATTTTTGGGGTGTGTATGCACTGGGGTTTCCTCCTGTGTTCTCTCAAGATCTGTAATGGTAGAGCCGTGGTGTTTTTGGGCAAAATCCTGGATGTGTCAAACCCTTCACACTTCTCCCTGAATTGATGTTACTCCTCAAAGCCCATCTCTAGGGCCTGTCTTTACCCTGGAGGTCCATGGCATGGTCAGCTTTCAGGATCTGGACCAAAGTTTTTGATCTCCACAGGGCAGAGGAGGGTGGGTGTGCTTTTTGCTTTTTTTGGGGGGTAGGACTCTGGTGGCTGCACTTTCAGTAGCTTGGGTAGTGTGAGTTTGCAGACCCCAAGTTGGGTAACTCCCTGGGGGCAGGGGAGACCCTCCTTGGAGCAGTTCTGTGTCAGGAACCAGAGACAATTTGGACCTTTTCAGTCTTCAGCTTCTGTTCATTGTTATCTTATCAAAACTTCAGCACACTGTCTGCACCAGACTCTGCGTGCAGGAAAAACAGCACAAAAATGGCCAAAAATCTCTTGTTACAAGGCCTTTAAGTCTAATAAAAAACTAAGCTACCTAATTAAGAAGCAACACCTAAATTATTTACCTTTCTAATCTAATAACTGACCCCTAAAGACCCTCAATGAGGATTTTTCTACCCAATGACAAGATACCACCTAAACCCAAGAAGAAGAAAGAAGAAGGAAGTAAAATGAACTCAAGACAACACCCTATATCCTCCATCTTTAACCCATCTATAAGATACTAAAAATCCAAATCCTAAATTTCTCACCCATGTGACACACTACACTATTATCTACAACCTCTACACTCTATTTCACACTTTTGTGGTTTCTGGTTTACCTTGAGGCTTTGGAAGTTTTCTCCATGAATGAGGTCAAAGTCAGAGATCCCCTGGGGGTCAGGACAGCCCAGAGCAGACAGAGAAATATTCCCAGTGCCCTGTGTTTCAACAATGTAGTCCTTAATGTCAGTGTAGCCAGCACTGCTAGACATTAAACTGTGTCACACTGTGTCCCTATCCTTCTATTTCAGGGATTTTCAGTTCCCTGCATCCTTTCCCCCCTCCTCTGCCACCTCCCTGCAGGAATGGATTGCATTCCTAACTTAAAAACCAGGGCCTCTCATCATCTCCCACTGCTCCCCATTCACTGTCCTGGGCAAGGAGCTGCCCCTGCCCCTCTGCTGAACTGGGGGTTCCCCTCCTGGCTCCTTCACCCGTGCCCCAGACCAGCTCCCCTCTGCTCCCCCTTCCTCCCTGGGCCCCACCCAGCGTTATCTCAGAGGCAGACACAGATATGACACAGAGCTCTGCTCACCTGGCTGATGATCTGGCCCCAATTAGCCCAAATGCAAGCCAGCACAGCAAGAAGAGAAGGAAGTTATAGAGAGGGCTTGAGAGAAAATTTCCTGTTCTGTGACAACAGCAAAGGAAAAAGAAGAAGGATTGTATTTACAGAAAAAAAAAAGAGGCTGCAAGATGGACTTCTGGGCCAGTTGGGAGGATTCACCCACAAACAGGACAATTCCCACTTAAACTTCATTTTCTTGTGCTCAGTAGTGGTTTTCTCTTTATATTTCACTTCATGTGCCCCTGGCTTGATGAACCATAAAATCACAGAGTGGTTTGGCTTGGAAGGGACCTTACAGATCAGCTCCTTCCAACCCCTGGGCATGGGCAGGGAACCTTCCACTGGAAAAGATGGAGATGTGCCTTTGACATTTGTGTAACAGCAAGGCTCTGGGAGGAAATGTCTCCCTTTCTGCTGGTGTGGCTGTTAAGTGTGGCTGCTGGGAAGGAAAAGGCCTGTCCTTTGGGAGAGTCTTATTAAGGGAAACCAGCTATTAACAGGTATATATGGAAAGGGTGGGGTTCCTTATTACTGCACTCATTTCAGCATCTGCTATCTGCCTCAGGAGTGCATCATGGTGATATCAGCCTTTATTAATATAAAACTCAGTATTACACATCCCTGATTACACCACAGGTGTATTTCAGTGGCTCTCTGACACTGCAGCCTCTATCTGATTAAAGTGGCAGTCGAGTGATCAGCGACACCAAATTAAGCTGTCAGTGTCAAGGATCTTTTGGTGTAAAGTTAAATTATATCCAAGGATTAAAACCTGGGAGACTGTGATCTAATTAGCTGAAGTTTATCCTGTGAGTGGTTGGGATGTAATAACTTGGTGATGCAGAGATGAAAATGCCCAATGGCCAATTTTCTCTGTGGGAAAGTGAGAAGTTACTTGGGTATGGTATGTGCTGCATGACTCTTCTGTGTGGTTTTTTGATTTTTTTTTTTCCAGTCTAAGGAATATACCATTGTGGAAAGATGTAGTCACTTTAATTCTTTTCCAAGCACGTATGGATTACAGAATTTTTCCTCTTTCTTTGAGGAAAAGTGTCTTTATCTCATTCCTGCCTTTATTACAGAGTTACCACAAAACTCTAATTAGGGGAAGCATGTTTTTAGTGGTGAGACTGCTGAGAAATTAGTACTTCTGTTCTGAATGCAGTGTTGACACTTAAATGCTGTGTGGGAATGAAAAAAAAAGGCTTCATTTCTTGCAAAACAAAACTCAATTACTCTTAATGAAAATTTTCCAGAAACCTTTCATTTTTATAGTACAAGTGTCTTATACTCTACTTTCATACAGATTTTAATGGTGAGATCATAGTTTTTAAAAAATCACCCTATCAAAACAATTTTCTCATTAATTTTGTTAATTTGAAAAATTGTTTGGTTTCTTGATAACACATCAGACCACTTCTGAAAAACATTTAATTCTGTTTAAAATAAATTTTTTTTTGTTGTTTTAATAGAAAACTCTTCCCTCAGATGTTGTGACCACCTTTGTGCAGCACACGAGCGCTCAGTGTTTCACCTGGGAGCTGCAGGGTGGCTTCAGATGGATTTTATGGGACTCAGCACAGCTGAGCATGAGTCCCACAATATTTACCCAGCCATGAGACAGGCAGGTGTAATTATTATCATTTTCTCCTGGCTGCCTGGCTGATAAGCTGCCCTTGGTGAGGAACCTGCGTGCTCCTGTGGCTGGGAGCGCACACGGAGCCAGGGCTCCCCACTGGACCATCCCAGCCCCAAAGGGAGAGGAATCTCCACTCTCTTTGTCAGAATTAAAGCTTTTCTTGTCCCGCTGTTGGGACTCTGATGTGTGTGGGAATCCAGGGCTTCCCTCTGGCTGCCCTGGCAGGTCTGGGACCCTGGCAGGGGTCAGGAACCCCCCTGGACAGAGCCCCCAGAGACACTGGCTGTGATCTCTGTCCAGGGAAAAGAGTTTTCAATCTTACAGGATGAATTACAAGCTTTGAGGGTTTGATATCAGTAATAATTAAGTGTGACACGGGTGCAAAAGTAAAATTTTAGGTTTCTAGATTAGGCATTCAGAGGGGACAAGATGGAGGAATTGGGTGTGTCTTGTCCTTTTCCTCCTTCTTCATGCCCTCCATGTTTCACTGTGGTGTTGGCATTTTTCTGTTGGTTCAGGCTGGGGACACACTGTTCAACGTAGGTGACAGATATTGGCACGTTATTGTAAATCCAGCACAGGTAGTTTCTGGTATTTAATGTTTGTAACATCCCACTGAGGGCAGAGCCCCACACGCTGCCCTGCAGGACAGAGCTGCGGCAGGGCAGCAGAACATGTTAGAGATAAACAGAATAAACAACCTTGAAACCAGCACAGACGAATTATGGCTTCTGCTTTGGCAGCGGGGCAGAAAGACAGAGACTTTCTACAATCTCGGAATCACCAATACCACAGATTCCGACAGATGTGGTTCAGTCACATCTCAGGATGTCCCTTCCCCTTTTACCCTTCTCACCCCTCCATACTTTGCTCTGTGAAATCAGGTCCCTCAAACTGACCCTTCTGCAGAGAGCTTGGTGCCCAAACCAGCCTCCTTCTGCACAACTTGGAAATAAACAACCTTCTCCAAGTGCCATTGTGCTGTGTCCTCGTAACAGCTCTGGCTTTCTTTTCTTTTTCCTCCTCTAAACTCAGGATGTGCCGAGGAGCCTGGTCGTCCTGCCCTGTCAATGAGCAGAGGTGGGAAGAAGGATTTTATCACCTGCCAGCCAGTGGATGCATGTGAACAAGCAGGAGAAGTCAAGCTGGCCTTTGAGGCAAAAGATGAGCTGAAAAAAAAAAAAAGTCTATTTCAATGACAGTAAGAAAGTGGTATAAGGGATGAAAATGAAAATAACTGCGTGCAACTTAAGGAATGAAAAATGTCCCAGATTCAGCTTTTTTTTTTTCAGTTTCTTTTTCCAGATGTCAATATTTAACTGTACAATTTTAGGGAGGAGATAGCTGGGGATCAATACTTGTGTTTCTAGTATTGCTTTTGACCCACTCACATGACAAGCTTGATACTCAGTGTCTAAAAATAAATCAATCAATAAATAAATAAAAGCTCTGGTGATAAGTAACCAACGCTGCTCCCGAGTGAAGTGTGCAGGAAATGTGCTGGGTTTTCACTCACTCCGTTTCCAGCTGGGGAGACACACACTGGAGTGAAAGCTGAGCCTGAACTCATGACTGGAAATGTCAGGCATTGGAAATGGCCATCACTGCTCACAGCCTAAGTCAGCTTCCCACTCCCCAGCACCTTTTTTTGTTACTTGGTCAGGTTTCTCTCTTGAAGGATCTCTTTTCCAGTCTTCTCACCTCTTTCATTTCTCTTTCCCTCAATAATGCAATTCCTGTGTAGCCTCCTCATACCTTTAAAACACTTCCCACACCTCTTGTGGCCAGAAAATTCCTCATTCACCTCCAAATCATCTCTGGGGAGAAAGAGCAGAGGATGATGTGAGGAGCTGGGGTTACATTTCCACAGTGATTTTGGGATGGTTATTTTAAGGGCAAAACCTGTAATTTGCTCAGAATTTATATTCATTTCACGAAGACAAAGTTCTTCTTCCTATTCAGTTTTTAATTGGCACTTTTAATGTATCCTACTGTGTGCCAGCAAAAAGAAACATGTTCTCTTTATGCTTCCTCCCACATTTTGATTCTTTTCCATTCGCTCTGTTCACTTGAACATCTGATCAGCCAATTTGTCTACCTAAGGTTTCTCAAGATAAATATATCATTTGCCATGTGCACCAAAACATGCTAAATGGATAAAAATAAGGAATCTTAAGGTTCTTTAAGTTATCAAATCTCTCTATATTATATTAACTTTCACAAGAAAAGTTTCATTCATTATTTTGGAGGTGTTTCATATGGTGAAGACTCTTTCAGGCTTCCTCTCTTGATGCCTTTTTTCCCCCTTAACCAGAAATACATGTTCTTTTAACTGATGCCGTTTTTATACTCCTACCATTACCTCCCATGCATACCTTTTCCTTTCAGCATTTCACTGATGCTGGAGACTGTGCCCTGTTCAAAAACAATTACATTAATTCCTGTATTTTTCACATAATGTGGTGTGTGTCTGCTGCAGCCTCCAAAGGCTTAATAACAAGGCTAAATGCTCTCTTGTGGGTGCAGCGAAGATTAAGCTGGTCTGAGCAGGGAAAGCACAGAATATAAAGTGGAGGGAAAAAGTCTTTTGTTCAGCTGAAGTGGGATGAGAAACCTTTTCCTCCCCTGGGGCCACACAGGGTTCCCAGGGAACGATGTCTGTGGCACACACCAGTCTGTATTTCCTTGTCCCCAGAGCTGGGATGAGAACACGGCTGCAGCCAGTGGGATCTGTGTCCCTTCCTGCCCCACAGCACCGGGATTCTTCTGAAGCCCCCAGGGATGGCACAGCCCCTACCTGGCACCTGTGGGGAGTCCTGCAGCCAGCACGGGACACTGAGCAGTGGAACCAGCCCAGAGGAGGCCATGCAGGTGATCACAGGGCTGGAGAACCTCTCCTGTGCAGCCAGGCTGAGAGAGCTGGGGCTGTTCAGCCTGGAGAAGGCTCCAGTGAGACCTTGGAGCACCTTCCACTGCCTAAAGGGGTTGTAAGGGAGCTGGAGGAAGACTTTCCACAAGGGCATGTAGTGATGGGATAAAGGGGACCGGCCTTAAGCTGAAGGAGGGCAGATTTAGGTTTGATATTAGGAAGAAATTCTTCCCTGTGAGGATGATGAGGCCCTGGAATAGATTTCCCATAGAGGCTGTGGACTCCCCATCCCTGGAAGCATCCAAGGCCAGGTTGGGTAGGGCTTGGAACAACCTGGGGTAGTGGGAGGTGTCATTGCCCATGGCAGGGGGTGGGAACAAAATGATCTTTTAGGTCCTTTCCAACCCAAGTCATTCTATGATTCTCTAAGTGGGGAAATGGGAGTCCAGGAGCATCCTTTGGGACAAAAGAATGGAAATACAGACTGGACAAAGATCAGAAGAGAGGATGAGGAACAGGGGTGGGACTTTGCAGGGCACCACGCCGGGCAATTTGCCATCAGGTTGGAGGTTTCACATCTCAGTGCACAAGAGTCAGCTTTCAAATTCAGCCAAGCAAGGAAACAGCTCAGCCCTAGCCCCGTGCAGTGAGAGCTGTGTGTGCTTTCCCTGGTGGAAAGCAGCACTTGTGCTTGCAGTAGAGAGAGAAGCTCATGATTTTGGGGAGGGTAATGGCAAGAGAGGAGGGAGACCCACACTGGTGTGTGTACAGGCAAGGTGTTGCAAAATTCTAGTTGTGTCAGCAGCTGGCCAAGCCACATGGATGCAGTGAGGCAGAACTTGTTGCCTTTAGCCTCATTCTAAGGGAGCCAGTCTAGGGTAAAGCAAATTTATTAACACAGGATTTAATTTACAATTTCTCCTGGAGGAGAAAATTCAGAGCTCATCTTGTTCTTTTCTGCCCCCTCTACTCTTGCCATGCCTGAAAGGAAAAGTAGCCAGCTGAGGTTTAAAAGGTGTCTGAGAGCAGTCCTGATGCAATGGCAGTGCAGGGTGAAATAACCAGTTGCAAAGCCTGCCTGGGAGCGTGGAAGATTTGCTGGTGCCGTGCTGAGGGACAAAGCTGCTCCTGCTGCCCCAGCTGTGGCTTCCCAGGCACAGTCCCACCCTTTTAGCCTCTGGTGTGGGCATTGCCCTCGGTGTTACTGCCTCAGCAGCCACAAGTGCTGAGCCAGATGCTGTTTAGGTAGGGCTTCCATCCTGAGTCCCAGAGAAACCAGGGTTGTGTAAGGGCTCAGATTCACACAACTCACAAGTTTGGAAGAGACTTTAAAGATCATTGAGTCCAACCCATTGACTGTTGAGCCAGGGAGAGGTGAAATGACTTATATGATTTCAGAAGGCAAACTAATGTTCATTCAAAAGCACCTCTCTCTTTTATAGAGAACATTGTGAACATTAATTCCATTGGTCTTAAAGTAAAAACATTTCACCTGATTGGTGCACTGGACTTAGGTCAGTGTGGTAGAACATATCTATAAAAAATATGAACGGAAAGCAAGATAATAGATTGTTTACATTCCTCCTGGACTTTTTCCCAGGCTTAGCTGGTAGAAATCCTTCTCTTTTCCTCTCTGGCTGAACTGAGAATATCCACAACCCATGCCCTAACACCTCAACTAAACCATGGCACCAGAGTGGAAAGTGTTGCTGGGGCACAGGGAAAGGGAAGTTTTAATGGATAAATGTATGCAAGGGAAGAAACTGTGGGAGAAGAGAAGGTGACAGATTTCTCTGCTGGTTGGGGAGCAGATCATTCACCTGCTGATTGTTTTCCATTCCCATCTGCTCGTCGTTCATGGTGCTTGACCTGATGTAAATTCCTGTTTTCTGTTCATATATCCATGCTCTTATGCCCAGCAGGTCCCTGTAACATCACTAACAGCTGCTGGAAATGTCAGACATGCTCTTCAAAACTAGATTCCTCCCACTGGGCTCAATTTCTGCTAGAGATGTGTACAAATCATTTACACAGACCTGGACTGGGTTGCTGTGAAAAAACCCTCACAAAGTTCCTTACCAGTCAGACACACAAACCTTTCAATTATAAAAGGGAAAACCAAGGTACCATGATGTGAGGGTCTGTAACAGATCCCTACAGTATGGAAAGGGATGCATGGTGATTAAAAAAAAAAAAAATCCCTGTCATGACTGTCTGAGGGTGGGAGCATGTGGTAAACAGACATCTCACTCTCCCAAAGGTCAAGAGGAAAAGGTCAGTAGGAGAAGGAGTTGTGTGGCCAGGTTCCTCCAACACGGGAGAGACAACTCATCTCAGAAATGGGATGCAGCTAATAATGGACTGGCTATTTCAGTATCCTTCCTGGTTAACAGAAATGGATTGAACAATCCCAAGGTGGGAGTGAACTAAGTGATCATAAAAAAAAGCTGGGTCACCACGATAAGAATCGTGGATTTCAGGAAAGGAACGGAGCTGTTTGGATGTTATCTGGGACACAAGTCTAAAGGGTAAAGGATGACTGGCATTAAGATACTGTGTACAAAACATGCTGGTAGACTTTCCTGATGCAGCAGCCAGCTGGAAAGCTTTGTCTGAAATGCTCTGCAGCCCCTGGAGACAAGTTTGGTACAGACTCAAGTGTGGGGAGCAGTTCCTTGGCAGGAGCAGACCAGAGGGACCCAGCTGGGAACAGGGCACAGAGGATGTCCAGTGGCAAATTTGGCCTTCAGCAAGAATGGCCAAACTCTAAACAGACTTGTGCTACGTTATGGGCTCTCTGGATTTGTTTGTGTTTTGGGATTCCAGCACGTTGTACCTCGAGTGTTTTGTGTCCGCAGGAATGTGAACAGCATTGAAATCAAGATTAAGGTGATTGATATGGTGCTTTTTGTTTGCTAACCCGGTTCCAAAAGGTTATTCTGCTTTGTAGTGTGCTCTGAGTTATAAATGGAAGTATCCTGATGTCTGGGTCTGCTCAGAAATGTGCACAGTGGAGCCAAAAGTTCACAGCGCCCTGAGCAGTGCTGACGTGCTGGCCTTCGTGCAGTCTGGGGAGACAAGGGACAGAGCTCTTGCTATAATAATATTAACAATAATACTGATGAAGAACAAGAGATTTGCAAAAAAATCTCATGTAATTACCAAAGCCCTGTGAACCAGCCAGCTTTGTTGTCTTGCAGCCTTCTTGCACACTAAACATGTCCTGTTAGCTGCTGCTAGAGGTTCCTTTTACTGTTACAAAGCTGGAGCATGAAGAGAAATATGTGCCTTGTCCAGCTTTTCCTGTTCAGGGAGTAATTTTTTCCATGACGTCTAATCTTTTTCTTTTGCTGAACTGTCAGCAAAGCCAGACCACTTTGGCTTGGCATTTTGCCCACATCCACCTACATATTTTTCTTAACAGCAAACAAACTAATTAAATGCCTTTATCTTATGAGGCATTCCTTTCTCTGGTAGTTACTGATTAAAAAAAATAAATAAAACTTCTCACTATTTTGAGAAAACAAGAGATGAGTCAGTGTGTTCACAGCCTGGTTTATTATTAAATAAGAAGGCAGGATCAAAAAAAAAAAAAAAGAGCAGGGTGGAAAAAAATGTTAGTGCTGTCATATTGCGTTTGTGGCCAGTGAAAATAGACTGTTCCTGCTCCAGTGAGCATTTCCAATATCTATTAAAATTCATGAGCAATAAATTTGCACATGAAGGTGGACAGGGCTACATAAAAGAGGAAGAGGTATCTCTCATGTGAAAGATTAGTGTAATAAAACGTAAATTTTATAAACCGAAGCTCATATTGCTTCTTGTTCAATAGCCCTTTCAGTAATGCCAGCTGGAAATAGAAAGGCAATTATTCAGAATCAACAAAGGTTCTCCAACTCTAAAAGATAACAATTACCTTAAAGAGAAGATAAAACTTCAATTAGAAACTCTAGAAAAAATTGTACACTTTTAAAGTGAATTAATTGGGAATGGAAAAATTCAGATAGGTTGTCTAAGACAACTTCTGCTGTTGGGGGAGTTGGGTGTGGGGGGATAGCATGATGTGTTCTCTGGAATTTGTAGCTCCCAATCAATGACGTAGCTCCCAATCTCTGAATGATTTGGATAAATTCCCTGGATGCATCTTGTCCAGTTGGTGTCAGGCCACATCTGTGCTGCAGAATAGCACAGGATAGCAGGGGAGCAGCAGCCAGGGACACAAAGCCTGGCTTTGGGTGGTGCCATGGGAGCAGTGGGGCTGGTTCTGAGATGGTTTCTCTTGCCAGGACTGAGGAGCAAAGGTGGTGCTGCTGAGGACAGGTGGCTCTGGTGTTAACCTGAATTGATCCCTGTGGACCTCCTGGGCCTGAGCAAAAAGGTGCCACTGTCTGAGTGCTGACTGCAGCACCCTGACCAACCCAAAGCACCAGCCAGGCAGCGAGCGCTGAGCACGTTGATAATCTCTTGCCTGGACAGCAGCCACTGTAATGCTCTAAGCTGAAGTGAAAACAACAATAAAGAGGTCTTCAGTTGTCTCCTTCCCTAATATTAAGCCCGGTTCTAGGCTTGCCTGTGTTTGTCTGGAGAACAATTTGTGCCCCAAGACAAACCAGGAGACGCTTGCTGCTATTACCAGCAGCCCTCATTCTACTTTGGGAGGTGTTGCAAAATGTGTAAATCAGCTTAGCTTTTCATCCCTCGGTTCTCTTAATCGGGACTTCAACTGCAGCCTTTGATGCAGGCTTTACTCACAACAGACCTATTAAGTTATTTGCTCCTGCTATTGTATACCCGGGAGAGCCACACATGCCCCAGAGTTACACAGAAGCCATCCAGACTGACACCAGTGTTTATGCAAATCTCCAGGATTTATCGTTTGGCGCAGACTTTTGGGATAAAGTGCCAACCCTGTATTTAAATCTACCATGCCATGGAGTAGCATCCCAGCCCAAGAAGAAGAAAAAAAAAAAAAAGCAGAAGCAGGAGCTATAGGCTTCCAGTGGCACCATCTCTAATCCAGCCTCCCAGCCCTGAATGATTCAGAAACAGGCTGAGATCTCCAATGCATTGTTTTGATCCCTAATCCTGCCGGGTCCTCCTCCTTTGATATGCAACAGAGGGCTGCTGTTTGCCAAGGGGTGATTAGAAGACACCAGATGCTGGAGGTTTGGTAGCACTGGGCAAAGTGAGTCAGTGTGGCCTGAAAAAGGAGCAGGGAAGGCCCCATGGGTGGAGCTGATGGTGAGTTTGGTCAGACAGTGATGGTGAGGAGGGCTAAATAACCCTGACACCAGCTCCCACCCTGCCTTCCCACTGGGCCAATCACAGCAGGAAAACAGGCTCTGCCAACCCAAGCATTAAGTGTGTGCCTGTAGACACAAATGTGGGAGTCCCTGCCTCCTCCCAAAATAGCCCAAAAGTCATTTGATGCCAGCCCTCCTCCACCTTCTTGTGAGCTCTGTGGATCCCTTGGGCTCCACCAACCCTGCTGTTCCTAATCTTGGCCCTCATTTTAGCACAGGACTGTGGCAAGCACATTTCTCTCCCTCTCAAGATTTTTTCATAGAGGTGCACAGAGAGAAATGAAAGAGAAAACAATTTCTATTTCTGCTCCCTGTTTTTCCTATGTGGAATGTGTTTGGAGAATTGTTTACTTGGAGTGAGTGCTTGATTGGGTTCTGGTGAGGATTGTTTGAGCCTGATGGCCAATCCAACCCACCTGGGGCTGGACTCTCAGAGAGGGTCACGAGTTGTGTTAGAGTCAGAGAAAGTAGTATATAGTTTTAGTAGCCTCCTTTTATATAGTATATTAATGTATTTTAGCATAGTTACAATAAAGAAATAATTCAGCCTTCTGAATTAAGTCAGACATCATCATTTCTTCCCATTGGGTTTGCCTATTTACAATACAGGACCTCTGGCAGCTCATCCTTATGAAAAGCACTGATCCCTTCAGGACGCCATCCCAAGCTCCTGGATTTACCTCGTGGTAAAACAGGAAACTCCTCAGCTCCTGCTGGATGAAGCCCTGGCCCTGCCCTGAGCTTTCTGGGGCGTTTCCACTGCCTTTGGGCTTAGATTAGCACTGGTGCCACGTGGGTGTGGGGTTGAGGCTCCTGTGTGGAAAACGAAGGGACTAAAGATCAATACGTCTGTGTGCCTGCAAGGCCAAACAAGCAAAAGTGAGGGTGTCATCCTGAGGGAAAACAGCGATCTGTGATTTATTCAGGTGTGTGTTGAAAAAAAAACCAAAAACATGGCAGGAAGCAGGATGGCCAAGGGCTGGTTTAGCACAGGCTGAAGATCTCTTGGGCTTTATGTCCTCTTCTGCTGTGTCCTGATGGACATTTAAAAATAGGATGACTACCATGTGGGTGAAGAATCCTCATTCATTTTGTGCCAGCTCAGGGCCTCTAAGCAAGGATATCACCCCATCATTAGGGCTCAGGCTGCTCACAAAGCTGTAATTTCTGTTCAGTTCTTGTAGTCCCGTAAAACTGAAGAGTCAGCATCACCTGGGGCAAAAGGGTCATAATTCACTTAGGCTCAGCTCAACATCACTGGATTAGAGTGTTGAGAGCAGAAACTGCAGAGTTGGGTATAACATGAGCATCTGCAGGGCCTGTCTGGCTAAGATAAGGACTGATTTATGTTGAGGAAAATAGTCTTTGATTGGTTCAGAAGGCAGATGAGATTTTTACTGTAAGGCTGAAATGAGCCAGTGTCTCCTGGTATAACCCAGCACTGATTATTCTGGACCAGATTCAACTCATTGTGCACATATATAATATATATATCTGTATGTATCTATTGTCTATATACTGAACAGGTATTTTGGTTGCACCTATGAACAGAAAGAGGATGGGGTTGTGATCTAGGCTTAAGACAAGGGGCAAGGTGGGTGTTAGGCTCAGAAAAGCAGTTTTCCTCATTGTGAAGAGAAGTGAGTGGCAAACCTGGCTGATCACTGGTGCCAGGAATGCTGAATCAGATACCCTTGTCTAGGACAAATGGATGTTAAGTGATACTGGAATAAGTTACTTGTTCCTGCATTCAAATTCTAGGTAACATTGCTCATGCTATTTCTTTTGATCAGAAAAGACACTCCAAGCAGCTTCTCATAGAAGCCACCCCTGTAGCCCACCCCTAACCCCCAAAATGTTGCCTTGCAAACACAATACACCCAAAGATCACCTCCAGCTTTGAGCCTTCCCTACACCCAGGAATCCTCAGCCAGTATCTCCACCTTTCAGAAACTTCCTCCATGCCTCAGTTTCTTAGGTCATCTTCTATTGAGGCAGAACCTTAACACAGGAGACTAAAGAAGCACTGTTAGCTCAGGGTGGATTACACAATTACCCACAGAGACAGCAGCACTCACTGGAGGCCTTTAGTCCCTGCTAAAAGCAGAATGTTAGACTCCTGTCCACAAGAATAACCCAACCCCAGGGTTAGCCAGCCCACACTTTTGGACAATCAGCTCTGCCAGAAATCTCTCACAAGCAGCACCTGCCCCAGGAGGACCCATCAGAGGAGATACCTGGCTCTGCCTCCCTCTAAGCTCAGGCACAAGCCCAGTGCTCCATCTACACCAAAACCCTCCTGTAGCTCCAGTGATACCCTGAGGTGTGTCCCAGGAGCTTCTCACTGCTGGGCTCTCCTCTGGTTGTTTAACAACAAAGTGGAGGCAGCCTGGGTGGGATTTGCCTGCCTGCCATCCATCCATCCATAGCACTCAGCTCACCCAGAGGTACAGCCCCATGACTGAGAAAGGTGGGATGGATGAATAAATACACTGTTTTCTTCATTTCCTCTCCCCTGGTTGCTTGGGGAGCTTTGGCACACTTACAGGGATACCTGAAGTTGGGCGTGCTGCATTTGATCTGGCTAAGAAAAGTTATATTTAATAAACAGCTGTGATTGAGTGTGGCTGAGTAGCCCTATTCGCCCTGGTTTAATAGTCTCTGACTTGATCAGGTATTTCTAGCCCTTGCAAATGTGTTCTTTTGGTTCTCTGCTGGTGCTCTAAGTAATTAATTGATAAGAATGTTACCTGCTGTGGCCTGAGTACAGCCCCTGACCTGGGATGTGTGGGAGGAGACCCCGCGCTGCTGCCTGGTGCTGCTGTGGAGACCTTGGTGATGCTGAGACCTCAGTGCCATGGATTTCAGCTCTGAGAATCTGGCATGCTGTGCTGAGGCAGTGGGCTGAGCCCTTCCTTGGGATCCCTGTCACTTTTGGAGCAGCCTCTGAGACCTCACATCCGTGTTCAGCCAGCATGTGCTGAGCAGGAATGGATGGTATGGGGGAGATGCAGCAGTCAGAGGAAAACAAAACAAACCCACAGCCTCCTTTTTGTTAGGAGCTGCCAGAAAAACACCTGGTGGAGATTCAGCTGTTCCCTGACACCAGGTGATATCATGGTGCTGTCTTGGGTGGGGTCTGCAGAGAACAACTTTTGTGCAGGAATATTAAAGATGTAATGGCTAGTTCAAACAATGGGAGTCAAGGAAAATAAAAGAGGAGGATAAGAAAGTAATTGCCATAATTAGGTAGGAGGAGAAAACTGAATAGGCTGTGTTGGAGGCAGAAAAGCGCTGCTGGGTTACTTGCTGCAGGTGTTGAGCTGCAATGGTAAAGTCTCAAAAGGAAAAATTAAGAGTTTTGTAATTAATACCTCATGAATAATGCAAATAGGTGGCCTCACAAGTAGTTGTATAACTGATTTTGTTACAAGGATGCTGCATAATTCCACAATGTGCTTTTCATTTCCAGCTCTCTTCTTGATCTTCTTCCTCCACATTTCTGTTACAGGAGTTGGCTTTCTTTTTACTGAATTCCTAAGTTGGCCATGTCTGTCCCCATTTTGCTGCTGCTAGAGAGAGAGATCCTTAATAACTCAGCTAAGACAGAGGTTTAAGCATCCTTCTGGTGGCAGCTGGCACACCTGAGGAAAGGAAGGGCAGGCTGGACCCTTGGCATGTGTGGTCCCTGCAGGCACAGCTACGTGTCCCTGCTGGGTCACCCTGCAGTGACAACACCCCTGCAGGTGCTGCTTCAAGGGACACCAAATGTGGGCACCTCGGAGCTGGCCTGAAGCCTGGTGGGTGAAGTTTGCAGCTAAGATTGAGTTGAAAGAAAGACAGGACAGATACATTTGCAGCTTAATGACCTTTTTCAGACAAGAGATTAGCATTTAATGCAGCCTAGGCACAAAGCAGGCACTAGATTGGAGCAGCCATTCCTCAGAGAGCCTCACAACTTCTTATTTGCATGTATGCTACAAAATAGCTCACCCAGATGTGACTTTTTCTGGTGAGGAAATCTTCCTGTCCTGGGTTCTCTTAATGGCTTGATTGAAGGATGGGATCTCAAATAGCACTAAATTTAATCCATGGTTAAAGGATTATTTCTTGGCTCCTCAAAAACAACATATTCTGTGGAAACCTGGTGATCTTATGTGTGTCACAATATAATATTTATATCCTCATTAGGTATTAATTGTGTCACAACTCGGATCTGCAGCCAAACTCTGCTGGCACCAGATGTGTTTTAACTGGTGTCTTAACTTCCCTGCTGTCGGCCAAATGCCTTTTGGGCAAAACTGGAGGATTGGAATTGGTTGTTCAGGAAGAGTTTTAAGGAGTTAAAAGGACTGGAGGGGGAGCCAAACCCAAGAACTGAGGCTGGCTCTGGCCATGGCTCCCTATTGTAAATGCAGGTGAAGCCGGTGGGAAGAAATGCTGATGTCTGACTCCAGTTCAGGAGGCTGAATGATTTCTTTATTATAACTATACTAAAATGCATTAATATACTATTTAAAGGAGATACTAAAACTACATACCTACTTTTCTCACTACTGTATCTAACTCACAACTCATGACCCTCTCTGAGAGTCCAGCCCCAGGTGGGTTGGATTGGCCATCAGGCTCAAACAATCCTCACCAGAACCCAATCAAGCAGTCACCCCAGGGAAACAATTCTCCAAACACATTCCACATGGGAAGAACAAGGAGCAGAAATAGAAATTGTTTTCTCTTTCTTTCCTCTGTGCTCCTCTATGAAGAATCCTGAAAGAGAGAGAAGAATGTGCCTGCCACAACTTCTCCCTTCCATTTCCCAACTCTCATGGCCTCTCCTTGGGGGCAGAGCTGCCCCCGAAGCCCCAGCATCACTCAAGAGCTGGGCTGTGCCTCTCCCAGAACAGACCTCTCAAGAAATTGGGTTTTTTGTGGAGCTGGTTGTCCCTGCAGGACACCCAGTGCCTTGCTCAGGAATTTTCCTGTGGCTGGGTCAGCTCCCAGCGCTTGCTGCTGGCACAGGAGCTTTGATATCTGATCCAGGGAGATAATTGGAGCCTCTCAGGAGGCCTTCGAGGAAGCCATAATCCTCTGGCATGACAAGGTGGCTGGTGAGGAGTGGCCAGGGCTTGGCACAGAGCCCCTGGCACTCACCAGGGGCGAGGGGACATTTTTAGCTGAGATATATCAACCTAATTTTGCTGTGAGCCTTCATCCACTTGGCTGGAAGGTTTTGCCCCTTGCATCTTGGTCTCTGGTGGATTTTGTTCATCTGGGATACATTCAGGGCCTTAGAGTAAACCTGGGGAAACAAACAGAGGCTGGGAAAACAGCAGAAGGGCAGGAAGAGGCTTGATAAAAATAAATGTAGCTCTGCAACTGCTCACTCTGTATGTGCACACATACTCAATGGAAGTAAGAAATACTTGGTAAATCCCTTCTTTATGGGCCAAAGAAAGGCCCTGAGAGGAGCAACAGTTATTAAAATATGGTGAAGAAGGCAGCTGGGGGACAAGGGGAGGAGTCATAGAATGGTTTGGGTTGGAAGGAACCTTAAAGATCATCCAGTCCAACCCCACTGCCATGGGCAGGGACACCTTCCACTGGACCAGGTTGCTCAGAGCCCCCTCCAGCCTGGCACAAATAAACCACAAAAAGCCCCTGCAAAGAGGTGAGGCCAAAAGTAAGCAAGTTACTTGCAGCTCCTCTAGTTTTGGTGATGCAGGAACAGCAGCCTCATGTACCATTTTGGACCCAAGTCCTTGCACCTGGGTTTGGATTTGGGTTGTTGGGATGGGATAGGGTTGGAGCTGTTGTCAACAAGTAGCATTGTAGGGGAATCAGTAGGAGTTTGTATCCTGTCTCATGTGACTGCTAAAAAGAAGGTAAATATGACTTATTGAATATTATTGAATATGACAAGATGATATATTGTCATATTATTAAATACCTTGAGATATTGAATATTATTAAATATGACAAGAGGTGGTAGAAGCAGAATCCAAAGGCAGGATGCCTTTAGACTGATCAAATAAATGCTTTCAAGGGTTTTTTAAATGTGTGTGAATATATCTATGCACACATATTTATGTGTCTGATATATGCACACTTATTTATGTGTCTGAATAAGTATAACAATGTATCTATATATGTATAATATGTATCCATTAAAATTTTTAAGTGGTAATTGAAGAGCAGTGTAGGATTCTGGAAATATTTAAATATTTACTGTAGATAAAGTGGACACTGTGATAAGAGACTGGGGTGCAGAAGGCATTTTCCCTATGAGCCCTGTGTTTCCTAATTTCTTAGAAGAATTATGATTTGATTTTTCCTTTTGCTTTTAACACAGGAAACTCTGAGGCACTACCAAATTGGAAGAATGCTGGTCTCACCCATGTTGTTCTTTCTGAGTTGGGAATAACCATACCAATGTCCATGGCTGAGGAAGTGGGTGTTTTTTCCTCTTTCTTTGCAGATGGGATCCTGAGGGAGCTGGGATGGAGTAGCCAAAGGGGAGAGCTGCAGACTGCTGTGGGATCAGCTCAGCACAGCATTGCACAATCAGAGATGAGTTAGTGCCATCCCCATCCTCTGTGCCAGCCTGCCCCTGAAAGCAGAGCATGGCCCTGGCTGTGAGCAGCTGTGCTGGGGGCACTTTGGTGGATGCAGTGCTCTGAGAGCTCCCTGCCGTGAGAAGTGGAGAATTTTCAGTGTAAAAACAAGAAGTGAGTGCTGCATGAGTGAGCACAGGTGTGTGCCTGTGCAGGGAGGGGCACGGGCACCTGGCTGTCCCTGTGAGGGCAGCGAGGAAAGAGCCATGCTCAAAAGCTGGAATGGCTCAGGACAGCGAGGAAAGAGCCATGCTCAAAAGCTGGAATGGCTCAGGACAGTGAAGAAAGAGCCATGCTAAAATGCTGGAATGGCTCAGGACAGTGAGGAAAGAGCCATGCTAAAATGCTGGAATGGCTCAGGACAATGAGGGAAGAGCCATGCTCAAAAGCTGGAATGGCTCAGGACAGCGAGGAAAGAGCCATGCTAAAATGCTGGAATGGCTCAGGACAGCGAGGAAAGAGCCATGCTAAAATGCTGGAATGGCTCAGGACAGTGAAGAAAGAGCCATGCTCAAAAGCTGGAATGGCTCGGAAGAGCCATGCTAAAATGCTGGAATGGCTCAGGACAGCGAGGAAAGAGCCATGCTAAAATGCTGGAATGGCTCAGGACAGCGAGGAAAGAGCCATGCTAAAATGCTGGAATGGCTCAGGACAGTGAGAAAAGAGCCATGCTAAAATGCTGGAATGGCTCAGGACAGCGAGGGAAGAGCCATGCTCAAAAGCTGGAATGGCTCAAGATCCCATCCCTGTTGCCTCCTGCCTCACCCAGCCCCAGCCTGCCCCCGTTGATTCCTCACAAAGAGCCCAGATGGGATTGATCAGTGGATTGGGTTCTTCCCTGGGAAGTCCCACTGCCTTGTTGTGAGCCTTGTGCCAGCTTGTGACGCTGGGAGAGCCCTGCCTGCAAGCTCAGAGAGGGGACAGAGTAGTGGCACACACTTGAGGCCACCTTTGTGGCACCTCAGGGCAGTTCTGGGAATTTTACGTGGAAACAACCTGACTTTAAACATTTTTCTGGATGCTGTAGAGAATTGGCTGGAGCAGGGTGCTGCAGTGTGGGCCAGGAGGGAGCAGAGGAGGTGGCATTTGAAGGAGCAGTTCCAGATGTCTGCAGGCATCAAGTACAATGCTGGCCAAGTCCCACAGGTCAGCATGTCTCTGGTTTTAATGAGAGTCAGATGCATAACATCTTCTTTCCAGCCTTGGAAACAGGCTGGTGTTGTTAAAGGAATGACAACCTGCCCTGGAGCACCTTTTCTTGGCTTGCTTCAGGCTAGAGCTGAAAACACCACAGAGCAGAGCAGTCCCTTTCCAAGGGTGAGCTTGGCTAGCTGTGCCACTGGGGATGCACCCTCTGCCTGACCCCACACCAGCCCTGTTCCCCCCTGCCCTTCACCTGCCAGGGGGAAAAAGGAATTCCCTCTGAGCACAAGCCTCTGCCAGCAGGGCGAGGCTGGAGTATTCATCCACATTTGTTGGCCTTTTAGTTTATTTTTCCTTCTAACTCCTCCAGGAAGGAGGAGTTGAGTTACCTCTCAGCTAATTGAAGGGAAGGGAAGGGAAGGGAAGGGAAGGGAAGGGAAGGGAAGGGAAGGGAAGGGAAGGGAAGGGAAGGGAAGGGAAGGGAAGGGAAGGGAAGGGAAGGGAAGGGAAGGGAAGGGAAGGGAAGGGAAGGGAAGGGAAGGGAAGGGAAGCTCAGAGGGAGGAGGGGGAGGATCAGGTATGCCTCAGCTTCCCCAGTGGCACAGGCTGGTTCTGAGCCCCGGTGACTCCCCAGCCCTTTCTCTTTGCTGGGTGTGCTTGCCAGCACAGCTCATTAACAGCAGCCTTCACCATCGGGCTTCACCCTGGCTCCAGTGGCTGTTTTGGTTACTAATGAGGAGGAATGAATGGGTAAAGTCCAGTGGCATCTTCAACACCACCTCCCTGCCAAAACCTGGCTGGCAAAGCCCAGCCAGCCCCGTGAGCCAGAGTCAGCTGCTGCACGATGATGCTTGCTGGCACACGCTGAGCTGGCTGCCACCTCGGGCAAAGGGCTGCTGCAGGGCTGCTGCAGGGTTGCTGCAGGGCTGGCTCATCCTGGCAGGCCTTTGGGAAGGAAACACAGGGTGCTGTGCTGAAAGCATGTCTGGGGCTGTGTCCTTGGCACATCCATGGGGTTGCCAGGAGCAGTTCTGCAGCTCTCTCTTTCCCCAAAGCTGGCAGATACAAGGATAGGAAGTGACCCCCTCAGTTTCCAATTCTGCAAAGATTTTTGCTTTGGAAATGACCTAGAGCTGTGACCTTTATGGCAGAGAAAACACTGCCCTGGTGAGAGGGAGGGAGGTGCAGACTGTGGGTTGTACATGTGGCCCGAGAGCTTGTCTGCATCTGCACTTGCTGCTCTGGATTGCTGCACTAAAGCAAATTTCTTCTCTGGGAATTGGTGCAGTGAGAAATGTGTCAGGAGCCCAGGGGAAAAAGGGGAGAACAGAGATGATCCTGAGAACAGTTTGGATTGGTGAGCAATGGAGCATTACCACCTTTCTTTAATAAATCACTATCAGAATCTGGATTTATGTTGAGACCTGGGGAATGAAGTATTTTCTGCTTTGGAAAGTCAGTGGTCAGGCTGAGTTAATCTCAGGGTATCCAGCATCTTCTTCAAGCTGGGATGGCCTGGTCTGCTGAATAGATTTTAAATCTTGCCTTTTTTTAAAGGAAGATGTAGTCTTCTGTGAGCTGTGGAGACTGCCAAAAGGCTGAAGTCAGTCTTTATATTCACCACAAAAGTCTAGACTTCGATTTTGCAAGTGCCTAAACCCCACTGCACGTGTGCTTTTGGATGGGATAGAAGTTTCCAATGTCAGTTATAATTGTGCCCTGCTAAACCTCCTACAATGCCCCTAGCTAAGCATCTTTGCAAAAGCAAGGCAACGCTGGGGCAAAGCCAGCCTCACTGGGGGTTTTAAAACACAGCAGACGTCAGTAATTCAGCACAGGACTTGGCATGTTTTGCCTGTTAGTGGACTAAGAGAAGCAATCCTATTTAAATAGATAAAAGGGAAACGTATTGGACCCGGTCCCTGTTGAGGCAGGGTCAGGGCATGAACTCCTGTGAAAACTGGCTCTGCCGGGATTTATTTCCTCTGATCCGATCAGGCAGTGGAGACTGGGGTGGGGGAGACTCATCAGGCAGATTTCTCTCCTTGTGCATGTTCTGAGTTGGCCCAAGGCCCTTATGCCTGTCACGGTCAAGGGTTACTCTGTGCCTCTGGGGCAGAGCAAACGGGCTCCTGCCTGCTCCGCCAGGGGAGAGTGCAGAACATCTTTCCCCTTCTCATTGCCACAGCTGTAGTGTTTGTCTTACACTTGTGCATGTTGCTACTCGAGTCTCCCAGACAAGGTGTTTCTGTGTAGATCACAAGTTGCTCTTTATTAGCTTTTGAATGGTCTTAGCTCTACATCACTGCAGAGCAAAGCCTGGAAGCCTCTCCTCTCACAGTATTTCAAAAACACCAGGTAAATAAGGTACTGGCAACACTGATTTTAAATGCCATTCTTCCTCAAGTGCCTGCTGAGTGTTTCTCTTTAAGCTCAGGACTTCTCTGGTGTGGCAGTGAGAGTTTTTCAGCCCAGCCAGGTGTCATGCCAGCCTCTCCAGGGTGTCCCTGGGGCACAGCCTCCCCACCCTGCTCTCCATCACAGCTCACTGCCCTCCCAGCCCCACATCTCACTGCCGACAGCCCCTGACGCTCAGCGGGACGTGTTGGGATCTGCCTGTGCCACCTCCCCTGGAAAGGGCTTCCTGTGCTCTCACCCTGCCCTGCTTAATCAGCTTTGGGGTGTGAGTCTCTCCCTGGCTGGGGCTGGCAATAGCAGTGGACATGGCAGCTCTGGCTAAATGGACTCGATGATCTTGGAGGTCTTTTCCAACATGAACGATTCTGTGATTCCTGAATTTGGCATTTTACCACACCCCTGGATGAAGAGCGTCCCACAAGAGGGGAGAGGGGAGGAGTGGAGCAGTGCTGTGGATGATCCATCCCTCTCCAATACCAAACTGCTGTGGCCAAAGTTGTTACAGGCTTTGTGCAGAGAGCTGGGCACACTTTCAGGTGGTTTTGGCCAAAAAACAGGACAGGCAAAGTGCAGCTGGGCATCTTTTGGCCAAAAAACAGGACAGGCAAAGTGCAGCTGGGCATCTTCCCTCAAACACCTGGCCCCAGGACTGGTGTCTGGAGAACCCACTGCTCTGTCTTCCTTGCTTTGCTCCTCCAAAGAAACACATCAAAAGTCAAGGAAGGGGAAAGGCTGGATGCTCCCTCCCCAGGGCACAGGGATCTGATCAACAGCCATGGAGGTAACACAGGTTTGCACCCCATGAGCACTTTAGCACCTGAAGGCTTTGCCTGGGATTTTTGGAGGCACCCACGAGCTGGTCTGCACCTCATGCCACCCAGCTGGGGTTAAAGGAGAGTGGGGGAGAGGAGATATCCCCTCCTCCAGAGCTCTCTGCTAAGGGAGGCCTTGCAGAGCAGCTCCCACATGCCTTGTTTTTCTTGCAAGCCTGATGTTGAGTGGAGCCAGGGTGGTGCAAGAGAGGAGAGGAGGCAGGAATGAAAGGGCTGAGGTTTGCCTCGGGGCCTCTTTGCAATCACCCAGCAATTCTCTCCCCTCTCCACCACCTCCAGCAGCAGCAGCAGCGTGTTTGAACCGAGTCCTCTGGAGACCTGTACAAACACAGCAGCAGGTAAATAAAGCTGCCTACTGCTGGGAACGAACTGCTGCGAAGCCAGGCAGTGCAGCAGGGGCTGTGTCTCCCCCGGGGGCAGAGGCTGGGATGGAGGAGTCAGGAATGGGGATGGTGTGAGGCACCTTCCCCTCTGCTGGGGCTCCTGCCCGGGGAGACGGCACCAGTGGGTGCTGGCAGGAGCCCAGACTGTGCCAGCGGGGCTGTGCAGGCAGAAAAACCACATCTAGAGATGAAAAGGTGAAGGTTACGGTCACGAACATCATTTCACTGTATCGTTTTTTTCTTATGTTTCTCCCTGGGCTGGAATAGCCAGCTGAGGCCATGGTGAGAAGCCCAAAGGAAGAGGATGAGCAAAGCGTCTGCAGAAATCCTGCAAGCAACCTCTGGCTGATCTTGGAGGTGAGCAGGAAGAGTTGATGTTCATTTTTCAGCCCTTTCACCTGCAAGGGAGCAGTTGGGGACCTGGAGCAGGCTCGGCTCCATGGAGCCCTTCGTGTCACAAACCGCCTCAAGCCCACCTCCCAAGCCTTCAGGGTTTTTTTTTCTAAAGAACACACCTGAGATTGGAAAGAGACACAGAAATGCCTGTAAGCTTTAGGTCAACAGCCAGAGACTTCAGCTAAGTCAGAGGAGTGCACATACAACTAGAAAAGTCACCCGTAGGAGACCTTTACAAAACAGTAATTCCTAATTGCTGCATTAGTGCCAATTTAGCACCCCCACTCACCCCTCCTGCCCCCAAGGAAGGCTGGTTCACGGGGGGGGGAAAATACCCACTCCAACACTGGCAGCATGTCATTGCAATCCTTTGTTGTTTTTTTGTCTAGTGCCAGCTGTGTTGCCTTCTCTGTAATGCATAGCTGGTGCCTGTTATTGTGAAAGACAGCATGGAAATAAGGACTCATGAGTGTGGCCTCATGTTTAATTAGAAGCTAATGTACTATTATTATTAGGCACTGAAGGAATGTACTGGCAAAGCAGTGTTTGAGCTGTTTTAAAAGCATTTTATGTGTACTTTCCCCTTACCTTGCTAGTGTGAACTACCTTTATGAGAGGTGCAAGATTGCTGTTACCTGGTCTTACAGCACTTTTGCACTTCAGGCAAGTACTGGAATTGAGGTATCTTTAATCTCACTGTTCAGGAGACTGTGAAATAGAAGGGAATGGTTTGTGCTAGGCTAAGCCAAGCATTTAAACTTGAGAGACCAAGTGGCCTGTGGTTGAATTTGCTATATTGAGACAGTGATTAAGCACAGCTGAATGAAACATGGCAACCTTACTGGTCTCCAAAGAAGTGGAAGGAAGCAGAAAAATTACAGTTGTTTATTGAGTGAGAAGTTTCACTGTCAGCACCTTTAGGAGCTTGCTGGGACTGCCATGCTCTGCTAAGAGTGGCTTTGCTTTGTAACCTCCATGTAGTGGCGTGAGCGTGGCTTCACCATTTACTTTTAAATTCCATTTCATTCTCCACTAACAGCTACAGCTTAAGAAGAAACCATCCCAGTTGTATATCGAGGTGTTACATGCATAAAGATTAGGTTATGTGAGGCTTTATTCTACAACATTTTTTCTGCAAATAACAAACACCTAACCATTCCTTCAAGCTCCTGACTTTCTGTAAAGCTGCAGGGAATGTAAAACTGAGGGCAGCCTTACATATCACCAGTTTGGACTTCAGCATCATTCAAGACAAGGCTGGATGGAGCTCTGAGCAGCCTGATCTAGTGGAAGCTGTCCCTGCACAGATCAGGGGGTCTTTAAGGTCCCTTCTAACCCATTCTATGATCACTACACACATGATAGTTGTGTTCTTCTGCTGTTGGTCAATGGGTTTTCAGTGGCTTTATCGACTCCAAAATACAGACAAGTTGTGGAACACACTTTTTATTAATAACAGGCCACATTTGTACTTTGAAAAGAGTGAAATTAAAAGGTGTATTAAAACATACCCACTCTAAGCAATCTATTTTCTTCAGTAGAAAAAAGCATACAACAGGTAGAAATCCTATATACACAGTATATCAGTTCCAGTCATCAGCCAATCCAAACAGTGTTTTGCAAATTGGTACAATGGTGTTAGAACAGACCATCCACTTCCAGTCCAGTCCAAATTTCAGCTCTTGACTTGCTCATTTAAGACAAACCACTAAGCACCTAGTCCAGTTTACTGATCTCAGGATACATACAGGGGAGTACTGTACATGAAGACAGCGTTAAGCTTTTACTTCTGCTTATTCTTTTTGAAATCCTGCCTTGCTATTATGTATGCCTCAAAAACTTTGAGTACATGGAAATCTGTAGTCAATATCTCCATTAAAAACTGCAGCAGAAACCTGATTAACTGTACCTTAAACAGCCCTTTCCTCAACTCCTGCATTAATTTCAAGCAGACTGCTGTTGTGCTTACTCTAAACTGGAGGTTTTCAGCCCAAAATATCAATTGCTGCAATGAACCATGAACTTATGCCATCTTTTTTTTTTGTTGTTTTTGTTTTGATGAAAATAAAAAAAGCATAATGTTAGTTCTTAAATTAGTTTGGCACATGAGAAAAAAAAAAAAAAAGCAGGGAGAACACACAAGTTGCATCATTCTCTCAGAACATCCTTGGGGAGGGAAATGTCCCGATCCAGGCAGGGTGGGCAGGCACGGAATGAGTGACACAGACCACGGCAGACTCCAGCTCTTGGCCTTGCAGCTGGCCTCAGGCACACTCAAACACCTCAGTCCATCAGCTGCCACCGCTGGTGAGCACATCCCTGCGCAGCTGGAGAAGGCCCTGGGCTCCAGCAGCCTCCTCACACCAGGTTAAAAAGCACCACTCTGCACCTTTTGCTTAAGTGTCACTTAACACCATAAGTGAGTTATTCCTGCTCTGCTGGGCGGCTGGGAGCAGGGTCTGACACTTGGGTCTGGGCATGTCAGTGTGGGCCCCATGCTTCAGGAGAACCTCCACTGCTTTCGCGTGGCCCCCTCGCGCAGCCAGGTGAAGAGCCGTGAACCCCTCGCTGTCAGAAATATCGATATTTTCTGCACTGACAAGTTCTTCCACTACTTCAGAGTGCCCGTTTTCCGCAGCGAGGTGCAGCGCTGTCCTATTTAAAGGGCCTCTGGCTAGAACGCTGGCCCTTTCATCCATCAGCAGCTTTGTCGTGGCTAGGTGGCCGCTGCGGGACGCCAAGTGCAGGGCCGTGTATCCTTCTGCCGTGGCGGCCTCGATGTCTGCCCCGTGCTTGAGGAGCAGCCTGGAGGTGCTGGTGTGGCCGGTTTCGGCGGCAATGTGCAGGGCAGTCTGCAGCAGCCCGTTGCGGACGTTGACGTCCGACTCCAGGTCGATGAGGAGGCGGGCGACGCGGTAGTGACCGCGCTGGGCGGCCAGGTGGAGCGAGGTCCTTCCGTCCGCGGTCTGCACGTTGACGTCGGCGCCGCGCTGCTTGGCCAGCAGCTTCACGATGGGGAGGTGGCCCTGCCAGGCGGCGTAGTGAAGGGGCACCCAGTCGTCCTTCCCCTTGATGTTCACGTTGACGCCTCTTCTCAGCAGGATGCGCACGATGTTCTCCTGGCCGTACTGGCAGGCTATGTGGATGGGGGCCCTGCCCTCAAAATCCACCTCGTTTAAGGACGCGTTCTTATCCAGCAGCATTTTGGTGCTGAAATCATCCCCGTTTTGGGCAGCAAAGTGAAGAGCGGTCCACTGGTCCTCATCTTTGGCATTGACGTTGATTTTCCTTGCCATAATCAGTTCCACGATGCTTTTAAATTTCTTCTCGATGGCTATGTGAAGAGGGGTGGACCCTTTCTTGTTGGTGAGGTTAGGGTTAGCGTTGTACAGCAGGAGCCATTTGACACATTCTTCTTGACCTGCTTCAACAGCCAAGTGCAGAAGACTGGAGTTCCCGTCTAAAACAATATCAACATCTTGAGGCTGGAGGATCTTCATCAGCTTGCTGGTATCTCCAGATAAAATTGCCTCCGTTAGTTTCCTCTTCTGTATGTCTGTAGTACCAATATCTAAATGGATACAAGGAAGAAAATTTTTACCATGAGGGTGGTGAAACACTGGAACAGGTTGCCCAGAACGGTGGTGGATGCCACCTCCCTGAACACATTCAGTTTGATCTAGTTAAAGATGTCCCTGCTCATTAAAGGTCCATTCCAACCCAAACTGTTCCAAGATTCTGTGGAAAACACAGCATCACAATTCTGATACCCATCAAACTTTACCTGCCCATGGTTTCAACACTGAGCTGCCTGCAGAGCAGGCATCCCTCTTGCTCCACAGGAGTCCCAGAACATTTTCAGGTCAGATTTGAGCCCCCACTAACTCTCTTTGTTGTGGTATGAAGACCAAAGGATGTTGTGGTTGATCTCCCTGCACTAACCATTGTTTACCTAACTAGAAAATAGTTGTCTGAGGTTTGCAGCTCTGGAATGAAAAGTGAGGGGGTCTTTATTTCAATGGCCCCAGGGGCTGCTGAGAAGGTGGCTTGAGTCCTCTCAAAAACCAAGGTGCTGAGGTTTAGGCTTAGTGTAACTGAAAAAGCCACAGTCTCAGCTGACCTGACTGGTCAGCGGCTTTAATCCCACATCAAGTGGGATGCTGGACTAGTAGTGACCTCCCTGCCAACCAACCTCTACATGACTGATTCTGTAATTGCTTTAATAGGAGTCTACTCCTTTACAAAAGTAAATGAGATTTATTATTTCTCATTAGATCATGTTCAAGAACCACATTTTGTTTGTTTTTGTTTTTTCCTTTTAAATAACTACCTCCAGTAAACAAATTTGTAGTGCTGACAGCAAGAGAAAGAAAGGCTAACAGTAATTTCCAGAATGTTATTCTGCTCTCCAACCCATTGACTCCCATGCCCCAATCCAAACAACTACAAAGGAAAACTTGACCAGTACCTGAACTCTCCCGTTCAAAGGAAAGGGAAAGGGATCCTCTGGATGAAAAAGCTGAATCTACAGATGAAACTCCTGAAAGCCGCTTGTCACTGGAGGCAAGTTTGGACTCAGAAGAGCTGCGGCTGAGATCCTCAGGGCCTTCCATAGTCTGTGAAATCCCGGAATCCAACTGGGACAACAACTCTGAGAGACTGTAATCCTTAACTGATGGTAGAGCAGGCTCCTGTTTCTTCTGGGATAGTGCACAAATCCCCTTCTAGAGAAGCACACAAGTATTATAGAAAGGTCAGCAAACAAAACTGAGCACAAAGCCCTACAGAAGAAATAATTTTTTTAGTTTGCAGGTAGCCTTTTTAAACACTATTTGTATTAAATGAAACCTATGAATTAGATAACTGAATTTTTTCAGAAGCAGGAGGGCAGCTTCCATCAGTGCTCAGAGCCACTAAAGCCATGTGGCTCTTCTGCCTATGATGGTTTTTAAGATCAGTCACACCCACACAGTTCCAGCCTTTATTTCCTAACTGTCCTGCTCTCCTTCCACAGAATAAAATGCACTTGCATTTGGTTCTGCCCTGAGGTTTTCCTGAGCTGGTTCATGCCCCTGCTTGTCCTTCACCAAGACCCACTTCTATCAGGCAAGGTGGTGCTCAAAAGCAGCGAAGAGAAGGTTGCTTGGAACCTTCCAAGTCATAAAGGAGCCAGTTCCTTCCAAAACCCTGCAAGTTTGAACAAGCAGTGAAAGAGAAAATACCTCAGGCTGCTGCTCTGGGGCATTCTTGGTGTCCAGGTCCTGAGTTAACATCTCTTTTGTTTCATCTTCTGGTTTTTCACAAAGGGCCTCTGTTTCTGAAGTGATTTCTTTAAAGGAAACAAGAGAAGGTTTTAGTGCTTGTTTTTTTCAGTGGAAGAGTTTCTGAGATATCCTGCTGTCTTTCTCTATCAATTGAACTTAAAATCTCTTGAGATACTGAGGGAGAAGGACTCCAGTGCTGACCATTCCATCCAGCACCTCCTCAGTGGGACAAGTGTGCAGCCAAGCCAAGGGTACACAGGGCTGCCCAAACAATTCATTTTCAGTCACACCAGACTGCTGTTACACAGGGGCCATGCCTCAGGACTGTGAATTGGGAACCACTGTACTGCTGACAGATTCAAATACGTTTTTTTTAAAAGATGGAATCCCTCAATCCCTTCAGTCCTCATTCCTTGTTTGAGCAGGAAGAGAGGGAAGAGGCAAATCTCTCCCATTAATGCTAAATGAAGCTACATCCTTCTGCACACTTGAATTCATAACAGGTGCTTTGGACAAGTTCAAACCTTTTACTGGCAGAGAAGTGATACACAAACTGTTTCATTACAAGAAAACAATTCAGTTTCTCAGCATACAACAGTACAAATTTCAAGAGCCAGTTCCTTCAATGCTTCGGTACACTGCAAACCACACCAGCTCCAGCTTGGCTTATGTCCTGACACTCACTATCAGAAATAAACATAAATTCTGGCTAAATGGACCAACTAGCTCAGTACAAGGCTTGTGTTTACATAACACCATCATGGTCAGACATGTCCTCAGATAATCCCTTCCTCCACAAATGAGTAAGTGGCCTGTATCATTGTCTCCACCACACAATGTGCTCTATTTACTCTGTCACAGAGCTTCTCAGTTTACCCCAGGGATTAGCAGAGTCCTGAGCAATAACGTGACTCATAGAAGAATAAATGGGCAGCCAAGTTAAGAGGAAATCTTACCTTGAAATGTTGGCCGTTCACCAGGATCATCTTGCCAACATTTTTGCATCAGTTTGATCAAGTTATTACATGAATGAGGCCTGGATTTGGAAACAGCAGGTAGCTCTGGGCGGTGGCCTTTAACTACTTTTACCATAATATGTAAAATGTTGTTTTCCTCTGCAAAGCAAAAGCACACACATTTAGATGTCCCAGCAATAGAGATCACTTCTCTTTTTCCCAATAACATTAAGAGTGAATTAGGCTGAAAATTCGTTTTCACACTTTTTTTCCTAGATTTCATATCAATAGGGAAAAAAATTGTTGGTTGTCTTCTCCAACAAGGTATTTTTAATGCAGTAACACCTGCTACTTGTGTATCATTTAAAAACAATTTTCAGCAAGTGACTGTGTTAGTTTCCACCCATTAAAGAACAAAAGGAAATAAAAAAACCTCAAACAGTTCTTTACTACCTCTCTTTGGATTTGGATTTCCATAGCTGCTGTAAGAAAACAGAACCTTAGGTTTTATTTAGACCAGGTACCTGAACTATCCATAAAGGTGAAGGAAGAACACAAATCAAGAGGTCAATAATGCAGCTCCTGACTGTAAATCAATCACTGGGCTAAACGGAATCACTCACTGGGAGAAAAACTAATAGTAGACTGGAACTTGTTGGGACATGTTTGCTATACATAGGCCAGTCACAGAGACAGGAAAGTCATAAAGAACAAACAGCTGCCTGTCGAGGTGCATTTACTGCGGGGAGGAACAGGGCTTATTCTCACAGACAGCTTTTCTTTTTTTTTTTTAAAGGAACAAATCTGTACCCACAATCTACAAATAAACTACAGAACCTCTCTAAAGAGGAGCTGCTTCTGAACAACAGCAGAGCTGCCTGCCAAGTTGGCTTTGCCACACACTGATCTGAAGCTGTGCAGCAAACTCCAGCAGATGCAAAAACATGCAGACAAAAATCCTGCAGCAATATAGGTTCTGTTTCCATGGTGTAGCACAAAGGAGGACTTAAGCTTGTGATCAGAATTTGAGAGCTTAAAAGTCTCTGCCACACAAGACTGTCAGAATTTGGAGGTCATGCAAAGAAATCTGGGGCTAGTTGGTCAAGGAGTGTGCTTATCAATGGGAAAAAGGAAAAAAAAAATCCAAGATAACACACAACTTACCTGCAAAAGGCTTCTTCTGTGTAAGAACTCCCCAGACCACGATGGAAAAGCTACCAAAAAAAAATATAAAAGGTAAAAAAAAAAAAAATTCTAGAAATTTTTTAACCAAAAAAACACACAGAAGTGTAATTTATTTTCCTTATCCCTCCACTTTTGCACCTAATTCAGCTGATGAACACACACACACACATACGGAAGAATGCAGCTAAGAACCATGATTTCATATGGTAGCTTTGGCAGGGAGGAACCTGAGGCAGCAAACACAGGAACTTGCTGGAGGCTGCCAAGTCCTTGGTAGCATTTACCAACCACTGCACATCCACCCTGACAAAATCAGAGGAAGCATTACAGTGGATTTAATTTAATGCTTCTGCCCTGCGAGATGACTTTAAATAAATCAATTTAATTTAGAATAAGAGATATCTTTTTAATCTAAAGCTGTGATTTCCTTTTCCGAATAATCTTGCCATGAAAGAAGAGCCAAAGACCTAGTGATGAAATCCACTGAAGATAACTCAGAATTTTATCACACACTCCAAAAGTAGGCCAGGATGTACCTTTAGAAGGGAAATTAAAGGTGGGCAGAGTGCCTCCCACTGCCAGCTGCTAACAAATAATTTCAAGACCCAGGATCACCTGCAGTTTTTAAAAGGCCTCTACCCTACAAAGACTTTGCAAAACCCAAAGCAAATTTGACACATTTCAAGACGAGGCTCAAACTGGATTTAGGGGTCTCATGCTTAAAAAAAAAAAATAAAAAGGGCTCATTTTACAGAGTTACTAAAATAACATTTAGGTGTTTTCATAGTTCACTGACCTGTACACATCATGTTTGGTGTCAAAGCACCTGTTTTTCTCCTTGATGCGCTCTGGAGGAAGATAGGCAATCGTGCCACACAAACCATCCATGCTGATGTCATGGGAATGGGACAAGCCATTGCACTTTGCAAGCCCAAAGTCAGAAATCTGGAAAAAAAAAAAAAAGGAGAAGGAAGAAGGTAAGAAAAGTGCATGGTACCATCAGACAAAAATATTTTCTGCAAAGAACACAGGATCACCCAACAAATACGGTGAAGAGCTGTTCAGAAATATTAAGCCAATAAAACACATAATGCTACGGTAGGTTTTTCCTTTATGGTAAAGGTAAAAGAAGAAAAAGAAGAAGAAAAAATAAAGACGAGCAGTTTTTGCAAGCACCAGCATGCCAGCCCATTACATAGCAAACACAACAAACAGTCAAGACAATTTATTGTAATTTAAACCAGTCGAATTTAGCTACTGCAAACTACTTTAATGTAATTATTGGCCCTGCCACCCCCTTTCCCTACATAACCTCACACTGTATGAGGTGTTTAAACATCCTGGCTCCCCAGTGAACTCTGGAGAATCACTCTTCCAGGTGTTCTGTTACAATGACCATGCCACTGAGGACCAAGCCCAACAGCAGAGCCACCAAGTGCTAAAAAACCCAAATGGAAACACACAGACACACCAAAAACCCACACTGGGAACTCTTTTTGGCAGCCAGGAGATACAGCAAGTCGGTGCAGTGACGCAGGGAGCACAGCTGAAATGAGCACAACAAGTGACAGCAAGTTTATAAAAAGGACACACCTCCACTTTAATTTCAAGTGTCAAGCAAATATGCATTCATTTGCTCTCAAAGGCATACTAATCACCGAGCAAACAGATAGGCCAGGAATTTCCTTTGTCTTATTTATTTCCCACTGGACAAAAATGTCTATTATGCCAAGTGGTAATTTCAAGAAAAGTCAAGTCTTTTTGGACCACTGAGCCCACTGATTTTTGTCTACATGTCAGATAAGATTCCCCCTCCCCCAACTTACATATTCCTTTTATCTCATAAATACTCAGGTTTTTCAATGACTCATTCCCCTTTTGATCTTTGCAGCTTCTCCTTTGAGAAAGTTTTCCCTCAAAACAACAAGCATAATTAAAAAAAACTTTTCTTTTTTTTTTTTTTTTTTTTTTTTTAAATAGGCTCTGACTGTACACTTTGAGAAGTTTCTCTCTAAAGATACCACAGAACTAGTTGTAACATGTGTCCATTACTGGAAAGGGAGAAAATGCTGCCAGCTTCAGCCTCCTGAAGAACAGGCACATTACACAGCCATGCAAGGAATCTCCCTTTGCCATAAAACAAACAAAGCAACCCACACACAGCTTCAGCAAGAACCTCTCCCATGGACAAAGATCTCAGCAGAGGCATTCTGAGGAGCTGGGGAAGTCCTGCACCCTAAAACACAGGTATGTGCAACCTGTTGTCCCTCTTTTAATCTGTAATGTGGGAATGGCTTGAGAACAGAAAAAACCCACACACAGGGAAGAAAAGAAAAAAAAAAAAAAAAAAGGAAAGTCATCTGGAGGAATGGTTTCTCATCTTTGTAGAGATACACTCTCAAGAGAGGGATTGCTGGCAAGCCAAGCACTGGAGCCCAGGAAAGCAGCAAGAAACCCTTGTCCACACACCAGAACACCCTGGGAAGAGTCAAACTGACCACTTCAGGAACTGCTGCAGGAGTCTGGGGCACCTGGTGCTCCACAGGAGAACAAAAGCCCAACCCCAGCATCACACCAGGCTGTGGTGTCAGGTTCAGAAATGAACTGAACCCTGCAAGTCTGAACGGATCCGACGTGGTGAAGCGCTGCTCTCCTTTGATTAACGTGAGGCAGAGGCTTGTGTACACCTCAAGAAATCCAGGCATAATTAAAGCCACACACCTCCCTCTTTGTCTAAACAATGGTGTGTTTCCTACTGCGTGAGTTAAGGAATAAAGATGAAATGCAGACAGCAGGGTGACACTCCTGTGTTTGGAGCCACCAGCTACGGTGTGTGAATCTAAGGCTGGGGGCTAAGGCAGAGCTGAGCAGTTCAGACAGAAAAAGTCACCCTACAAACTAAGAAACAGCTAAGGTACATAGCATACACCCTCCCTGGCCAGCAAGAGCTTCACCTTGTGCAACTGTCCCTACCTGGTGTGATGGACTGGGTGTTAATGAATAAAAAAATCACCTGTACAGCGCAGGGCTACGATCATACCAAATTCTGCAGGAGAAAGCACTGGAAATTGAGGAATTGTTATCTGGCAGGCTGCAACAAAACAGCTACATTCTGCAGACAGCTTTTTGTGGCTTTTATTAGTTCCTCTAGGGTGAATTTTCCACGCTGCATGGTGTATTTAGGTATGCAGGTTCTTTAAACACCAGTGGGAACTGCGCAGTGGGTGGAAGATACAGTCATTTAACTCGCCTGGTTTGCCTTTAAATTGCTTGCCAGGCACCTCATTCTGCAACAGCCTTGCTGGGGAAGGCAGTGAAAGTGGAGCACCCTTCCCCACTCCTTCCTCCACATCCTTGCTGGTCCCTGCAGCCCACCCCAGGCTCTACCCTTCCCTAAATTTGAGGGAATCCACAATTTCACTCCTCACACTGATGCCTTAAGAAAGCTGCCCTAGAGCAGAGGCTGGGCAGAGCTACAGAATAAAGCAGGGATTTATTAAAGGATCTCCTCATGGATCCACCTTGGGCAGCACCAGAGCCCAGCCAGGGCTGCACCCAAATGAACCAAAATGGCCCCAAAATGCACGAGCGCTCCCGGGGGCTCTCCCTGGGATCAGTTCTGCTCCATTGGCACCTTGGAGTTCATTGTCCCATTCCAGCTTTAGCCCAGGCAGTCCCATCCTGCTTGTTTTTCTCTCTCCAGCCCACGCTGTTTGTGCTCCTGGGCTGAGATTTGGATCATTTGTCCTTGGTGCCCAGCTGGAGCAGGAATTTTGTCTCCCTTCTCTGTGCACAGAGCTCACCATCCCTGATACAGAGCCCAGACCCACACACTGAAACAGCACAAAATCTGAAAAATAGAAAAGCTAAAACCTGAGATATCAATGCCAGTGATTTCAGGTGGGTCCCTTCAAAGGGACAGTGGCAGCAGCAGGGGAGACACGGAGGCGACAGAGGCTGCTCCATGCAAAACCAGCATGGGAAGGAGGGAAAGGAGCCTTGGCCAGAGCCCACGCAGGCAGGGGATGGTTCAGGTTTGGTGGTTCATGTTCAGGCAGCTCTGCTCCTTCCAGCTGCATGAGAACCAACACGTGAGCTCCGAGCAGGGACGGGAGCTGCACATGCTTTCCTGCCCACTTTCCTGCTGAAGGATTCCGAGATCTGAAGATTTCTATTTATTTATTTATTTATAGTTCAGTTTGTTTTTAACCTCATACACGTTAAGATTCTCTCTGCTTCTGCCGTTTGTAGATCTTTCCACTCTAGTTCGTACAAAAACACTCACTTGAAAAGTTTTAGATGCTTTAAGAAATTATTTTTGTATTTCGCAATGTTTTTTTTGAAAACTAGAAGATATGCTCACATAACTACAACAGCTACTATAGTCAGCTATTCCCAAGCACTGCAGGGATCTAGTTCCAAGAACAAAATAAGTGCTTGAAAAGTGCCTTTTTTTTACTGATGACTCCTGACAGGCTGCCCTGAATTCTGCTCTCACCTCCCGATGTCCTGAACTGTGCACTTAGCTCCTGATGCTTTATGTCATTTTTCTGCAAACAAAACTCAAGAACCCACTGCAATGGACTCAGGGACAGAGTTCATCAAAAGGTTTTCTAAATCAAATTCACTGGATTAATTTTTAATCTCTGCTGCAACATCCAGTATTTTTCTCTGTACAAAGTCTCTGTACTTGGATATTGAGAATGCCCCCATATTTGTCTGTGGAGTATTAGGTTGTCTGGTGGCAGGACATGTTTCCTTTGTTTGTTTTTCTGGGGGTAGGGGAAAAAGGCTTTTACATTCTGATTCTTAAGAAATGCCTGAAACTTTAAATGAATAGGGTTTTTTTTTGTTGTTGTTGGTTTTTTTGGTGTTTTTTAATGAATGCACTTCAGTTATCTTCTAAAATAAACTTTTCTGAAACAGGCTGTGTTTCCACCCTTTTCCAACCTGCCCTGAAACTTTTAACTCCTCCAAACCTGTTTCAGGTGGGACATTTGTTTTTAGAAGCAGCCCAAACAAGAGCCAAACACCCATTTTAATCCGTCATGAATCTGCATTACTCTAACAGGGATGGTTTTGTTCCCTCCCCTGTGCCACCACAATTAGATCAATCAGAGAATTGATCAAGGTGCAAACCAGCTTTGTTAGCTGGGATTAAAGAGCCAAACAACAACAGCCCTGCATGGAAACCCTGATCAGGAAGGGTAGGAAACAAGCAGAAGGGACACACAAAACAAAGGCTTTCCTCATCTGTAATAACAGGAGAGCAATTGCAGCTGATAAAAAAGTGGCTGTGCTACCTACACCAGGCAGTCTAATAAAAAGAGACAACTGCTCTTTACCAGCCTGGCCTCTGGGTATTGCCTGTACCTACAGTTAATAACCTACATGAAGAAGCTTTCTGATCATGAAATTTGCCATCTCACTAGGTTGCTTCTAACTCCATTCTCAGAAATTGTGCAGCTGAACTGCAAAAAATAAAAGTGAAGACCACAGAAGCAAGACGGTCAGCACGGTACAACACAGCAGCAAATTTCACATTGGTTTAAACTGGAGGACTGGGGAGGGGAGAAAAGCAACTACAGAGAGCTTTAAGCAGTGCACAGCTGAGAGCAGCTCATTGTGCTTCAAGTGCCTTAAAACCAAAATCTAGGAGATGAAAAACAACTGGTCAGGCTTGTTTCTGCGTGTACATGAACCCACACATATATACATGTATGTATGTGTACAAATACATACATGACAAGATGAGGAGCTGCAAAAAACACAGGCTGGATAGTGAGAGAAATAAGAGCTTAAAAATAATGTTTCTGCCAAAAGTAATAAGCTGCAGGTCAGCTTAATTTTAAACACCTGAACAAAAAGCAACACTCTTGACCATGAGATTTTGGAAGGCAGAAAACCCGTGAAGCAGCAACAGAGATCACCAGGGCATGGCGGCTGGCAGCAAGTTGGGCATGAGATTTCTGCATGTGGTGGGGGTGTTTATTCTCCTGCCAAGGGCCCTGCAGAGAGATCACATTGCAGCAGGGAAGGAGCAAACTCCCAGCCCACGAGGGCAGAGCTGGAATGTGGCATTGCTTCCCCCGTGCCAGCGATTGCCACACCACAGCAGCTCAGGGGACACGTCCAGAATGTGTGTACAGGGCAGGAGAGCTGAAGAATGAGCTCAAAAGATGTGGCCCAGCTGAGCAAAGAAACAGATGTCAGACAGAGTGTAAATACTGAAATATTTGAGTATGAGGAACACTGGAGGAAGAGTCAAGGGAGGATCTTGTTGGTAAAGGTTGACATGAAGGATGACAAAGTCTGCCTGGGTATGGAATAATCCTGCCAAGGAAAGCACAGTGTTTAAGGCAAACCAGATGGAGCAGGACATGGCAGGGAGGGCAGCTCCCAGCACCAACTCACACAAGGGAGGATGGCTGCATCCACCCTCCAAAAAACAGCAAAGCTTTTGTACTTGTGCTATACACGTTACACACAAATATTTAAAATCACCAGGGAATCCCCCAACGTGCCTCAGGCAAAATTAATATCTGTCTATCTATATCCCTGCCCAGGCTAATGCCATCCTCCTAATTATCCTCCCAGTTCAGCACACGCTTATGTAATGGCCAGGCTTTATGATATGGAGGCACCCACTTGATGATAAGTTCTGTACAGCAGCACTGCCTTAGTCACCAGCCTCACTCAGGGATTTACAGTGAGCACAGGGCTTGTAAAAGGAGCAGGGTGTGTTTGCATTTAACTGCAGGATGGCACAGCAGCTTTTCCAGTGCTCTCCACTGGAAGACTGACTGTTTCCTGGCTCAAGGGCAAACAGTTTGTAAAAGTCCTCCCTACCTCCAAACTCTTCTTTTGGAGTCTGCAACATCTCTTCACTCACCTTAGGACTCTATTAGGGACAGGTCACATACTAAATTAATGCTGACATTTCAAAACACTTCAATCAGCAGCTCCATTAGCCTTCCAGCAAGAAAATGCACATTAAATCAAGCTGCAGGGTCTGAAATTTAATTGCAAATTTCACATCACACAAAAAGAAGGTTAGGGGCCACATTTTTGAAGTGAAGGCGCCTCACAGAATATGTTCATCTCTCATTTTGCATATGGATTCCTGTTTCTGCTTTGCTTCTTGGAGGGCTTTCCAAGATGCCTGGATGTAAAAGACTGGATGGAAAAGATGTGGATGTAAAAGACTGCTGGCTGGAAAAGGTTTGGATTAAACCACTCCTTCCTGGACTCCATGGAAAGGATCTGACGACCTTGATGTGTTTCATATAGAAGCACATCAGGGATGTCAGCAATGACCTCACCAGAGACTTTTTTATTTTTGTACATTTTGCACTTTGCCCCCTTGTGTTACATCACCACTCTGATATAGGTTGTGCAGCAGGCAGAACATCAGGCACTTCAACCTCCTGAAACAGTGAGAAAAACACAGCCTTGCTATCTGGGCTCATGGATGAGTCAAGAATCAGGAATTTAAGAAGTTATGCAAGCAAGCATGAACTTTTAAGTAAATAAATACTTAGCAAAGGTCTCTCAGCATGGTTGTGTGAGAACAGGCTTTCAACAATTCAAATCCTGATGTTGTGGTCATAATAGCATGATCACCTGTAGATGCCTCCTACCTCAGAAAGAAAATCCTTCTAAGAAATAAATGACTAAGAGGCCTAGTAAAAAAGCTCAGACCATCACAAGTGTGATTTCTTTAGTGACACACACCTCCTATGGCTCCAACCCTATCATGACATCAGGAAATATGTCTTTATTTAATGAAAACTTCATTTTTAGAAGGATACAGGCAAGACCAAAGGCACTTGATCAGTGAGGGGGCCAGGAAAACAGAGAGCAGATGGATTATGGCACTGCTAAAAAAAATAATTGAACACTTAAAAAGAAAAAAAGGGAAAAAACTGTATTTCAGTCTCTGTGCTCCCTGAAAATAAAGTTGAGAAAGCAAGCACAGCCTCCTCAGTCCAGCTGACCACAGAACCTCCAGCAGAGAAGGCTAAGTTTGTCAGTTTACTCTGGAAATGGATAACAAAAATAATTTCATGCTGTTACAGCCACAAAAGAAATTCCTTTCAACGACCTCTGGTATGCATGAGCAGTCAGGACAGAGATACTTCCTCACTGTACATGCCCTGAGCAAATGGAAATGAGCTGCCTCTGGGAAGGCTTCCCCAGGCTCCAGCTGAAAATGAGATCTGTGCATTTAGTGGTGCAGACAAAGACCCAGAACAAGGCAATCATGGCAACTGTGGAAGTGGCAAAGATGATTTAGAGGTTCACACCACTTTTCTCCCCCTGCTCTCAAATAAATTCGGAGCAGGACCCATTAGGTCTCAGAACCAGAGTTCGCTGCATCCTTCTAAAATTTCAGGAGGGTTCTCACAAGTTCCCTAACCACACCTCTATTTAGGTGCTAAAATAAACCAGGTGCATTTATTTAAGGGCTGTATTTGTGTGGATTTTAATGTGGGAATCAGAGGGGTTAGGTCAATGGGCATTTCTTTAATTTTAAAAGAATGCTGCTGGTTTCTCTTTTTTTTTTTTGCATCTGGAAGGAGCCATGGGGGAGCATCCAGAGGTTGGATACCCTGGCACAGAGGGCGTACCTTGACGTGGTAGTGGGCATCCAGCAGGATGTTTGCAGGCTTGAGGTCCAGGTGGAGCAGGGGCGGGGACATGCAGTGCAGGAAGTTCATCCCCACCGCTGTCTCGTGGATGATGCGGAAGCGCAATTCCCAGGGCAGGGGCTCGGAGGCCAGAAGCTTTTCCAGAGACCCAGTTTCCATGTATTCCATCACCAGGCCCACAGGCTCTCTGCAGATGCCATAAACGGGAAGGATGTAGCGAAACTTTGCCATTTCCATCTTCCTGGCTTCTTCCAGTAACTCCATGCGCTCCCTGGGTGGAAGAGAATGGGAGGTGAGGGATGGAGCAGCTGCTTCTCCTCAGGCCAAGCACGCACAGAACATTTCTTATAAAACCCAACACCACATTCCACCATCACCCCCTGACTGACCCCACCAGCCTGCACTCCAGGTGTATTTCCACATTTACTAACTTGGGGTTTTGTGCTTTCAGTGGTAGGATGTGGAAGAGGTTTTACAGCGGCTTCTGTGAGCCAGAGAGAAGTTTGATCAGAGGATCCATGTTTACCCCAAAAGAATTTTCTACCAAGGTCGTTGACATAAAAAACAAGAAAGAAAGAAGGATAAATGAGAGAAACCTGCAACTGCCTGCTCCAATGAGCACTTTGTCTCTTGTGACCAATGAGTAAGTAAAGTGTAAACTTATCAGTTTTGTAAGAATGTATAAAAAGCATGCATGCTAAAATAAAAAAAAAGTTTGAAGCCTTCCAAAACTAGAGTGTATTGTCTCTGTCTCAGCTATGAGAGGAGGCAGCTCCCAGCTGCAGGACCGCAGGTGAGCCCTGCACTTCCACAGTGTGAACACCTCCAGTGCAAAGCCCATGTCCCTGCTTTGGTTGTGCTGTGCTGTTCAGAAGGAGGGTGATACACTCAGAGCCCAGCTTTAGCACTGCTGTAACTCCTTGAGATGAAGTAATTAACTTTTGGTGAGTCATAAGGCTGTGTTGATCAGAAGAGAAGCCAGACAGCATCTCTTCAGCAGCCCTGAGTGTTCACAGACCCAAACCGTGGCAGAGGAATCCTTGGACCCACCATTGAGGGCAGCAAACTGCCGGCTGTAATCAGGGAAACACAACAAAAACCTCCCCAAAATACAGATCCTACAAGTCCAAAACTGCACTCACTGGCTCCAGCAGGTGCTGAAAACTCCCAGCTGACCATTTTCAGTGATGTAACAGGCCTGGGCCTGGCAGCTGTAATGAGCAGCCCGGGTTGTTTACAGGTCACTTCAGCCTGACCCTGCACAGGGTTAAGTGTTACTCAGTCCCAGATGCAGCCTCCCAGGTCAAGACCCTTAATTGCTGTGCCTTTCTGCACCTCACTCACAGCCTTCTGCAACAGCCCACAGAGCCTCCAGTTGGAAAGAGGAAATCAGGGTCCTGTCCCCAGGCTGGCTGTGCCCACAAAGAGGGGCACACTTGATGGTTTAAAGACCCTTCAATCTGTAAAAACTGCATTATTAGCGATTATGAACCCTGCCCAGAGCAGCTTTGGGCACTGACACATCGCTGTTGCTGCCATAGATTCACAAAAGAGGGCACAGGGAGGTCAGACAGGCAATATTTCCTGAGCAGACCCTCTCTTATTACACAACAGCTCCTGCAGTGCACCCAAAGATGTGCAAACTATCTAATGGACAACAGTACCTGAAGTAATAGGACAAAGTTTGTGCTCTGTGCCACCAAGTGATGCCAGTTACCACCGTGAGAGCCTCATGGCAGAACCTCAGCTTAATCAAACCGGTTTGGTTTTGAAATTTCAAATCCAAGGCCAGCTAGCAGCATTGTGCACTTCTAAAAAGAGAAAACACCAAGTCCAGCCTGCACACAGCCAAATCTTCTCATGTGTCCCCAGTGCCTGGATGCCCTGGGAGAAGCTGAAGTGCAGCTTGTGACGGACCCCCAGATTTTGGGAGCTGTTATTTGGCCCTCAGACTCGGCAGCAGGACACTCCCCAAGGCTGGGAATGTGCTGCAATAACCTGCAGGCAACATTTCCCACCAGGACCTAGCCAGGAGCAGCAAACCCATTTCAGAGGCAAGACCAGGCTGAAAAATGGTTTAAAGAGGGATGTACTCGCAGCGAGAGAAACAAAAAGAAGATAAGGGAAATCTTTTCTATTAACCATGTTGGCTCCTGCTGCTCCCTACAGCAACTTTCTTGTGAAATAATTGCCTTTGCAGACAAGTACCCGGTTTGCTCTTTGGCACGCTGGAAGGGAGCGCCCATGAATAACACAACCAACTCCTTGCCCCCAAGCCACACGCATAGCCAGCATAATTCACCGGGCTGAGCTGGAGTCAGGCATGTAAAATACCCGTCTGAGCCCTCCCAGGGAAAGCAGGAGCCCGGCAACAGCCAAGGTCTGCCAACAACCACTAAACTCCTCGGGATGGGCTTCTCAGGCTAGCAACAGCCTCAGAGAGCATCGCCAAAAGCGCAGATTGGCTGCTGGAAATGGGGCGTTTTCTAAAAAATCTGAATTTTCTATTTCATTAAAATAATGGGGTTTTTTTTTAAAAAAAAGCTCCCTTTCTGCTTGGACCAGACCCAGTTCATTGAGTGAATTAACAGAATAACAGACCAGTGCCCTCTATCTAATTCGCCCGTTTAAATCAAGCCCCCATGGAACAATTACCACCCTTAGCACTTTCCCACACCCAGAGCATTCAAAACCGAATCAGCCAGAGGCCTGGCACAGCTCGTCGGTTTTTAAACAGCTTTCAAAAGGTCCCTGTCACCTTTCGAAAACAGAAAAGCAAAGAAGACAAAAGAAGCCAAGAGAGCCAAAGCAGTCATTAGGTGCTTAATGCTCCTAACACAAGCAGCTCGTTAAAGCGAGATCTCCTGCAGCAGGCAGAGATCAAAGGTCTCTCCTTTCCCTTCCCTTCCCTTTCCCCTCTCGGGATGCCACCGGCGCTGGGCACGGAGATGTTCCCGGGCCCGCACGGGAGCGCTCACAAAGGCTCAGCCCCGGGATGGAGCCCCGGGATGCAGCCCCGGGCTCGCATCCCGCGCATCAAAGGATGGGGCGGGGGCGAGGGTTGGACCGCTCGGTTATTCCCCGCTCGGGAGTGATCCCCAGCTGTCCAAAGGGAAGGAAAAGCAAAGCTCCTGGTGGGGTGTGGGAGTCCAGAGCTTCCCTCTGGCTGCCCTGGCAGGGGTCAGGAACCCCCCTGGACAGAGCCCCCAGAGACACTGTCTGTGATCTCTGTCCATGGAAAAGAGTTTTCAATCTTACAGGATGAATTACCAGCTCTGAGTGTTTGATATCAGTAATAATTAAGTGTGGCACGGGTGCAAAAGTAAAATTTTAGGATTCTAGATTAGGGGTCCAAAGGGGACAAGATGGAGGAAATTGGGTGTGTCTTGTCCTTTTTCTCCTTCATGCCCTCCATGTTTCACTGCAGTGTTGGCATTTTTCTGTTGGTTTAGGCTGGGGACACACTGTTCAACGTAGGTGACAGATATTGGCACGTTATTGTAAATCCAGCACAGGTAGTTTCTGGTATTTAATGTTTGTAACATCCCACTGAGGGCAGAGCCCCACACGCTGCCCTGCAGGACAGAGCTGCGGCAGGGCAGCAGAACATGTTAGAGATAAACAGAATAAACAACCTTGAAACCAGCACAGACGAATTATGGCTTCTTCTTTGGCAATGGGGCTGAAAGACAGAGACTTTCTACAATCTTGAAATCATCAATACCCACAGATTCCGACAGTGGGGTTTCTCGGCTGAGAGCTGTAGGTTTAGCCGGTGTTATAGTGGTTTATTTCGTACCCACGCGGTTAAAAAGTTGGAATTGTCATCTCAGCTCTCCTCTACCTCCAGAA